>NC_051180.1:193880813-194220355 GCF_013339695.2 Rhipicephalus sanguineus
GCACGCGGGGTGCCTACAAAGGTCCTTCAAACGAAATGAACGGCGTGAACATGCCTGCAGGCACACACAAATGGAAACAAAGCTTCAACTACTTGGGTCAGATTAAAAAAAAAGAAAATGCTCGACCCCCTTCCCTCTCTTTTTTTGTGATCTCTTCTTGTGTCATTGTGGTGGCCCTCTCCCCACCACCAACCCGCGTTTGTTGATACCCCCGCAACTACAGCGTAACCAGCCTAACCCCCACCTACAAGGGGACGCGCTCCACACCCCGCAAGAGTTTTCAGGAGAAACTGGCGCAGCGCCCCTGGCGCGCTCAAGCTGTCGACGCGGAGAGGGCCGCGGCGGCGCGGCGCAGGTATATACGGCAGTGAGACCACTGCCCCATTCTGTAAACTGTACGGTAAATGCAGGAGAACGATCCTCAGGTCACGTGGGCATAAAGTCAGTTCTGACAGCGATAGCTCCTCTAGGTACATCTTCACCTAGGAGCGAGAGTGTGTCTAGGGACGGTTTAGGTACAACCACCGAACACGCGAACACGTACTACAATCGCGTGGTGCGTGATGGGTTTGTGTGATAGGCATGAACGGGTGGGCGTGTGTCCACAGCTTCCGACTAGTAAAGTTGCGTTAATTCGTTACCACTTAAACGTGGCAACCTTTCAAGCACGTCTTCATTAGCACTGAAAACCGACTCTTGGGAAAGAAAACAGGCAAGTGAGGTGGGAACGCAATGTGAAGTGCTAAATGTTGAGATAAGCGCCTATGAACCAATGTACTGTCAGCAGCTAGGTTGAGGCATTTTCATTGGTGTGGCATGTGTGCTGACTCTACGTAGTTTCCGTGAATGGTTTTGAGAGTGTTTACTGCTTTTTTTTTTCCTTCATGGTGCAATGAAGCTGCACACATTTAAGTGTCCCGTAGAAATGGGCTGTACGCAGAAGGGTAGCTTGGGCTTGTTCGTGTACATACATACGCAAGCGGAATACTCCACCGTGAGGCAGGGACGGTGTAAGCAAGTCGATACGAGAGCATGTGTTGTCTTGCTTGCTCCGTCGCTGTCTCAGGTATGTGCTATTCCGTTGCTGTGCTAGGTCTAAGAGGTGCTAGCCGCGCCCGGCGCTTTTCGCTGCCGTCATCAGAGCGGCCGACGGAGAAAAGAATCGCTCTCCGCAACTCGGGAGACGGAACGCGGGGCTCACTTGTTGCGGGATCGGCAGGAACTGTAGGTAAATGGAAAAACTTGGCATCGCCTCATAGGGATAATCGAGTCTCTTTGATTTTCTCTCGTGGTTGACGCTGCACCGTCCCTATAATTCCCCATAAAGCGATGTTATACGGAGCGGTCGTCTGCATCGAACTAGCCAATGAGGAGCGAGGATCACCCTCCTGGAGTTACCGCTTCGCCCGCGCGGGGAGAGTATTTCGGCCGCGCGTTAAAAAAGTCACGTGGTACACAGAGCTGCTCCTGCTCCGCGCGCGGCGGTCGCGGTTGCCTAGACGACGAAGACGCGGCCGCGGCGCGGCACTCCGACCGTCGTTGGGTTCTGCGGCAGTGCCATGTTTCCTTTGGTATTACAACGTATTCAATGGGCATTGCGATGAAGCAGTGACTGCATGAGCTGCACGTCACAGCGCACAAATGCAACATTCAAGGGTAAAATTTAGCACAGCTTCACTGACTTGGCGTCGCGACGACTGATGAAACTGCGGATCTGGTGCCTTTTCCTTGGCTTTGGGGTGCGTTTTTTAACTAAGTACTATTTTAGCTGTCGATACAGCGATGATAATATGACGCCGCCTAAACGGTCCGTGAGCTCCTGCTTTGGCCACTCGCAAGTCAGGATCGGATTCCCTTCGTTGCTGGGCGGCCGACGTCTCTCTTCCCGACGAGTTTTGTCGTGCAGTTGCGGCGACACGCCTCGATCTCTCACTCGAAACTCGGGGTCGGGCCGTCATCGTTGGGCCCATATGCTCTAGCGAATTTCCCATCATATTTCCCGCCGCGCCGCTTCTTCTCCCGAAGACAGAACCTTGTTCGTACTCGCCATACTCGTCGCCGAACGTCCGTAATGCTCTGCGCCGACAGTGCACGCTTTTGTACTGCTTTGTTCACTCAGAATTTATACTTGCAGCAACAACGAAATGAAACAATGTTAGTGCTGTTAAATCAAGGTGTGCGGCCCTAGAGGTAAGGGACACTCTTGTAAGCTCAGTGCGAGCAGTCCGGCCGCATTAGAATTAACACCACAATTAAAGCACGATATGCAACACGTACCGAACTGACGGTCGGATGTCAACAACAAGCATGCACGCTAGCAATAAACAAAGATAATGATGTGCGTCTATCCTGGCCTCTCCTAACTCCATCGCCACAGTAGTCAGGGAACACCAAGCCCAGCTTTTTACTCTGCCGAAATAACATAACACTACCGCAGAAGGGGAGCACATACTATCGATACGATGGCCGGAGCCACCGCGTCTACGCGTCTCCGTCTCGCCGGTCTCGCTCGCCTGGCAACGGCCAGACCCCCGCCAGAGGGCCGCACCGGCCGCACTTTTTTAACGCGCGGCCGAAATACTCTCCCGAGCGCGCGCGTGAGATGTAGCCCGAAAGCGTATCCCCGGAGTCGGGGCCTCTCCCGGTTTGGCGCGAAACCGGATCTGACGTTACCATAGGGAGGGTACTCCCTGCCCCTAGACAGGTACTGTTGTAGCTAGGGAAAGATCGACGATTCCTCGGCCTTGTCCCCAGCTTTACTTGCCTATGTTCTACTCGGTACCCTCACCCAATGCCTCCTTGACTAGATGCCCGCCGCGTTCGCTCGCTTCCCCATTGCGGCGGCGGTTCCCTTAGTTCACCACAAAATCCGTGAGGCAGCGCTCGTAGCCTGACCGACTTCCGGCGGCAGCGGAAATACGCTTACACCTTCGAGACTGTACACCGCGTGATGGCAATCTCGGAGGCAGCAGCACGTGTTCGTAAGTAAGTAAAAGTAAGTACGTAAGTAAGGTGTTCCTATTCTCTTTTAACACAGGACAGGCGTTTTTAAGTGCCGTAGGAAGAAAAACCGTTGCATCCGTTGCAGGCGTACGCTATAGGGGGCGCTCGTGGCCTGACCGCGGAGAAAAAAGAGAGAGAGGGTACGGACCGGGTTACCGGACACGCGGCGGGCATCTAGTCAAGGAGGCATTGCCTCCACTGTACCTCACCGCAGTCGCCGGCTTTGAGTTATGCCTTCTTTGCGTGTGCAGGAGTCGCCTTCACTTGAAAACATCCGTCGAGACCTGCACATTTAGTTTGGTGGTTTTGACGCTGTGCGAATGGCTGAGGCCGTCTCTGCGATGCACTCTCAGCGCGTAGACTGTCGTTTTGTACGTTGGTGGTAACGACGTTTGCCAGTGCCAACGCGGACCCTCAAGAATAGGGGTACGTATTCTGAAATTGTGAGATGCTTGGCATCAGTCACTGAAGGTTGTATTTTCTTTACATTTAGAAGTTAGTTCTGCAACTGCAGCACGATGTGGCCCCCGTGGTGTATACGTCTTCAAAGTGCTGCCACGTTGCTCCAGCTCTGAAGACGCGATGCAGAGCGCCAGATCAAGAAAACGCGCTTGCTGAACCGCAGCTGACGGCTACGCTGAAACGCCTGCCGTGTGTTTCGAATCTTAAACGCCGAGGTAAGTTTACGCTGACATACTGCGTGCGCGCCGCTGAGGAAATGCCGTACCGTCGTGGTCGGCACGCAGCTTTTTTAAAGAACTTTCTAGCCGCGCTAGTTGCTCATTGCTTGCGGTAAAGTGGTGCGGTAGAGGTCTTGCGGGTTAAAGTACTGACATGCCGACCACGACGGTATGGCATATCCGTATTGCTGCACGGTAAACCTGCACTGCCAACAGACCCGATTAAAGCGGTATGTAGATGCGTACCGTCCGCACCGCATTCTAACGAATTTTAAACTTAGTTGCAAGTGCTCCTAGCAATTTTCTCCCGTGTATATGCGTTCATTCTGAAATACCTGACTTGTTATTGACAAGGCGTTCACACGATGTTGAGATACAGGGAAAATACCGAAATGAAGGTGACAATGCACGTTAAGCAAATACAGTGAAAACGTGCACACCTTTTAGTGATCTTGCATGTGGCCATTATACACAGTGGAAAACAAGGCCTTGAAATTATTTCTTTAAGGCTGTGGGACAGTGAGGATGCTTTTTCAGTATTTAGATTTAGCGGAGAGTGAGGCAACGTGGTGCCATTTTTAGTAGAGGCATTTGAGAATACATGGCTTGCATGTGCCGTCACATGAGCTGGCTCGTATGTTAGAGACAATGTTGATAAACCATTCCAATGTCCGTGGAATGGTTCATCAACAATGGCAGTGGTAGTGACACAAGCATCCTAGCCTTTCTCACCGAAGGCCACTAATAGAGTAAGACAGTGTTTTCAAGGCATGGGAAAGAAATGTTTGACTGAAACATCAGTATGTGGTGATACCAAATTCAGAAAACCGCCAGTGTCTGCATCTTCTCAGTGACAACCAACTCACTATGACGTTGTTAGGTAACTTTTGTTACCCTTGAATAAATGAAAGCCCACAGGTCACTGCTATCTCGATCTGTTTCAGTGGACGAATGAAAACCTGTCGACGAAATGGGTCATGTATGTGAGGTACCTTTTGAAAGGCAACAATTAAAATTAACGTTTCAGAACCACTATAGGCCCCTTGTTCACAATAAAGAATGCGAAGAGGGTGATTATTTATGGCCTAGGTGCCAGTGGGTGCTGGTGTATATCCTGGGTAGGTCAACACATGTACAGCTAAAGTAAGTTGCACACATACCACATTTGAGATCAGATGTGTAAAGATTTTCTTCATTGCGATTAGAGCAGTGGTGTCCAAATTAATCGCTTGGTTAGTAATGAATAATTATCCACCAGTGTTTGAGCATGTCTTGCCTTTCTCAAGGCACTTTTTATGGTGTTTTGTTGTTTGTTTGAACTTTTCGTTCCACTAATGTAGGATGTGTCACAGTTCACGCATTTTGTGGGTAACCTCCTGGAAACTATTTGTCGAAGGAGCACTTTGATTCTTTGGGAGGACAAACGGGAACAGCAAAAGTATGTGGGCATCCACATATCCCATGGTGCAGGGAATAAGCGAGTCACTTGCAAGATTTTTTTACACTAATTGTGTGAGAATTTCCCAGATGCCAAAAAACTAGGTAACATGACAGCTCACACATGTTAAAGACCTCTTGGAGCAATAAAAGTTACCAGGGGTAATCTACAAAATTCCACGCATGAACTTTTATACGACTTATATCAGTGAGACTAGAAACCTCAAACGAAGTTCATCGTCAACAAACAGTGCAGCAGTGTACAATAGACAAAGAAGGGAACGGTTGTCTTTGTTCCTTTCTTTGTCTGTTGTCCACTCCTACACTTTTTGTTGAAGATGGATTAGCAACTAGCCCAATCTCAAAGCTTGCCTCAGATGAAGGATTCAACACCAATATTCACACTCGTTCGGAGCTTTGGCAATTTTAGAGCCCTGTAAAAGCCGTTTATTCATCAATAGAGAGCCATTGGGTGTTTCCCAATATGCCTTACAAGTTTGCCATTGAAAGTTCTGTCTACGTTAATGCAACAGCTTAAACATAATAATTCTAAGTTAGAAACACAGACAACTGGCTAGAACGTGCTATCATATCCTAGTGGAAATGGAAGGACCGTAAATTATAGTGATAGAATCTAGCACACTTTTTGCAGTTTCAACAGGATTTGCATTTTTAAAATGTGTTTCAATGTTGCAAAAACCGGTTTGTTGTGCAGCCTGGTGGACAGGCCTTCATACTGTGCAAAGGAGCCATTCGGATTGCTGTACAGTCTTCTGTTCTTTACATGCACCATAATTCTTGCTTGATATTACAATCTATATTATTAGGCATCCCCACTTTATTCTATGCTTTTTATAAGGCAAAGGAGTGATTGCTGAGAGGCGGCTTTGCCATCACTGTGACTAAGGGAACTGGCAACCTGTGTCAAGCCGTGGTGCTTATGCGCAGTGCGTATACATGCTGAGTGCACAAACACGAACCACAGCAACAGGGGCTTATAAGCACAATGTTGCTTTCTTATAGATAAGGCCTTGCTCGTTTGATGGCGTATTATTGCTATTGTGCTAAACTACCACTGTTTACAATGTGTTGTGTGTATGACTGAATTGGTGCATAAAATTGTGATAAAAATTTCGAGCCATTCCATTTTGTGAAGGCAGGTTACCAGTGAAGCTGTCTAGCACATAACACAAAAATATGAACAAATGTATGAACTCGTTTTCTTGTTATGATTGGTGGTAAATGTGATGAAAGGTACACACACACACTTGTTGTCTTGATCGGTGGATCATTATTTTTTGGTCATGGTGATGACGACGGCCTTATTGTTGCTATGATGCGCAATGATCAACTTGGTTACAACCTTGCACATGTTCTTAGCCAGAGTCTTATCTATGCCTGTCTGGTGGTGAGAGGTGCGGTTTGTACAAATTGTGTCGCACAGGAAGCCAAAGCATTCTAACACAAATTGCACAACTACGGTGGTTTGTTTTTGTGTTTTATATTTTTTTCAAATTAGAGGGTAAAATTGGGTGCTATTTTTCAAGCTGATAATTTGAGAGAAATCACATTTTTCGTGGAACCATCATTGAACTGCATGTTTTTGGGGGGGTTTAGTTTAGAAATGCTACATGAAATACATTTACACAAATTGATAAGTCAAAAGGACAGTAAAGAGCCTTGATAACATCTAGGAAAAGACCACATTTAATTCACAAAAAGCTGATCACCGATTTTTTACGCGTCCTTGTTAACGTACATTGCCATTTGCATGTGCAGCATGTTGGTCTTCATTCGAGAGCTGTCTCACCTTTGGATGTTCAGAGGCATCCACTTCCACCTTGAGCACCGCACCGTGCAGCCAACGCTCTGCGGAGCGTCTCTCGCGGGCGGCTGGGGCACGCAAGCGCAGTGACAACTGTAGGTGGTGCCTTCGCCGCGTCGTCTGCTAAAGCGCAGCGGCTCCGCCCAATCGCGCTTGCTCTTCGATGAAGGTAACTTAATCTCATGGAAATCGAGAAGCGCAGCGACTGCGCCTCGTTCCGCACTGCTTTTTCTCCTACTGTTTTCTTTTTCTGCATGCGATCTTAAAAGTAATAAACCTTGGCCCGTGCATGAGTGAGATCGCCAAGCCGGGCTGGCACTCCCGCAACTAAGCTACTCAGATGCTTTGTGCCGTACAGTTAGAATATTCCCGCTACTCACACGGTTGTTTTCATCAGCTGAAAGTTTGGCGACACAAAGTCGACAATAAAAAAATATAAGTTTGCGCTGTGAATTGAAGGCTCACGGAAAACTTTCTGCTTCGTGCTAAAGTTTTGAGCCAAGAAATATATAAAGCGATACGCGGTGCTTTGGGTCACCTAGCAATAAAAAGGGAGTCAAGCTTTATTCAGCGCCTGCTTACAGAAGTAATCATTTGTCAGCGGCGCTTCTTTGGTGAACTGATTGCGTGATATGAGTTCAGCTGAAAACTCTATTAGAATGCTTCTTCATTTTTCTGCATGAATGGTACGAATAAGCATGGTTGCACATGAGTAGCAAATTAGGGCGGCGTATTGGCGAGTTAAATTCGCTAGCGCATGAAGGCAGCAGTGCTGATAACACCTGAATGTAATGTAACTTCTCTGAAATTGGCAAATTGCTCACATCCTTTTGTTTTCAGGCGAGTAACAATCCAAACTTTCGCACATTTAAAGCTGTTATGTCAGACCTTACCATGCATTTATCGCCAATTTTGCGGCGCCTAGCTTGAAGCTGATCAAAAACATTTGTGTGAGCAGCGGGAACATTCTGGCTACTGGGCTCAAAGGAGCTGAGTTGCTTAGTTGTAGGAGTTCAAGCGTGGCTGTGAAAGTTTACTCATGCACGGACCGAGGTTTATTGGTTGTGAGATCGCATCCAGAAATGAAAGAAAACACTAGCAGCAAAAGCTAGACGGAACAAGGTGCAGTCGCTTCGCTTCTTCTGAACCGTGCCGGATGCTGGATTTGCATGCGCATAGCAAGAGCGAAGTTAGCTTCACCGCAAAGCAAGTACAATTCGGCAGAGCTGCCGCGCTTTAGCAGACGACGCGGCGAAGGCTCCGCCTAGAGCTGTCACTGCGCATACGCGCTAGTTACCCAAGCAACCAAGAGAGGCGCTCCGCGGAGTGCTGGTCGCACGGTGCGGTGTTCAAGGTGGAAGTGGACGACTCTGTACCTCAGCTGAAAGAACCCTCTCAACATCACAGCTTTCATTAGCTATAGTCGGGCACAACTTTAGAAGGCAGCAGCACTTTCCCCTCAAAGGCGGATGCATACGAGCCTCCACCAATAGGCGCGCACTTCAGGTGACGTCATGAGCCGGACGGCCGGTGACCCCGCCGACGGAGAACATGCCTAACATGCCTAGCGGGACTATTTCTTTAGACGCGGAGGCAATTGGCTGCTGCGCTTCGGTCATCTGGGCGGGGCCTCTCCTGTCTTCTAAAGTTGTACCCCACTATAGGCACAGCAATGTCATTGCAGTATTTGCTGGCCTCGGGTAGTGAGCAGCAGAGTCATGCCAATATTCAGTGAGTTCAGCAGCTGGTTAGTGTGGATTGCTTCCAGCAAGTACTGGTTGCACTTGTGAAGTGAATTCATGTTTTTAGTCTCTAAAATGAAGGTAGGTCAGTTGCTATGAAATGACTGTCTCAGCAGACAAGAGTCTCTTGCAATGGATTCAATACTGCTTGCAATTTCCATAACGTTAGGTGGTTTTCACCTTTGTTTGAGACGTTGCGTTTAACAGTGCAGTACCATTCTGTGGAGAGTTTTGTGCAAAACTCCACGCAGCATCTTTTCACTAATGTGGTGCTGCTGTTGGGTTACGTAGACAAAGCGGGTTTTACCAGTCATTGTTGAAAGCTCGCCGACCATCTGCGGATGATGGAGGATTTTAGCAAGTTTTGAAGGCGTCCGGACGGTTGCTTGCATCTGTGTGCGAGAGCAGACAATGCAGCACTGCATGTGTCACAACTTTGTGGGAGCACTTGTTCTAGCTTCCTACACGGTGATGTCGGTGTCCAACTTGTCGCCCAGAAACCGAAACCGAAAGTCGTTCATACAAATAAGGCGATGTGAAATAGTTTCGAGAGAATACATGAATTTGGGAGTGTGTCTCATGCTTCCTAGATCAATAAGAAATGTTTGCAACAAAGAATGCACAAGCCACAAATTTGATGGCACCACCCCTTTAAGTGGTTGTGTGTGAACTTGACGTCAATTTGGACACTTTGGTGGCTTTGTAACTCCTATCTAACAAAAATAATGCAACATGTTTTTAGAGATTAAGTTAGAGCACGTGCTTGGCTTTAATTCTGGGGAGTTTAAAGAAAATTGAAGATGGCCTTTTTTTTAAACTGAATTTCGAAGTATTTTATTTTTAGAGACATTTCTTACCATATGCATTTATGGTTTGCGTCTGACACCATCCTCTGCAATCATACTTAGCACAATGGTTAACCTAATGCGTGGCAAATCTCTGGAAAATTTGGGAAATTTCGAGTATTATAGACGCGGAGTGAAAAAATCTGAAATTAGAGCATTATTGAGCAATGGGTGCCGTATTTGCAACTTCTTTTGCATAAGTTATGGGCAACAGAACTGCAACATAACATTTTATAAATGCACGTTACTCACAGTAAGCCAAGAAAAATTGACTCGCAGCTGCAATAATTTCTTTGTAGGATCTCGTCAAAATCGTATTTTCGGGAAATTCGCGAAAAGCAGTTCTGCTGAGTGAAGACTTCCGTCCAAATCTTTTTGACTTAGGCAAATTTTTTTTTTTTTCGCAAAACTAACATGGTTTCGTGGCCCTAGGGACTCATACAGCAAAATATTTTTTTTTTCAGCGAAATTAAAGGGGTCCCCAGACATGCACCGATGTTATCTGAATACACTCTATCTGCTACAAAGTAGTAATCTTCATGTTTGCTCATGGAATCTTATGAAATCGGAAAAATGTGGAACTAGCTGTACATTTGGTAATTTGCCCTACCTGCACGCTGTGGCACATAGGCTATACGTAGGCGCCCCACTGATGCTTTTTTTAGTGTGAGCAATGGGGCCATAGTGGTCCCGAAGCATCAATTTTATGTACTTTTAAAAAATTTGAGGCGCGTTCTAATATGTTAATCTGGTACCTTCCCCATATGACAAGTTTTTATCAGACTTTTGACTATGTAGTGAAGTGTACATCACAGGCTTGCTGTGTCAAAATTCTTCTATTATCCGCACCAGGCTCTTCTCTAACACTGCTGTCTTTCACATATGAACATTGGATGCTTGCACGTGTTCTCCATGTATGGCAGGCTGAAATATTCATATTTATTTTCGTTGGCTGCTGCTTCCTTGCGTTAGTGTCAAAGCAGTTGGGGCATTATACAAATGTGCAGGCAACCATTAATTGAATCTGAAATGCATGTGCCGTATTTAATCGAATCTAAGCTGATGTTTTTTTATAAAAAACAATGTGCGAAAGTGGGGGGTTGGCTTAGATTCGAGTACCATGATTAAGATTTTTTTTTTTCTGGCCTTGCGAATTTCGAGTGTCGGCCTACAATCGAGAGCGGCCTAGATTCGAGTAAGTACGGTACATATTCTAGTACTGTCACTATAGCTTCAGTGGTGGTTGGTCAGCTTTCAGTAGTGATTCATCGTAATGGTGGATGCAGGGTGTCGGAACGAAATGTTTTTCGTTTCGGTTTTAGTTTCGTTCCACCGAAAAAAAGTTCCGTTTCTGTTCCGGAACTAAAAAAATAATGTTTTGTAACGGTTCTTATTTTTATGCAAAAATTTGAAGGTAAAGTAACGATAAAAACATAGGATTTGTGGTGAACTGCGCTCCTCTTAAGAACGTGGGACGGGTTAAAACACGTTCTTCCCGCATTCTTCAGAGGAGCGCAAGTAACTGTACGACGAATTGCTACAGACTAGCGCGAGCTCTTTGGGGTGTCGTGGCTGTGGCTGGCCCAGAAACCTGTCAGGGAGGAGACCAAGACAAACCAGCAACCATCTTTACTCCGCCGAGTCTCGGCCACAACTGCGAGCTGCGAGCGTGCCATCGTTCGTTTTCTTCTACGGACGACGCGCTTGCAAGCCGCCGCTTTTATACTTGTCTATACGCTTCTATACACTTATAGCAAGGAAGAACCAGAGGTCAGCAACAGGAAAGAGCAGGCAACCACAAACGGTGGCAGCAAGGCGGCTGCCACGACGACTGCTAACCCGAAAATGGATGCGGAGCCCCCAGTTGCCACGGACAACACCGGGACCTTGGTTACGTGGTGGACGAACTGTGCCGACGTGTGGTCGTGCATGCCACGTGCTGTCCGCTGTGGCCAAGGATAGCGGCTACTGCGCCCTCCTCCCCAGTTTCACCGGAGGGGAGGGGGCAGTATAGAAGCGGTGGCTGCGAGCGTGCTGGCCGTAGAAGAAGAGAATGATGAGCGATGGTGCGCTCGCAGCTCGCACTCAGCAGCCACTGGCAGCGGGCAGTTGCGGCCGAGGCTCGGCAGAGTAAAGATGGTTGCTGGTCTGTCTTGGTCTCGTCCCTGAGGGGCTTCTGGGCCAGCCACACAAAACCCCAAAACTAGCACCCTTCCAAGTTACTGTATTTAAATTTCTCAAAAGTGAATTACGAATTTTCTGAGCAGGTTCTATGTTTTGTGTCAAGGGAGTGAGCATTTTCTCAGAAGCAGCCCGTCATCGAGGGTGCAAGACCGCTGTTCTGATAAAACAAACTTCAGCACCGAGAATGCCCTCTCCACACTAGTGTGACTGGCACACGAAAGTCCACTTGCATTAATATAAACAGCTCTGGTTGCCACTCTTTTCATTTTTCATAAAATTTGAACATCTTTACTTTGGAATTCTTGCATGAGATAAGCGCTAACACTATACCCTGACATATGTATTATTGCTCACGTTGCATGACCTCGGTTGTTCCAGGTTGTGGTGTCGTCGCCGCTCCCGGCGCCGTACGCGCCAAACACCACCGCGGGTTCGAGCACTGGGAGCTTCACGCAGGCTGCCGCGTCCTCGTTCGTCCCGCGCCCGTGTACCGTCCGTAATGCTGCGCGCGAGAACTCGGCCCGTCACCGCGAAGGGACCGCGAGCCGTCGCGCGCAGCGAGGGAGACCCTAGGCGACACTCTCCAAATCAGTGATTTATTACGGGGGATTTTAATACAAGAGAACAATAATTCGTTACAACCAATCGCACGTAAGATAGTTACACAGGACACCAATTAGCTAATACAATTGTTACCAAACGTGGCCGCGAATGGCACACCCACAAAACGAACAAGCAAAGAAAGAACCAGGTTTGGAGAGCCGACCTACCCTTCGGCCAGCGCTCCCGCGATCTCGCACCCCAGAGGAGAAGAGACGGAATAGACAAAGCAACACTTAAAAGGAACATATACGGTGCACGATCGCGAGGCGCTGCCTCGGGACTTCGAGACCGCGGAGGGTAGCGCGCGCCCGCAGAGGCCGGAGCCCCGACAAAACGACGTAACCGCCGGCCGGCGGCGAAGAACAAAGAACAAAGGATCGCCGCCGGCCGGAGCGGCCAAAACACGTACGCACCCTTCGAGGTCCCCAAGTGGTCTCTCCCGAACCTCGTCGCGCGCGCACCCGCTTCTGGGCGAGCGCGAGCCAGGTCCAAATCCCGCCAAAATTGGGCCAATCGGCCACCTCGTTTAACCTACGAGGGCGGGGTGGCAGCAAAGTGACAGCGATTTACGACTAGCTGCCACCCGTCCGGTCGAGAGGAGAGAGACACGGGAATTCTCCAAGGGAAGATGGCGTCGAGCCACTGGCGCAGACGCCTGAATTCCCACAAGGTCACCAAGTTTTCCCGGGAACTGAAAACTGATAAAAAATATTTCGGTTTCACTCTTGAACGAAATAATAGATAACGTTTGTTATTTTCGTTCTGGCCAAAAATATTTTTGGTTTTAGTTCCGTTCCGACACACGGTGTGGATGGCTATGTAATTTCAAGCTGTGATATTGGTGCAAGCCACATATACCGGGGCAGTGCAAACATTCAAAGGAACGTGTATTGATTTCAAAAGTTCCGGCTGAGCCCCTTCTAGCAGTGAAAAAATTTTCACATTGCAGCATACTAGCAACACGTTATGTTGCCAAATTTTTCCATTATCTTATGAAACTGTAGGCTGTGGTCCCATGTTGTTCACTTCCCTTTCTTTTTGTTTAGTAACTTCAGTTGATCTGCAAGTTCTTTCTTGTCTCAATGCATCACATTTTTCCTAATTGCACTAATTTTTTTTGTTCCTACAGCATCGGTTTCTCAATTCCTCGAAAGAGCCACGACGTGCGTTCTTAGCAATTGATGGGTACCATGTGCACAGAGGCCAAGGGATCGATCAGCTGGCCAAAATCATCGTCAGTTCTCTTGCCCGTGACTTCGGACCTGGAGTGAAGTTACATGCACACAGCGAGCTGGGTATCTGCTACAGGCTGCTGAAGTGCAGCCACTGCAACACAAAAGGCCACGAAGTCCTGCGAGTGCAGCAAATTCCTTCGCCTACCTTCCCAACATGAACCAAGACTGCTTTAGATCTTATGTGTAAAGCAGCACACAAAAACAAGACATGAAAGGAGGAATACAATTGAACAGGCCAACCACTGCACTTGCAATTAGCTTATTTTGAAGGGAAAAAAAGGAGGGGGTAATACACATGCACAAGTGCACAACATTCACATTTTTTTTAAGCACCGTTATGAGCAAAAGTCATTGTTGCATGTGGTGCACTTGTGGATATGTACTATATACATATTTTTTAAAAGAATAAACTAGTGGCAAGTGCAACAGTTGTCCTGTTGAATCATATTAATCCTCTTGTGTCTTTTTTTCTGTGCGCTGCTTTACATGTTCAGATGCTCTGTCACCAATTCACCCGACTTTCAACCTTACTGAAACTTGGCAAATGCTGCCTGCCATGAAACGGCCCTTTTCAGGGCCACCCATGTGTTGTCCGGCTGGTTGCGAATGCTCCCAACTGTTACCCAGATAGCCTCCTTGAAACTTGAGAGGAGTTGTGCGGCGCATGTTGACTCTGCTGGCTGTATATTACTTTTGTATAATTAAGATTGTGCCACAGGGTCTTTCAATTGAAAGTAATACATATAGCACGACCTTGCATTAATTATCTTTCATAAATGCTAATCACTACTCGAACAAATCGAGAACGTTTCTGTATTGCAGCAAATAAATGTAGAAATTGCATATGTCATCACACCTTTATTGCCCAAAAAATTGCATTTATTGCACATTCATCAAGCAAGTGACCTATGCAGGACACTATCTCTGCAAGCTCAGATGTGCACGCGCAGGCCTTGCATTTATGGCTTTGCTATCTCGGCAGCCCTCTGTTCTATTGCTACCTGTGAATGTGCCAAGCAGATTGGTCTGAACGGCATCACAAGTAGCTAAACACATTTTAGAGCGCAATGAACCGGGCTAGTTTGTACTACTTCATTATGTCACAGTGCAAGGAAAGAAGCCAAGGCACACAGTGCTGTGTCCCAGCTTTTTCCTCGTTCTGGGAGCACAGGAACAATGAACATTTGAGAACATTCACTTGGAGCTCCTACCATCACATTTGGCTACATGCTCCAAGCCCAGCTCGTCCAGACATGATTCAAGGCATCACAGTTGTGTTCGCATACATCATCTGTGTAGAGAACAAGTTATTTTGAATTGAAAAATGGCCATCCACCTGTTTTGTACAAGGCTACCAGGAAATCCATACTGATTTCTCAGAAAGGAAGACAAAAAATTCGTACTGTTCCTGGGCTCAAGCCTGGAACCAACACCTTTCCAGGGCTGTTTCTCTACAACTGAGATAGCCAGTAGGCTAGCAATGGGCAGTGTAAGGGCCAATTAGTTGAAAAGTCAAAGCACACAGAATGTGGCAAATGGGTCCTGTGGAAACGTGCAGCAGCTTTTAGCAGAAGATTCTGCGTTAATATCTATTTATGAAAATCAAACTTGAAAGAAAAAACATTACTTGCAGCTGGTTATAAGCTACTTATACCTACTGTGCTTTCCACAGAACTCATTTGTCATATTCAGTGTCCATGCGCTTCAAACTGAATTTGCCCTCGCACTTTGATTACTAGCATACTGGTTAGCTTAAATGGTAGAGCGACCACCCCGAAAAAAGTCGTTCTCGAGTTCAAACTGTGGACCATGTCAAATTTTTCGCCAACTAAAATGCTGTTCTTTATGAGAAATCCATATGAATTTTCTCGTAGCTTTGTGCAACAAATGGGAGTGGATGGCCATTTTTACATTCATAACCCTTTCTATGTTGTGCAAAACTCCGCTGTTATAAACGAGTCATTTTCTAGCAGCCAACAGCACATCATAGTGTTTGTAGATCTGGAGTGCTTCCCAATACGGACCACTGAGAATGGCACAGTTGCATTGTGGGGCAAAAGTATATGGACAGTTTGTGCCACTGAGCAAGCTTATGTTATGAGGCCCAGCAGCACATAGTGCTGGCATTGTTGACATAGTTCCTTGAAAGGCAGTGGGGGTTAACATAGGCTGAAGTTGAGGCATCTCCGTTGTAGTGCAGACAAAACGGGTGCGGATAGTTCGTTCATGCTACTGAGAGAAAGTAACGGAAGACATGGCAGCAACACACAATGCCGTTTATGAGTTTGCAAGGCAGGCCAACTGCACCAAGGCGGATGAACTGCAAACAAGAGAGCCACATGGTGTTTCTAATGGCGAATTCCACTGGGAGATCCGGAGCGGCCACCGAAATCCTGGAGCGAGCGCTCGGATTGTACCAAGCCAAATCTGCCAGTGGAACACGTGAATGCTCCGCGTGAGGTTGCTCCGGAAGTTGTTTATGCATACGTCACGTAAATTGGCTCCGGGAACTATTTCTGCTTCCGCTCTGTGCGTTTCCATGGGTCGCCGCTGCAAAGCGCGCAGTTCGACCCCGCAGTGGCGTAAAGCAGGCATGCCGTTTTCTTGTGGTGCGCTGACAAATATGGACGAGCTCATGGAGATCTCTTCTTCGATGTAGCCGATAATCTTCGGGCGTGCGCACAGTGGGTCAGGGAACATTTCTTCGAACATAATTTCGTATAGCACGTACGGTTCGTCGTAATCGATGCTGCTACTACTGTCAGAACTCGTGCTCTCGCTATCGCTCAGAGCAAGAAGCAAACCAGAAGCTCGCCCAGCAGAGTCAAACAACGCCATTTTAGGAATGTAAACAAGTGCACAGGGTGATCAGACCCCGCCTTAAACACGCTGAAGACAACCGAGTTGGCCGACTGTACCGGAAATGACATCACCGCGTTGCCGGAGTTCCGGCGAAATCCACCTCTGCAAGACGGAGCAACTCGGAACGCTCCGTCGCGGAGTGGGTTGCTCCGAATCTGCCAGTGGAAAACGCGAACTTGCTCCGAATCGACCAGTGGAACGCAGATTCTCGAACGCGGAGCAAGAAAACTTGCTCCGGCTCGACCAGTGGAATTCGCCATAAGTGTCAGGCTGTACGTCACGAAAATTTAGCTCAAGAAAGTGAGCCCATAGTGTGCACTATAGGTGACCGCATCTGTTTGTATATAACATGGCAAATAAGCTGATTGGTACAAACTGAGTGAGAAGAGTTTAGCAAGAGTTTCATGCCACGTCTTGAATGTGCTTGAATGTGCTTTTCTTTTCTAGTAAGACCTGTATATCCGAAAGTTGGCCTCCCAGACAAATATGTATTATGGGTGTCATACTGTCAATTTTGATCACGATGGGACCTGACTGGGTAGAATTTCTCTACTGTGATTATTTACTGTATGCAAGTTGCAGAAACGAGTCAATCACTGTTGAGAAATTTGACCCTGATTGGGCTTAATTGTGATCAGCAGTGCACCATGTGACAACGGTATGATCAGAGTTAGTTTCTAAGTATGGTCTACATCCAAGCCGTGGATGGATCAACCTGTAAACCTAAAGCGGCGGCACTTACGACTGCAGTTTCCCAAAGTCGTACTCTGTCTTGCTGCAGCTTTTAGCACACCATTCTTTCTATAACTGTTTGAGACGCTTGTATACAACTGTCTACATCACATGTTTTTGCTAGTCGTGTTGACTAGTGGCTAAGAAAGAACAAGATACATTTAAGAGTGGATAAATTGAACCTCCTGTGTAATATATCTGTTTTCAACTTCATTTTGCAGTGTACTGTTAAATATAGTCAATTAGCAGAAGGCACTACCATGTTTGATGTTCCGCTTTTTCCAAGTCACCTAAAAAGTATAATTTATCTTTGCTCGAAATGATCATAACCAAAAAAAGAAAAATTAGTACTGTATTTCTAGCCTGAGATTTCATTCTATTTTTGCAAAAAGCAGAACATGAATGACTTCAGGTTCAATGCAATTGCAGTTTAATCAAGATTAGTTACTATAAAGCACATACATGACAATATTTTTGTTGCAACGTCGAGTCCCTTGAGATAATGTGCAACTCTGACGAATTACAGGCAGTTCTTCATAGATCGCGTCTGAAAGGGTTTAATGTAGTCGAATGAAAGCTCGCACTTGAATCGAAAGTTCAACCCGACTTGCAGCTCAGTTGTAGCAAGTTCTACTGTGCGTTTAGTTCTGATTTTTTTCTTGCACGAATTTATACAGAACACACCCTCAATTGGTGCGCTGCTGGCAGGCACTGATTAGTTACTGCATATGCTACCTTTAGGTAGCGTAGTCAGTAACTCTAGCACTGATAAGAAGAAATCAGCGTCTTTAGGTCAAGGGTGCTTGAACTCTTCCAAAAACACCCCCTTTCGTGAAAATGAGCAAGTGTAGCGCAAGAATCTTCAAAAGCTTTACGTTGCGAGGGGTGCTGGACGTGAACAATTCTGTCTTATCAATAATGCAATGTCCTGATGCACTGACAGCGCAGAGGTCATCAAAAGCAAGCTATCGCTTCCATTATAGCACTAAAGCGCCTTCAAGCAAAGCTGTCAAATTGAAATCACGGTTTACATGTATGTACAAAAAAAAAAGAGGGGGTGGGGGGCTGGGCAGTCATCGACGCCCATTAGCAAAGCAATATTTGTTCGCGGCAATACCTAGTACATCTGAATTTGCTGCACAGCTTTAGCTTATATTTTGTGTGGTACCCGCGCGTTCATGCACGTTCACGATCGTGTCCAGATCATCGGAAATGAATTTTCAGAGCTCGACTGGCTCGATACCACATCTAGCGCAAGTTAACGATCAAAGAGCTCGATACCTATCGAAAGCGCAGAGCATGACACTCATACAAAGCACAATGTTGAATTGGAAGTTGCATCGGAACGTGTATCTTACCAATGACCTCACCTGCTGTGGTGGGCGAGCGGAGTCGAGTACGAATATCCACGGGTGAAAAAGGCACCACACCTTCACGTTGAGAAAACATACCCTAAACTCGATAGCGAGCGTTAATGTTAACATTACCACGTACAAGAAACTAGCGAAAGAACAATTTACATCGCGCAAACGCTGCAAATTGCAAATAAACAATCCGCCATTGCAGACGATGTCGATGTTGATCGAGCTCTCCTCTGTAATAAAGGATTCGTGCCGTAGCCAGAAAACGTGTGCAAATACCGCTGCAATAACAATAATAATAATAATAATAATAATAATAATAATAATAATAATAATAATAATAATAATAATAATAATAATAATAATAACAACAATAATAATCTAAGCATTCATAAAGAAAGAAACAGATCTAAATCGATTCTGACTCTGTCCTCGTGGCTTGAAAGGAAACTGCATTGCATTACTGTAATGAATGTAGTGCAGGAACCGCATGCACAAGTATGCATTATCAACACAGGAAGACACAACCAGGTTAAGCTTTGACAATAAGGCTTTATTAAAATGCTGGTTTGGTTCCTCCATAGCTTTGGGAAATCAATGTCATTTAACACCTCTACAATCAGTAATACAATATCTGAAATGAGAAATCATAAGTGAGAAATGGGCAGGTCAGCACGTTCACCAATCGAACACTGCATTCCAGTCAATTATTAATTACAGCAGCAGTTGTGTCAGATAGAGCAGATGAGACATATGAGTGACTTAAATTTTATATTTAGTGGAAACCTCGGTCCAGTGCCAACATCAACACATAGTACTTTTCATATTTGTTGAGGCATGTGGTCATCATTGGCAATAATAATAATAATAATTTCTGGGGTTTTACGTGCCAAAACCATGAGGTAGGTAAAGGCACGCTGTAGTCGAGGGCTCCGGAAATTTTGACCATCTGGTGTTCTTTAACGTGCACTGCCATCGTACGTACCCGGGCTTCTACCATTTCGCCTCCATCGAAATGTGACCGCCGCGGCCGAGATCGATCCATGACTTTTGGCTCGGCACTGTTGTGGCCGCCTCCAGCTTTGCAATGCTTTGCACTATGTGCAATGCCCGACTCGTTTCAGTTACTGTTTCAGGTGGGCTCTCATAGTCGTCATTGTCAGTGCTTGACAATGTGTTAGCAATGACCACACAGTGAATGTGCTTGCACACTTTGAAGTGTATCTGGTGCGCACACACTGCACATTCATTGCATCTCAAGGGACAGCAAGCAGCATTCCCGACTTTTGTCACTGTATAAAGAGTGCCCTTTAGTAGACTGAGATGGCACACTCTACGTGCCGTCTTCGTTTAATTTGGCACAACCTGCCATTTCAGTGCCAGATCTGTGGTACCTTTCAACTGCACTCAACTTCTTGCCCTTTGATCATCTGGATTGCCCTCTTCATCAAAAAATGATATGTCAAGTCCATGAGTGCAGAAATTAGTTTATCAACACGCTTATTCTTTCCTTCCAGCATGCTGTGCTTCATCGTCCTGTGCATGCTCTCAAGGTGCATGTTGGTGTTGATACCTGCCCTCGTCCTAAAGCAGTAGGCCCGCTCTTGAGGTCTAACTGCATAGTTGTCCTTGAAGTACTTCAGAAAATCCCTCAGTTTTTCTTCCTCAGTGTCAAGGAATGATTGAAGATACTTTTCAAATTCTTGCTGGTCAAGGAACTCTAAAAGGAGTCGCACGTTGTGGTACATGTCTGGCCTCAGTTGTTTTTCTACAAACTCATGTATCTTCTTCTGCCAATTCCTATCCACATGCCAGGTGCAGAGAAGTTTCAGCTGAGGGACACCCATAACTGACGACCATGCCTTGTAAAATTGTGAGGCGTCATCAGACATAAATGTCTTAGCAGCCACTTTTTCGTTGATGGCACACTCAAGAGACCTGAAAAAGCTGCCAAGTTTTCCTCATTCATCCTGTTGCAGATGAAATAGGCTATAGGTATACCTTATCCCACTTCATCTAGCACTAGAAGAGTGGTCAGCTCAAACTGTTACCCTGTAGTTCCATGTGTTGAGTCAAGACACACAGTGCCCGTGCCCAATTCTTCTAACAGCTCTTTTTGTGGCTCTGTCATCAAAGCAAGGGCAAAATCTGTTGCACCAAAAGTACCAGTTGGGTCCACTGCACCTTGTGCCTTATACAGACAGACAAGTGTTTCACCTTTGTCTTACATTGCTTTCACCCACATATCTACACTGACAGCATCATTGGTGTGACACTGTTCAGGAGCAGCAATGTGAAACTACCGTTTGATGTTATGCAGAGTTATGCGTTCTGCCAAATGTGCTGGCCTCAGCTTACATGCCCCCAACAGATGTTCTTATATTATTCAATATGGTTTTCATGGGCACACCACGCTCCAGGTCCTCTGCTACGTTGGTTAACCCCGTTGGCCTTTTCTTTGTCACTCATCCTCAAGTGCTGAATTTCTGCTTTATGGCCATAATGCTTTCTTTGGTACCTTACATTTATGGTGATATCTTCAGGTGCCGGGCTCTGAGTGTTCTCCTTCTTCGTCACAGTAATAAATGAAAGACATATCTTACCGGACTTGCAGGTACCCTGACTTTTTTCTCGACGATTACCATGACCTTCCTTTGGCCTAGCCACTCCTGATCTATTAGAGTAGTAGTGGCTCCTCGTTTCCCCACTGGCCAGCTTTTTGGGAGCCGTGTGAAGAACAAACCAACAGTTCGCCTCTTCCTGAGCTTTCCATTCACTGAATTCTGTAATACAAATACAACATAGTATCAGAGAGAGACATTAAACCAACGAAAATAGTTCAAAGGCCTTAGACATAGATTACAGGGGCGTAGCCAGGGGGGGGGGGGTTCAACCCCCCCCCCCCGACATTTTTTCAATTTTGCTTGCGTATATAGGCACGCACACATACAAACGCACGCACGAACATACATAAAGTATGGTTGAACCCCCCCCGAAAAAAATTTCTGGCTACGCCCCTGATAGATTAATGTCAAATGTTTTATTTTGCTCCCTCACTCTCTCTGCTTCACAAAATAAATTAAGTCCTTCAGTTACCCTTCATCTCATTCAGTGCACTGATATTCTTTCTGAAAAACTTCTGAAGCATAAGTTTTTGACCGAGCTTACGAATGTGCTATCAACGGCAAAAACGACTGGGTGATAAATGTGACATGAGATGAACATGGGTTTTAACAAAAATGGGTCATACAAATGAAGAAACAAAGTATACGGCTTAACAGCGGAGGTCATCAAAAGGTATTAAAAAAAGCCTTTAAAAGGTTAAAACTTAAAAAGTAAGAACAATAAAAGTCAACAGGTTTTGCAAAAACACAATATCTTTCTTCGAGAGCACACGTTTTCCAGAGTTGTGTGTGACCTTGCGGAGACCTTGTTGCACAGACTCAAGAAAACCAGTGATGTGCCTCCAAACAACAAAGATGGGACAAAAACTGCTGTTATCCCATACGTGCACCAAGTGTCACATAGGATTAAGAAGGCTGCAGGGTGCGCAGGAGTCAGTGTAGTGTTTACCGCCCACAACAAACTTTGGAGGCCTGTGCAAGCGTGTAAACGTGAACAGTGAAAGGCCTGACATGCTGCAAGAAGCACACCACGCGGTTTTTGTCTTGTAAATGCGGCATCGTGTGTAAGATTCCGCTCTCTTGTGGATGTGTTTACATTGGCCAAACTGGCCAATGTATTAACGATCGCTTGCGTGAACACGCCAACAATTTAAAAGTCTGACAGCAACATGGCCTTACACTGTGCAGCTTGCGGTTGTACCCCCTTTCTTGACCAGGCTGTCATAGCTCGAGAAATATATGATGCATCATGTGCAGAACAGCTCGGACCCAGCTGTGTCAGCATGCCCTCTGTGTCACTCACGAAGAAAGAGTGCGTTTTTGCAAAACTTTTATTGTTGTTCTCACTTTTTAAGTGTTAACCTTTTCAAGGCCATTTTTAATACCTTTTTACAGCCTCCTTTGTTCAGCCGCATCATTGTTTCTTCATTTGGATGATCCGCTTTTTGTTAAAACCCATGTTCATCTCATGTCTCATTTATCACACAGCCGTTTTTGCCGTTGATAACGCATTCATGAGCTCGGTCAAAAACTTCTGTATGGTATCAAAGGTTTTTTCGCTTTGTCGCCCTGTTTCCATGGGCACGTTACCGCCTGTAATCTTTAGCGAGAAAAAAAAAAAGCGTAAGGAAGAAAAAAAATTAAATTTTTTTTTTGATAGTCTTGTTCTGAAGCACTCGATGTTACCACGTGATGAGTGTAGCGCATTAAATGTTAGTTGGAAGTAGCGCTCTATGTGTCGTTTTCACTGTCCCTGTCTTGTGCGCTCACCTGTTTCAACACATCATGTATCCACCGGACATATTTGCTCTGCTTTGTTTTTAGAGGGAAAACAAAAAAGCGACGCAAGCGGCAGTGCTTTCAGTGTGATCGAGCAAATTGTGAAAATTAGTGCCTCTGTGCATACTTGTTTTCTTTTTTTTTTCTACGCGACAAGCACATGCGAATTATAACTAGCTGGCACAGTGAATGCACGTGGAAGCGGTCATATGCTGTACAGCCTCACCACAAAAGATGATAAAAATGCACTGACACTGTCTTTTCCAAAACAGGATGGGTACTGACCTTTATCTTTGTGGAACGCCTGCTGCACGTAGTCGGCGGCGAATTTGTGCGCTGCGATGTGGTGCTCCACATATTTTTCCAGTGAAGACAGGCCAACGCCACAAACGTCGCATTTCATGGGAGTATTGACTTTTGCGGCTACTTGACGACACCGACGACACTTCGTTACACGTGCGCGGAGACAGCGCCGGCGGAGGTGAAGATAATTAGGGACGAAATTCATGAAGCACGTGACATACTAGGCACTCCGTGGCGACACGGGGAAAAGTCAAAACCAACTTAGGGAAAAAAAGTCTTCAAGTGACGTCACACGTGAGTGACGTAGCAGTGACGTCATCTATTGTTCGCGAGAGAGCCCTTACTCCGGCGAAACGCATGTGTCTAGCCCGGCCGTGGTCGGCGAAGATGATGATGATGATAATTTGTGGCTTTGCCCTTTGTAGCGGGTGGACACATATGGTGTGTTCTAGCCTGGGTATGAAGAAAAAAAAAAGGGAAAGGAAAAGAACGACAAGAAGAAAGAAAAAAAAAGAACGAAGGCACGAAAGAGTTCACTTCTGGCACCACTTCCACCACTGTTGGAGCCTTGTCTTTGTGGTGGCAACGGCTTTTGCATTCCTGTCCGCCAGGGCCAGTGCTTGAGGGAGAGTAGTGGCCTCCGGCGGGCGGGGTGAGAGTTTTTGGCATTGCAGTACCAAGTGCTCCACTGTCTCTTGTTCTGCTCCACACGCTATACATAAAGTTGAATCGATGTTCGGGTCAAAGCGGCTGCGATATGCCAGCGTGCGAAGCGCTCCCGCGCGCGCCTCGAACAGTAGCCCACTTCCACCACTGTTATCGTACAAAGATTCCGGGGCAATGGCCTCTTTGTATGTTCGGTACAGCTGGAGTGTACTCTTTTGCTGCAGCGACATTTGCCATTGTGCGCTCTCCTCTGCGCGTATCCGTTTCCGAACTGCCGCGGTAAACTTGCGTTCCGTGTTCTCGAGTGTTGAGCAGTCCAACATTCCGTACTTGCGTCGGAGAAAGTAGACTCTATTTAACCACTGCGTTCTGAGCCCCACGAAGTGCAGGTAGCGGAACATGCGACGGGCCCACCGGTGATCATTCATGAAGCGTAGGCGTCCTTCATAGGCGATCTTGCTTGTGGCTTCCCTTGCCTCGAACGTTGACCAGCCTACGTCCCCCTGAATGGCCTCCACTGCGACCCTTCCATGGCAGCCTAGTGCCAAACGGCCCACCTCCCTTTGGCCTCGCTCCAGCCACTCACGGGTCCTGCTTGTCAGGCCCCGAATGGCATTCGCAAAGGTCAGGCATGGGACATGGACCGACTTCCACAGCTCTCGCACCAATACATATCGGTTGCAACCCCAGAGGCTTCTCCGGCGCAGAATGCAGCTCGCGCGCTGGGAGGTCTGTCGCAACCGATCCTCGTGCCTCAAGAACTGGCCTTCCCCCATGCCGATGGTCACACCCAGATACCGGTATTCTGTTGAGAATGGCAGTTTGTCTCCATTCGGAAGTTCCAACGGGAGGTTTGTATCCACTTCTCCGGCAAATTGGACAACAGCCGACTTCTGAGGGTTGAACCGAAGGCCTAAGCCTGCCAAATGGTGAGCTGATATTGTCACCAACTGCTGGAGCTGATGTCGGTCTTCCGCAAGGAGAACAATATCATCTGCAAACACCAGCCCCGGTAGTGTCCATACTTCGGGCTGTCCTTCTGACAGGAATTTCATCTTGAACCCAATGTTTGATTGGATGAGGGCACTTTCTAAGCCTGATGCATACAGCATGTATAGCAGGGGCGAGAGTGGGCACCCCTGCCTGAGTCCTCTGCTGACCTTTACTGGCTCAGAGGACGTATCTGCCAAGCGTGCTACCACCGAGCTATCGGCATAGAGGCGACGTAGGAGGTCTGTCCATTCTTGTGGCATGCCCAGCTCGGTCATGCGCCGCAGCATTAGGTCATGTGGAACGCTGTCGTATGCCTTCGCAACATCTAGGAAGCATGTGAGCAGACCGCGGGATTGTTTACGTGCCACCTCAATGCATTGGGTAACCACGAAAAGATTGTCCTCCAGGCGTCGGTTTGGGCGGAAGCCATTTTGGAGTTCCGTGAGGTGCCCGCTGCTTTCGGCCCAGCCACTCATCCACGCTTTAACCACTTGTGCAAATAACCTGTATAGCACACTGGTCACAGTTATGGGCCTGTAGCTGCTGAGGTAACCGCTGTCAGCGCCTTTCTTGGGAACTAGGCATATGCGGCTTCGTAGCCAGTCTGCGGGGATGGGGTTTCCCTCTATAATACCCGTGAAGATAGCAGCGAGATGTTCTCTCGCTATCTTTCCCAGGCGCTTCACCAGACCCGCGGGTATACCATCCAGTCCCTGTGCTGTCTGTGATGCTATTCGCGCTAGGGCACGTTCCAGCGCTACTCGTGAGACCTTCCATTCACAGTCCTTCGCTTGTGAATGTCCTGGGGCTGGTGTTATATGTGTCACGTTCTCCGCGGCTGCTACAGGAGCCGGGGTCCCAAAAACGTTTTGGATGTAATCGGTTATCTGCTTTTTGACATCGGAGACCGGTTCTCCTGTCGCCTCTTCTCGGAGGGTTGGTCGTGGCGGGCTCTTTCTGTCTAATGCCGATATATACCTCCAAAAGTTCTGGATTCCACTGCGACCTGGCGTTGTGAGCTCCTTGAGTTTCTTGTGGTCACTTTCCGCAATCTTGCGGCGTTCCAGAAAGCGCCGCCAAGATGTGACGGCGCCACCATCGAAAATCCCTAGAGATTCTCTCCCTAGGTACCTAGCTTTCGAACACAAAAGGATTTTGCGTATGCGCCGTATGCTACAGAACGCAGGAGAGAGAGGGGAGATCGAGGGAGACGCCCATGTCGTCTGCTCTGGCGTTTATTGGCTGCCGGTACCGCGAACGCCATTTCCGCTTTGCCAGCAGCCGAGGCCAACGTTTGCCGTTTGCCGAGGCGGCGGGCATGCCGACGTTGGTGGTTGACGCGCAACTGAGAGCCGCTGTGCCGCTGTTGTGTGGTGTTTTGTGAATACGCCGGTGATCAGATTGCGTTTGGGTTGTTTCCAAACTACTGAAGCCGTAAGTAAACAGTGTCGGGCTGACTGTGTAGATAGACGGCAGCTGCGCACGCATCGCGTAACGACGAGTAGTAGACGTCCAAGACTTGCGCGTTGGAGCGAGACGTACGCCGAGGCCGCACGTTTGTTTGCCTCTATGTATATGCCGCATAGCCTGTTGCAGGTACGGCTCTACGTTGCCGTTCATGTTTTGAGCAGCTTCGAGGCTACCGACGGCTACGCGTTCGATGCATAACGATTGCACCTGATATTTTTAACGATTAATTAAGTGCTCGTTGGAGCACCAAATCAGCTTTTTACCTGCAGCGAGACCGGTCCAAAAATGTGCAATGTTGTTAAATCACTGCGTATTTCATGTTTTGAACAATAAACTGCCTTGCAACTTGGCATTGCTGTGACCGTTCGTGACATCTCCCGTAGTTTTGCTAACTTAGTGAAGCGATCATTCTACGTAATACTGCGATTGTATAACTTGCAGCTGACCGCGGTAACATAAGCAAAATCAGAGAGAAATGAGGTAGTTATCTGAGCCAGGGAAAAAAAAGCTAATTTTGACAACATACGAGACACAGAGGATAACATGTGGGTGGCTCTTTTCACACAGCTACATCACTGAAGTGATGGTACTCAGCTGTGAACACAGTGGCTTCCAACTAAACACGGTGTGACGATACAGCATCAGATACGAAATTATGTCGAACATAAAAGTGAGAGCTCACTGATGGACTATGAATAAGACTATATGACAGCTGAAGAGTGCATGAAAAGCAGTCTTGTTCGTGATGCTAAAGCTTTATATACTGAGGCAAGAGCAGAGATTATCAGAACCTAGCGGCTGACAATGTTAACAAAAGTTCTCGCTTCGCCTTGTGTTCTACGTCGGCCGTAGGTACGTTGTTAAGTCCTCGTCGCCATGTCAGGGGTTGAGGCGCATGATGACACGACTCATTGAATGGAAATCAACAGGTTTAATAAGGATTCAAACAGATTACATGACTGATTCTTCGTGAGCGCGGCTTCCCGCTTCGAACTCTCGACGGTTCTCCCTTGTCGCCTCCTTCTTGCGGCCGCTGTCACAAGCCGCTACTAGTTCCACAACATCGCGATAGGTGGCGCTAGCTGTCCGTAGTGGATGTAATTGCCTAACAGTGCGCAGCTGCCGTAACTACGCACTGTTTACTTACGGCTTCAGTAGTTTGGAAACAACTCGAACCGCAATCCTGATCACCGGCGTATTCACAAAACACCACACACGGCTGTAGCGTGGCTACTACAGAACACTGTAGTGGCTGCCCTAACGGCGGCTCTCAGTTGCTCCTCACCCGCCATTTACTGCGAGGCGTCAGCCGCTGCCGTGGCAACCGTGCGAAAATTTCAACCAAAGCGGAAATGGCGTTCACGCCACCGCTAGCCAATGAACGCCAGAGCAGACGACATGGGCGTCTCCCCATGGTCTCCCCTCTCTCTCCGGCGTTCTGTAGCATACGGTTGTCAAACACGCCGCCGGGTGCGCTGCGTGCGTGCCTGCGTTTTGCCGGTTTTACTACTGTTGTCAGTCGCTGCTGTGCGAGCGTGCTGTTAAAGGCATCGTTGTGAAACAAATTATTTTGGGGGTATGGTTGTCTGCGTCATTTGTTTGAGTAAAACCGACGGTAACCGCTCTTTTGACATGCCGTTTTTGTATATTGGCTCTTCTCGAGAAAACATTCGAAGAATCATTTGTGCGCGCTCTTGTTGTGCGAGACGGGGCTCGAAAGATGGCGCCAGGCCACGACCACTGTGCGAGCCGAGCCGGCCGGGGGCCGGAGCTGTAATGGGACACCGAAGTGGACCCCCTGTGGTGAGCGCGGGAGTGCGACTGCGCGCGGGCCCCGAGAGAAAGCAGAAGAGGGACGGCTGTGCAACTGGAGAGACGCCGTATTCTTGTCTCTCCAGCAGTTTCTTTACTTTAGCTAAATAAACGTTGTTCTGTTAAAGTAACCGTTGCGTTTTTGCCAGTCTTTCCCTCACGTCTCCCGAATCATCATTCGTTTTGCATCTAACAATTCAGAAGTGGGATAGCGTACGCCCAGAAGTCAACCATCGAGCCCAACCATGCCTGTCACTCGCAACGGAACATCTTCGACGGCTCCGACAAGCGGAGAAGATGGCGAATGGCGGAGCACCGACGGCGGGGAAGGCAGCGCAAGCCGAGGCGTGCCCGACAGCGCATCGCCCAGCGGCACCACTACGACACCCGCACCAGCGTTCGACATGGCGGCAGTCCTTCAAGCCACCGTACAAGCAGCAGTGAGGGAAGCCATCAACGGGATCGCGCAGCTCCAGTCGCAACAGACAGCAGCCATGCCTGTAATCGGCGCGGGAGAGACATCGCGCCTGGTCCCTTTGTTCGACCCAACTTCGTCGGACTCGCCAACCGTCGACGCGTGGATTCGACGTGTGGACGACCTAGCGGAAGTCTACCGTTGGACCGACAGAGTAACATCTTGCCATGCGCTCGCAAAGTTGCACGGACCAGCGAAGATGTGGTACGACTCCCTCCTGTCTGTTAACAAAACTTGGCCCGAGTGGAAGGTGGAGCTCAAACGTGCCTTCCCCACGACAGCAGGAATGCAGAGGCTTCACCGGGAAATGGAGGACCGAATCTATAAGCGAGGTGAGCCCATCGAGTGCTACTATTATGACAAATTGGCAAAAGCACGTCGTTGCAACCTGAGCGATGAGGCATGTATCGAATATTTGATCACCGGCCTAAACAATCAGGACACCATCCGAGCCATTAGCACCCGCACGTACGACTCTCCGGAGGAGCTTCTGTGTTGCCTCAAGCGTCTCGAAGAGCGCGTCGGAGCTGTCGGCTCCCGGGACATAAAACATTCGAAGGCGAGCGAATTTCGGAATCTCGCGGGCCACGGCAACAACGAAAACCGAGCCGCGGAAACGGCCTTGAACGAGAGTCAACAAAACCAACAAAACTTAGAACCGAGGAGGGAGACCGAACCGTCCGAACCGAGGAGGAAAACCCCCCCTTCCGAGGAAAAAGGAGGGCTGCGCTGTTTTAACTGCAACAAGTACGGTCATCTCTCTCTCAACTGCCCGAGTCCACAGCGGAGGGCGAGGTGCAGCATTTGTAACCGAAGTGGACACGAAGCCCAAAACTGCAGGGAAAGGGAAAGCGGGCCGCGCCTCTTTCAAAGCGTGATGGATCTTAACAGCCGTGCAGCGGACGCGGCTAACGAAAAGTACTTCATGCTGGCTACAGTTAACGGGAGCGAACTGAGAGCGTACGTTGACCTCGGCAGTCAGTGTGTCACAATTCGGCGTGAAGATGCCGATCGGATCGGGATCAAATACTCATTGATAGGGAAGCCGCTGACTATCGGGGGCTACGGGTCAGGACGTGTGACGCCGTGCGGTGAGGCGAACGTTAACCTCACAGTCGACCAAGCAACAGCCAACGTCCCCGTGCTGATCGTGCCGAACGAGTCACAGGCGATTCCTGTCATCGTGGGACAGCCCTTTACTGAGCAACCTCACGTTACGTTTGTGAGGCGACGGAACACCGTGCGGATCTTCGAGGAGGAGAAAAATGTGGACGAACGTGACGACACGCTACAGTCCCTCGAAGTTCCGGATCTCCCGAGGCGCCCGGAGTGCCTTTGGGCCAAAGAGTCAACGGTGGTTCCGCCGAACTACGTTGGGTTTCTCAAGCTCTACGTTACGGGCAGCGAACCCAACGCAGATGTCTTTGTGGACGCCCAACTCAGGTGCCAAGAGGAGCGCGAACATTGCGTACCGCGTTGCGTCGTCAGCATGGATGCGGCGAACGAGGCGTCCATTCCTGTGATGAACGTTTCGTACCAGGCACTCAACATCAAAGCCAACGAGCGGGTTGCGCGAGCGGAGGTGTGCTACCTCGATGAACAGCCGATGCAGGGCGTGAAACCGAGCTGCAGCGCCATGCAACCATGTTCAACGGTGAGCGCGAAAGTCAAAAAGGGCCCAAGCGTCACACCGGAGCACCGTGAGAAACTCGACCGACTCATCGGGGAGCATCGCGACTGCTTTGCCGACAGCGTCGCGGAGATTGGCCGCACCAATGCAGCGGAAAAGAAGATCAAAATTACAGCCGAAGAACCTGTAAGGTATTGTTCATATCGGCTTTCCTTTGCGGATAGAGAGCCTGAAAAGGTGATCACTGATCGCGGAACTGCCTTCACGAGCGCCAAATTCAAGGCAACGTGTGACGCCTTCAGCATCAAGCACGTGAAAAACGCCACTGCGACGCCACGAGCTAATGGTCAAGTCGAGCGATACAATCGCATGATTACCCCAGCGGTCGCGAGCTTGACGAAGGACACGGACGGCAAAGACTGGGGCACGGCTTTACCTCAGGTGCAATGGGGAATCAACAACACGCTTCATCAAGCTACGAACACCACTCCGTTTGGACTGCTGTTCAACTATAGGCCACGGAACATCAACGCCGACTGCGTGGATGACGCTCTTGCCGAGGAATTCAACCGTCAGGTAGAGGCCAAGCGAACATCCGCGGCCGAGAGCATTCGCGAAGACCAACGGAAACAGCAGGCAAGATACAACAAGAAACGTTCAGAAGCGCCGACTTACGAACCGGGAGATGTCGTTTTGGTCGAGCGAGAGCCTACAGTGTGTGGTGAATCAAGGAAACTCAAAGAGAAATACAAAGGACCGTACATCAACACGGCAAAACTGCCCAACGACCGATATCGCATCGGGATGCTGCTCAGTGCACGACGCGGGATGAGAGCATACAGCAGCATCGCTCCAGTGGACAAGCTAAAGCTGTGGGGCCAGGACGAGATCGACACGGATACTTCAGACAGTGATTCCGACCGGGACGGTCGGTAATTGCAGGACGGCCGAGTGTGCGCGCTCTTGTTGTGCGAGACGGGGCTCGAAAGATGGCGCCAGGCCACGACCACTGTGCGAGCCGAGCCGGCCGGGGGCCGGAGCTGTAATGGGACACCGAAGTGGACCCCCTGTGGTGAGCGCGGGAGTGCGACTGCGCGCGGGCCCCGAGAGAAAGCAGAAGAGGGACGGCTGTGCAACTGGAGAGACGCCGTATTCTTGTCTCTCCAGCAGTTTCTTTACTTTAGCTAAATAAACGTTGTTCTGTTAAAGTAACCGTTGCGTTTTTGCCAGTCTTTCCCTCACGTCTCCCGAATCATCATTCGTTTTGCATCTAACACATTGAGATAGTCGTTGTGCACTCGTACTTTCAGACAAAATGTCTGAAAAATGTCTCGAACTAGGCGTTATGAACTTCTTTGGCAAAATAGACTCTGGGTATGCCGTAGCTGTTGAAAATGCTAATAAAGAGTATGCAAGCACATTTGAGGGGCGAATTAATGCTATATTTAAAAAATGCATATATTTTTGGTCTTCTCGTAAACTAAGACGTTTTTTAGAGGTTTTGTGTTTCGTGGGAAGAAACTGCAGTCACGTTTACGTATGTGCGTCACCCATTCACCTTTCTCCTAAGCACGTAAATAATCGCGAGAAATGCCACGAATGCAATGCATACATGCTCGCGCAATTATCCATGCATTATTTCCTCAACCACATATTTTCCGAAAGATAAAAATTAGCGGCGGTTTCCATATGTTGCAAAATCAGTTTCACGCATTGTCAGATGAACTAGCGTGTAGCGGTTTGCATCCAAACAGCTTTGAAATGTCCGCACGGCCATCTCCTGTCGACGTCCTCTTGATATCCACGCCTGGATTATTGAAAACGTCCACGTGCTATATATTCTTGGACGTCTGTCGGAAGACCTTTTTGGACATCCAAAACGCGACGTCCGCTGCACGCCCCGTGAACCGCCGTTCTGGGACGCGGACGTTAGGCTCTTCTTCGGACGTCGTCAGGATATTCGTTGTCCATTGGGCACGTGTGGCACATACCCGTTTACCACGGGCCGCGGTGTACGGGTATGCGCCACAGATGATTGACAGTTTATATCTACCCAGGAACGGCGAGAATAGACATTGGTAACTTAAATGCTACAGCGTTAAGGAAAACCAACATCGGCAGCGTTGACTCAACGAATGGAAAGAATGAAAATTAGGATCCCAGCAGGAATCGAACCCAAGCATTCTGCGTGGCAATCAGGTATTCTACCACTGAGCCACGCAGGTCTATAAAATGGTTTGGAAAAACAGCCTACGCAGGCGTAATAGCGGTGCAACGTCAATTGTGGTTGTGGCGCTGGCTATCTAATTTTACAAGGAATCATTAAACACTACATGATACTCCTACGATGTGTACTCCTACGATACAGGCGTCATATCAGATTAACGTCTGTTGTTCCAGTGTTGGCTCCGCTTTTAGAGCAGTGTAATAAACATTACGTTTGTATTCCTATGATTCAGCAAGCTATATTGAAGCATTGTTCGACTCCGGAGGAATACATTAACGAAAGTTACATATGATATCCACATCACCGCATCGTAAAGTGCACTTCGTCCACTAGAACGACGCAGTGTCCTCTTCGTTTCTTACGAGGCTGGGCGATGGCCTCATGCTGACCGAGGATGATGCCAGATTGATTGACAGCCGTTTGTAGACTAGGCTACGTAGGCCACATGCGCCCAGGTAGTCTACAAATACGACAAACACCATCCACTGATGCTGTTCTACGTAGCACTATCCAGGCCTACCAGCCTCGACGGCCTATATACTTCACCAACGCGAAGGGTGGCTTCAGGTTCCGACATGTCGCCGGCTCTGTCGACAGACAATTTGTCGACGAAATGACCGAGGCATCCACGAATTCCGACAGCTCTACTATACCACATACTTCACTACACATGGACCCCTCGTCACCACGATCACGACCGGATCCTATAACAAGTCATCACCAGCTGCTGGTGCTCACTGATCACGGTGATAATGCCCTTGTTCAAGAACGGTCAAGAACTTCGTGTACACATGCACACGGGTTCGTGAAACGTGCGTGCGTTCTCGGGACACGTATAAGCACTACATATCAGCTTACCGCTTCTAGTGTTGGTAATACCCACGTTGCCATTGACAGCGTTACCCAACCAGCAGTGGTTTCAGCAGTGATGGGAGGATGAGTCGTGCCTATAGGGATTGGTCTGGTACCAGGCATCGCATATGCGCTTGTGGTGTAGCCTTCTTCGTCTAGTCTTACGTTTTTTCGCGCTATTTGCATTCATCATGAATTACCAACTCGCCCAACAATCAATCCTTCTAAGTTACCCAACCGTAAACAACTGGTTATACAACATACATGCGGCCCTTCAACAAAATAAGTGTGCGTATAAAATTTATACAAATCTCTAGCGTCATTTTGTAACGTGTCGCTGAGTAAAAAAAGTTACGCCAGAGTCACCTACCCGCCGCATGCTTCGCATAACATCGACTCCCACGGTACGTGGGATCTGCCGATTTTTTTTCTTCCTCCATGATAGAAACTCTGGGGGGCTATTTTGTACGCGTTCTAGCATAGAACGGGGAGGAGGATCGAACAAAAGGACGAGAGGGAGCACACAGCCAATAGGCGAGCTCGGGAATTCAGGAATGTATCCAATGCATAAATAAATGTACAATTATTTTAAATGAACATCGATATCCAGAGGCATTGTTTTTCGTAGCCTGAAGTGGAAGAACTCGGCGACTTTAACAATTAACTTGTGTTAATGTCTTGACATAGTGCCAGGGGGTGTCGCAGCTTCATAACCTCCTTGGTTTCATGAGACGTTCGGTAGTGGCGCTGGCGACCACGCTGTTTCATCCAGTGCTTCTAGTATTAGGTATTAGTGTACTTGTAAAATTCAAATGGCTCGACGATTGCAACCGTTATTCAGTTGTTAAAATGGCGCAGTACACGTACTTACTAGGTCCGTACGGACCTAGTAAGTACGTAGTTCTCGACAATCAGAGAGAGTTGCTGCTCTCGTTTACGGAACAGCATCGAGAGTTGGCCGTACGAGCTAGCGAGTTTACGCACGAATTTACGGCAGCGGACAGGCATCGGCTGTGGGGGCGAGCTGTCCGACGCGCTGAACAGCGAGGGCCCCGTCACCAAGTCCGCCTCTTCAGTCATCACCTCAAACGCATCTTCTACATCGGGGCTTCGTTTCTGCGTGACTGCAGCAGCCACGCAGGCGACACGAAATGGCATGAACGAGAACGGAAACGCCATTTTCGCAAACTGTCAGCGCGGTAGAGAGATGCGTGGGTAGCCCACTCCTCCGCTTTCGTTTCGATCCAATCCAAGTCATTCGCGGAGACTGTTTTGTATCCGTTCTATCGATAGAACGGGGCCGCACGAGACTAAAAAGCCACCCCAGTCAAAAAAAGTGAATGGGTCCAACTGGTCATACCAGTTCCCAGCAATTGGTCCCAAATGGAATGAATTGGAAACCAAGTGGAATGCTGCACTTCAACAGGAAGGACCAATTGGACCTCACAGTTCCAAGTGGTCATTCCAATTGGTCCACCGTTTGCCAATTGGTCTCTCAAGTGGAATGCTTCTTAGTCCAATTGGTGTCACAAATTCCAATTGGAAAACCATTGGAACAGTGCGTTCCAATGGGCCTCCAAATTGGAATGCTTGTTGGTCCAATTGGATGTGCACATTCGAATTGGAAAAGCACTATACAATCGTAGCAGACCCATTGTTTGAAATATTTAGTTGCAATATATTTGTAACTAACATGGCAACCCTAAAAAAAGGTAGGTCAGGCTCTTTTTTATATATATATATATATATATATATATATATATATATATATATATATATATATATATATATATATATATATATATATATATATATATATATATATATATATATATATATATATATTGGATGACCATTTGGGAACCCGTAAGCTTCAACTGAATGATCACATCTACTCAATTGTTCAACCAATTGAACACCACCTGCAAGCCTACCCACTTTACAACGATGCGAAGTTTGCGAACAGCCGCCGCACTTCGCTGACACGAGAACACGGACAGAAAACGGCTGACAAGCGTTGGTTTCGTACTAACAAACCATCCAAAAAAGTTGCACTTGAAGAAGAAAGATAAGGTGAAAATAAGCTCTAAAATAAAAAAAAGAATTCTTGCTTACAAAATTTTGTACTGTTTCTTGACAAAAGCGATAATCTTAAAATTTAATTTTCTCAGAAGTGCGCGCGTTGCGGCAAGTGCCATCAGCATAGTCATCGCGACCGACCGCGCTTGCTTGTGGACGCATCAGACGCATCATGTCACAGGTCACCGGCGTATTTTATATCCGGCGTCTTTGAAATATTCATGTTGGCACGGTCCGTGGATTCAGCCACATTCGAGGTAAGTATTTTACTTTTGAACTTTTGCAACTGTTGCATTATTAGCAGCTTTGGCACATTTCCTTCTTTACCCTAACTAGTGTTGGCTCGCGACTGCAGCCAACTGCAGTGGACACGGTGCACGGGCGCAGCAAGCATAATGTGTGGGAGCTACTGTACGCGGTAAGTTTTGTTACATCGCTAACATTTTCATCTTGTAGATCGTATGAGCGGAAAACAGCAGGAATAGAAGGAAAGAACTTGACAGGACAGACACTCAACTTACTACTGCAGTTTATTGGATATTTTTCTCGCGAGAGCACGGAATCGCGCATGTGCAGCCACCTTATCATAAGAGAGACAAGGCCAACAGGAAGGTTACTTATCCGAACTGCCGCCCTTTAACTATTTAGAAAGCCTATTTCTTTATCATTCAGCGCTGCCGAGGCAACACTGATGCACGGGGTTGAGTTTGCTTTAATCTGTACAGCTTCCGTCATCTCGGTGGTCAGTCTGTGTTTTGATTTGCTAAGAACATTAGTGCTCGTAAACTGCCGATTGCACCCGCAATCTCTGCAGTGCAGAGAGAGGTGCGTGCCACCTGCGAGAACCTCCCATGACGATGCATGTTCTCTGAGTCTGTCATTTAGACATCGGCCCGTCTGGGCGATGTACACTTTTCCGCAGCTCAACGAAACTCTGTACATGACCTCATCAGTACAGGGAACAAAGTGCATGGCACGTGTTTTTCTGCAGCCTTTCTGGTTCACATTTCCCTTCCCATGATTTTAACCATGGAGCACAGCTTGGCCAGTTTGCAGGGGGCTGTGAGCACGACTTCAAAACCCCGTACTTGCGACCAATCTTCTCTCAAATTGTGCGACACAGAATGCACATACAACATGACCACAACCTTTTCTGTTTTCCTTTTATCCTGGGTGTTGTTAGCATTTGTCCTCTTTAACAACACGCCACCCACTGCAACTAGCACCAACGTTTATAGATACTTTACTAGCACACTGTCAGGGTAACCCGAGCTGAGCAGGTGACTTGCTTGCGGAAGCTGTGCTCTATGTTATGCAGACAAGATTTCTTCAGCAATGAACTAAGGCAGGAAATAGCAATTGCTATTTTCTTTACGAGCTTACTGTGAGATGAATCATAAGGTAACAGACCCTCCTTAGACCGTGGCGAAAATTCCTAGCAAACATGGGCAACTCGATTAAAGTTCATTATCATTCACTCATGAACAACCAGCCAATGATGATTTGCAGTTTTTAGATGTTACCGAGGTTTTTAATTGAGTTGACCATGTTTGCTGGGAATTTTCACTACAGTCTAAGAAGGGTCTGCATACCTTATGATTCATCTCACAGTAAGCTTGTAAAAAAAAAGAGCAATTGCTATTTCCTGCCTTAGTTCGTCGTTGAAGAAGCCTTGTCCCCATTACATAAAGCACAGTTTCCTCAAGCGAGTCGCCTGCTCAGCTCGGGTTACCCTGACAGTCTGCTAGTTGCAGTGAGTGGCACGTTGTTAAAGGAGTTAAAGAGGACAAATGCTACCAACACCCAGGATAAAAGGAAAACAGAAAAGATTGTGGTTATGCCGTATGTGCATTCTGTGTCGCACAATTTGAAGAAGATTGGTCGCAAGCATGAGGTTGACGTCGTGCTCACAGCCCCTTGCAAACTGGCCAAGCTGTGCTCCATGGTTAAAAGATCATGGGAAGGGAAATGTAAACCAGAAAGGTTGCACAAAAACATGTGCCATGCACTTTGTTCCCTGTGCCGATGAGGTCGTGTACAGAGTTTCATTGAGCTGCGGGAAAGTGTACATCAGCCAGACGGGCCGATGTCTAAATGACAGACTCAGAGAACATGCATCGTCATGGAAGGTTCTCGCAAGTGGCACGCACCTCTCTCTGCACTGCAGGGATTGCGGGTGCAATCGGCAGTTTACGAGCACTAATGTTCTTAGCAAATCAAAACACAGACTGGCCACCGAGATGGCGGAAGCTGTACAGATTAAAGCAAACTCAACCACGTGCATCAGTGTTCCCTCCATAGCGCTGAATGATAAAGAAATAGGCTTTCTAAATAGTTAAAGGGCGGCAGTTCAGATAGGTAACTTTCCTGTTGGCCTTGTTTTTCTTGTGGTAAGGTGGCTGCACTTGTGAGAAAAATTTCCAATAAATTGCAGTTGGAAGTTGAGCGTTTGTCCTGTCAAGTTCTTTCCTTCTATTCCTGCTGTTTTCCGCTCATACAATCTACAATATGTTGCACCAACTGGCCCAGCATACCACCTTATTGAACATTTTCATCCTTCGTGCAGAAGTGAACACACTTGTCTAAAACACTCGAACGGTGCGCTTTACACTGCACTGACGACGTTTGCATGCATGACTGCTTAGGGTGAATGCTCGAGCGTGGGCTATATCAAACTGCTCGTGCTGGAGTGTGCTGTTACAGCATCTTGGAAAAGTGTGTTAACCTCTGTACTACAGCCATGTAGCTCATTTTCCTCACAGTCTTGACATATTTTTCTTTCACGCAGCATGTCTGATTGCTGACGCAACGCGGAACAAAGAAAGAACCCTAAGCAACGAGAATATATCCGCGACCTCGTCTCCTGAAGCTGAAGCAGAGCGGGCAACAGTTTGACAACGAATACCCTTGGTAGCAGGAATTGTAGAGCTGTACTATGAAGCCCCTTCTGTATGAGATGTTTTCACCGAACAACTGTTGTGTAATAAAGGCTCTTCGTGTTGAACACCACCTAGTTTCAATTGGGTGACCATTTACTATTAACTGGATTGCCTGTTGAACACCAGTTCACTTTAACTGCTTACCCATTTGGACACCAGTTAGCTTCAATTGGATTACCACATCTATTCAGTTGGTTAACCAGTTGAACACCACCTACCTTCAACTGGCTGACCAGTTAGACACCAGTTCTCTTCAACTGGTTACCCATTTGTGCACCAGCTAGCTTCAATTGGATGACCACTTCTATTCAATTGGTTAGCCAATTTAACACCACCTAGTTTCAATTGGGTGACCATATACGATTAACTGGATTACCAGTTGAACACCAGTTCACTTTAACTGGTTACCCATTTGGGCACCAGCTAGTTTCAATTGGATGACCACATCTATTCAATTGGTTAACCAATTAAACACCGCCTAGTTTCAAATGGGTGACCATTTACGATCAACTGAATTACCAGTTGAACACCAGTTCACTTTAACTGGCTACCCATTTGGGCACCAGTTAGCTTGAACTGGATGACCATGCGTGTTCAAATGGTTAACCAATTGGACCCCAGTCTATATCAACTGGTCAACCAATTACCACTAGCTCTACCCAAATGGTTTACCAATTGGATATGAACTGGTTTACCAATTGGATGTAATTGGTACGTTCCAATGGGTGGCGAAATTCCAATTGGTCGAAAACCAGTTGGGGCCAATTGGTATTTTTCCAATTGGACCACTTGAATTTTTTTGACTGGGACCTAATAGCGGTGTAAGCATGTTTCATGTTGGCTACCTTGTGCTGCCGAGCAAAATTAGCGCCGTGGTGTACCCAGAAATTCCCTAGTCAAGTTGACGAGAGCAACGAGAGGCCGAGTTCAAACTTGAAGGTAGAGGCACCCCAGTCAAGAAAATTCAAGTGGTCCAATTGGAAAAATACCAATTGGCACCAACTGGTTTTCGACCAATTGGAATTTCGCCACCCATTGGAACGTACCAATTACATCCAATTGGTAAACCAGTTCATATCCAATTGGTAAACCATTTGGGTAGAGCTAGTGGTAATTGGTTGACCAGTTGATAGACTGGGGTCCAATTGGTCAACCACTTGAACACGCATGGTCATCCAATTGAAGCTAACTGGTGCCCAAATGGGTAGCCAGTTAAAGTGAACTGGTGTTAAACTGGTAATCCAGTTAATCGTAAATGGTCACCCATTTGAAACTAGGTGGTGTTTAATTGGTTAACCAATTGAGTAGATGTGGTCATCCAATTGAAGCTAGCTGGTGCCGAAATGGGTAACCAGTTAAAGTGAACTGGTGTTCAACTGGTAATCCAGTTAATCGTATATGGTCACCCAATTGAAACTAGGTGGTGTTTAATTGGTTAACCAATTGAATAGAAGTGGTCATCCAATTGAAGCTAGCTGGTGCACAAATGGGTAACCAGTTGAAGAGAACTGGTGTCTAACCGGTCAGCCAGTTGAAGGTAGGTGGTGTTCAACTGGCTAACCAATTGAATAGATGTGGTAATCCAATTGAAGCTAACTGGTGTCCAAGTGGGTAACCAGTTAAAGTGAACTGGTGTTCAACAGGCAATCCAGTTAATAGTAAATGGTCACCCAATTGAAACTAGGTGGTGTTCAACACGAAGAGCCTTTATTACACAAGAGTTGTTCGGTGAAAACATCTCATACAGAGGGGGCTTCATAGTACAGCTACCAAGGGTATTCGTTGTCAAACAGCTGCCCGCTCTGCTTCAGCTTCAGGAGACGAGGTCGCGGATATATTCTCGTTGCTTAGGGTTCTTTCTTTGTTCCGCGTTGCGTCAGCAATCAGACATGCTGCATGAAAGAAAAATATGACAAGACTGTGAGGAAAATGAGCTACATGGCTGTAGTACAGAGGTTAACACACTTTTCTAAAATGCTGTAACAGCACACTCCAGCACGAACAGTTTGAGATAGCCCACGCTCGAGCATTCACCCTAAGCAGTCATGCATGCAAACGTCGTCAGTGCAGTGTAAAGCGCGCCGTTCGAGTGTTTTAGAAAAGTGTGTTCACCTCTGCACGAAGGATGAAAATGTTCAATAAAGTGGTATGCTGGGCCAGTTGGTGCAACATATTGTCACGTGGTCGTGACGTCGACGAAGACAGCAGTCGGCCTTTGCAGGGTGAAACTGTTTATTTGGCCGAACTTGTGGCCGGAAAATGAGAACTAGAACTACAGCAATACACGCTATACAATGATAGCGGCGAACAGGGCGTCGTCCGTCGATCAACTGACAAGCGGTCAAGCGCGTCGGCTTTTATACAGGCGCTATCGAACTTTCCAGCGATATCGCTGGTGGTTGCGCAATCTCTAGAATGAGCTCGAGCGTTCGCGTTTCGCGCGCAATCTTAACAAAATCATCTACAACAGTCGTGAAGCTTCTCGAAGAATGAGGCGCAGTTTGTGCTGAGCGTTGCCGACAGCCCTTGTGGGCGAATGCAGCAAAAGTGAAAAGAAACGTGCGTGGCAATGCCCCCCTCTGAAAAAGCATCGTCCCGATGCTTAAAAACAGAACATGAATACATGCAATACTAAAGAAAACTAAGCAGACAAACATTAGAGTCCTCAGGTGCGTTAACGAGCATAGTACGGTTTAAGGCGCACCACATGCACGACCTCGGGTCGAGCTCGGCGCCTCTGAGAGTTCGTGATGCCGTCGGGGACAACCTCGTAGTCGAGTGCACCGAGACTTCTTCTAGAATCGTCTTCTTCGCGGCTTGGGCTTGGGTCAGCGCTCCGCGATGGCGTCCGGATCATGAAGCAGCACCTCCACCAGATGTCACGTGGTCGTGACGTCGACGAAGACAGCAGTCGGCCTTTGCAGGGTGAAACTGTTTATTTGGCCGAACTTGTGGCCGGAAAATGAGAACTAGAACTACAGCAATACACGCTGTACAATGATAGCGGCGAACAGGGCGTCGTCCGTCGATCAACTGACAAGCGGTCAAGCGCGTCGGCTTTTATACAGGCGCTATCGAACTTTCCAGCGATATCGCTGGTGGTTGCGCAATCTCTAGAATGAGCTCGAGCGTTCGCGTTTCGCGCGCAATCTTAACAAAATCATCTACAACAGTCTTGAAGCTTCTCGAAGAATGAGGCGCAGTTTGTGCTGAGCGTTGCCGACAGCCCTTGTGGGCGAATGCAGCAAAAGTGATAAGAAACGTGCGTGGCAATATTGTAGATAGTATGAACGGAAAACAGCATGGATAGAAGGAAAGAACTTGACAGGACAGACGCTCAACTTCCAACTGTAGTTTATTGGAAATTTTTCTCACAAGTGCAGCCACCTAACCACAAGAAAAACAAGGCCAATAGGAAAGTTACTTATCTGAACTGCCGCCCTTTAACTATTTAGAAAGGCTATTTCTTTATCATTCAGCGCTACGGAGGGAACACTGATGCACGTGGTTGAGTTTGCTTTAATCTGTACATCTTCCGTGATCTCTGTGGTCAGTCTGTGTTTTGATTTGCTAAGAACATTTGTGCTCGTAAACTGCGGATTGCACCCGCAATCTCTCTCAAGAGACAGGTGCGTGCCACCTGCGAGAACCTTCCATGACGATGCATGTTCTCTGAGTCTGTCATTTAGACATCGGCCCGTCTGGCTGATGTACACTTTTCCGCAGCTCAATGAAACTCTGTACACGACCTCATCGGTACAGGGAACAAAGTGCATGGCACATGTTTTTGTGCAACCTTTCTGGTTCACATTTCCCTTTCCATGATCTTTTAACCATGGAGCACAGCTTGGCCAGTTTGCAAGGGGCTGTGAGCACGACGTCAACCCCGTGCTTGCGACTAATCTTCTTCAAATTGTGCGACACAGAATGCACATACGGCATAACCACAATCTTTTCTGTTTTCCTTTTATCCTGGGTGTTGGTAGCATTTGTCCTCTTTAACTCCTTTAACAACGTGCCACCCACTGCAACTAGCAGACTGTCAGGGTAACCCGAGCTGAGCAGGCGACTCGCTTGAGGAAACTGTGCTTTATCTAATGGGGACAAGGCTTCTTCAACGACGAACTAAGGCAGCCCAGGTGAAAATGTGTAACTGGGAATCCAACTGGTTTCAACTGGTTCCACTTCAACTGGTTTAAGGAACACATTTCCAGTTGGTAACTGGGACCAGTTGGGAATGCATTCCCAGTTGGCGACTGGGACCAGTTGGGAATACATTCCCAGTTGGCGACTGGTACCAATTGGGAATGCATTCCCAGTTGGAAATGCTTTCCCAGTTGTGAACAGGTCCCATTCCCCGTTGGTGCCCAAATGGGCATGCTTGTACTCCAGCTAGCTCAAACAATTTTCAACGTGCAAATAATGTTCATTCTGAGCACATCAAACACTCCAATGGAACACACTTGACGCTCCATGTTAAGTGTAGAAGAAGATCATGATTTATTGCTATTACACAAAAAATTACACAGCTCTAGGCATTCCCTGCTGTGGCTGGTTTGGACCAGCACAGTGGTTGCACATTCAGTGCAATGATATCCTCCGCTCGGCTTTCATGCAGTGCTGTATTTTCTCAACCAATATACTGGTGAAGTTTCGGGCTGCGCAGCTGATGAATCTGTGCCATTCACCCGTGACCAGTGAAACAGCGTTGCTGCAAAATAAGAGGTAACATGTTTCATGCATGTCTCAGAACAGTCATATAAATTTATAGATATACACAGCAGACCTGCCTTCTAACAATTCACACGACAAACAGTGTCTACAGAGATCACGCGCTGCATATATTGCGAATTTTTAGAAGTCGAGCTTATATATCAGCAGCAAAAAATAATAAAAAACACCATTATTTTCACTCGAATTCATATGCCTACACATGCAACAGGTTCAGGAATATTCATTTAGAGTGCAAATACGGGCCCTTAGCGCTTTCTTTGAAAGTCGCGGACAGAGTTATGAGTACACTTCATAGTTATTTAGCACGCCGTTCAAAGCACAAGTATTGCACGGCACTCGTTTTCTGTGATGCTCCCAAACAAATGGCAGCAAGTTTGCGAGCACTCCGCACAAACCCATAAACAAACTTAGCTAGAGCAGTATAGAAAGCATTTGTTTACAATGCAACGTTCCATCGTCTCAACACTCAAAGCACTCTGCCTGCATTATATCTACATCTTCTCTAGGATACTGAACAACTAGCACTCGAAGCATAAATGGTATAATTACCTTCAAACGGCTGCATCGCTGACAATTGGCAGGCAGCATTCCGCACACAATGGGTCCATATATCCGTCTTGTCACAGGCGTAAACACTTGTCCGGCGTTCGCCTGAAGTCAAATTCTAATTTACGCACGCCATGACTGCACGTTCCTTTTGAAAAATAGCACAACTATAAGCAGCGCGACCACGGACCACCGAGCGCTCGGTAGCTAGCCCTCGTCCCATGTGGTGTACGAAACTAGCATCGCTTTTTCTAAATTTTATGTCTTTGTTATCCAGTTTCTTTCTTCCATTAAATATTGCCGAATTGGCACGAAATAATTCATTTCAGTTTATTTTATATGTAATCTTTATGCTTGATTACTTTACTGCTTCGTTCAATGTTTGAGCCTATGAGACACGGGACTAATGTGACGGCAGTCGATGTAGAGAGGCTGCGTTTGTGCAACGGTTTGTGGGTTTGTGTCGGCAGGATGTCAGCAGTCTGTGGCAGTCTCAGCTGTGGTAGCTCTCGGCACTGGCACTACTCCATTTTTCGTTCTCGTACGGAAGTAACCGCTGTGCTGCACACAAGACTATTAAGCATGGCATGCTCCCAGCGAGACGACGGCAATATTAACACCCCAACGTCAATTGGGCCCGCCTCGGTTGCGCGTATTGTCACCGTGATGGACGTAAAAAGATTGACAACTGCTTTTTACTGTTAGTTGAATGTACTGATGCTAAAACAAGCGTACGCTTGTGTGCACTGTGTTGCGCATTTGCGCAACGGAATAATGCACGATAATATGATTTTGAAAAATACATATATATCAGGTGAGGTAAGACTGTATATATTGTTACGGGGAGAAAAAGGCGTTGAAGGTTATATTTACAAGGTATATACAGAGGACAAAGCCAGGCACACAAGATGGAGCCAAGTCCGCGCGGAATCAGGGAACGTCGTCCTCTTTCATCACGTCTCCCTCTTCATCTTCGGTAGCGCTTCGTAGCATCACCCCCGGCGGCGAAGGCACCGACCCGGTGCTTGATTGGTCCGAGTGATACCGCTTGAGTCGAGTGACGTGAACAATTTCAGGGGGTCGCGCTATGGTAGTGTCCAGAGGTTTGACTTCGTACGTGACGTCGGTGACTTGGCGCAGGACACGGTACGGACCAGAGTACGGAGAAGTCAACTTCTCGCACAGGCCAACTCGCCGTGACGGCGTCCAAAGAAAGACCATGTCACCTGGATTGAAGTGGATATCGCGGTGGCGGGCGTCGCAGATGCGTCGTTGTTTTTCCTGCGAAGTGCTAAGACGAAGGCAGGCAACCTCGCGTGCCTCTGCAGCTCTAGCGATGGGATCCCGAGTGTACTCTGATGTCGTATCAAGAGCGGGAGGAAGGAGCGTGTCGAAGGGCAGCGTGGGTTCTCGTCCGTAGAGGAGAAAAAACGGAGAGAAACCTGCGGAATCATGCCGAGACGTGTTGTAGGCAAACGTTACGAACGCCAGAGCTTCGTCCCAGTCACGATGATCTGGAGAAACATACATGGCGAGCATGTCTGTTATAGTTCTGTTCAGCCGCTCAGTTAGGCCGTTGGTCTGAGGGTGATACGCAGTGGTGAACTTGTGTTTTGTAGCGCAAGAGTGCAAGATGTCTTGGACTACCTTGGATAGAAAGTATCGACCCCGGTCTGTAATGAGCTGTCGAGGAGCGCCGTGACGAAGGATGACGTCTTCGAGGAGAAAGTCAGCGACGTCCGTTGCGCAACTGGTAGGGATAGCCCGTGTGATCGCATACCGAGTGCTGTAATCTGTGGCAACAGCTATCCACTTGTTTCCACTGATGGATAGAGGAAAAGGGCCGAGGAGGTCAAGACCAACCCTGTAAAATGGTTCGGTTGGTATCTCGATGGGTTGAAGGCGCCCTGCTGGAAGGGTGGCTGGTGTTTTGCGGTGCTGACAAGGCTTGCACGAAGCGACGTAATGGCGAACGGAGCGGTAAATACCGGGCCAAAAGAAGCGACGTCGAACACGGTCATAGGTCCTTGAGACGCCCAGATGACCAGCGGTTGGAATGTCATGCAAATGTGCGAGTACAGTCTGACGCATATGTGTGGGTATAACCAGCAGCAGGTCAGGTCCGTCAGGATGCATGTTGTGACGATATAAGATGCCATCTTGGAGCACAAACAGACGGAGAGATGGAGGAGTTGTGGGACCACTCAGCCGGTTAATGATGTCTCTCAAGTGAGGATCACGTCGTTGCTCGTCTCCGATGTTGGCGAACGCTGAAAGTGCCAACACGAATGTAGACTCGCCGCTATCAGGAGGATCTGGTGGGTCTACTGGATGACGCGACAAGCAATCTGCGTCCTCATGTTGGCGGCCCGTCTTATAGACAACGGTGAATGAATATTCTTGCAGCCGTAAGGCCCACCGACCCAGCCGTCCCAGTAGGATCCTTTAACGATGAGAGCCAGCATAAGGCGTGGTGGTCGGTGACAACGGTGAACGGCCGTCCATACAAATATGGGCGAAATTTGCCCACCGCCCAGACGAGCGCAAGGCATTCGCGTTCGGTGATCGAATAATTGCGCTCCGCGGGTGACAAAAGACGGGTAGCGTATGCAATGACACGGTCGCTACCATGCTGTTGTTGAGCCAGAACAGCACCAATGCCATGGCCGCTGGCGTCGGTACGCACTTCTGTTGGAGCGGACATATCAAAGTGGCCGAGAATCGGTGGCGACGTGAGACGCATGGTCAGTTCTGTGAAGGCACTGGCTTGTTCAGGACCCCATGCAAAAGCCACATCCTTCTTGAGTAGGTCCGTGAGAGGGCGCGCAATGTCAGCGAAATTGCGCACAAATCTTCGAAAATAGGAACAGAGGCCTACAAAGCTGCGAACATCGTTCGCACAGGTCGGCACAGGGAAATCCTTGACTGCGCGAACTTTTTCTGGATCGGGACGAACACCAGAAGGATCGACAAGGTGTCCGAGGACAGTAAGTTGCCGGCGGCCGAAGTGGCATTTCGACGAGTTGAGCTGAAGTCCGGCCTTGCGGAACACAGAAAGAATTGTCGAGAGACGCTCGAGGTGTGTCTGAAAAGTCGGCGAAAAGACAATGACGTCATCGAGGTAACATAAGCAGATTGACCACTTAAAACCGTGAAGGAGAGCGTCCATCATTCGTTCAAAGGTAGCTGGGGCATTGCACAACCCGAACGGCATCACTTTAAAGTGATAAAGGCCATCAGGCGTAACAAATGCGGTCTTTTCACGGTCTATGTCGTCAACTGCAATCTGCCAGTACCCGGAACGAAGGTCAATCGAAGAGAAATACTTCGCATCACTGAGACAGTCAAGGGCGTCATCTATCCGCGGTAAGGGGTACATGTCTTTTTTTGTTACCTTGTTGAGATTTCGGTAATCGACACAGAAGCGCCAGCTGTTGTCTTTCTTCCTGACGAGCACGACAGGGGAAGCCCAGGGGCTTGAAGAAGGTTCAATGATGTCCCGGGCAAGCATCTTGTCGACTTCTTTTTGTATGACTTGGCGCTCAGTATGGGAAACACGATAGGGTCGTCGGTGGATCGGGTTAGCATCGCCGGTGTTGATTCGATGCTTCACAACAGTTGTCTGGCCCAGTGGCCGGTCATTGAGGTCAAAGATGTCCTGGTACGACGCGAGAAGGGCACGAAGGGCGTTCGCATGTTCGGCCGGTAGGTCAGAGGCGATCATTTTCGTCATGCTTTCTGATGAAGTTGGATCCAAATCAGGACTGGTCGGCAATTGTGTATCCCCTGTTAAAGTGGAAATGTGGTAGTCGCAGGCCGGGGCAAGGGTTGCAAGGGAGATACCCTGGGGCAGCACCTGAGGTCATAGTCCAAAATTGACGATAGGGAGACATGCGGCATTGGCGTGAATACGGATGACGGTGTGCGGGAACGTGACGTTTTGCGAGCAGAGGACGGTAGCGTTGGGTGACACGACGTAATCTCCGTCGGCCACGGGTGGATCGGGAGAGACGTCAATGTACGTAACGGTCAGAGAGGGGACGCGAACGAAATCGGCACAGCACAGCTTGCTCGGCGCAGGATCAGAAGGCTCAACGGCATAGGGTAAGGCGAGTTGGACGACACCCGTGGCACAGTCAATAAGAGCTGAATGGGACGACAGAAAATCAAGTCCTAAGATGAGTTCATGCGGCTCCAATACGTAGAACAAAACAGAAGTATGGCGCCCAGCAACAGTGACGCGAGCAGTACACATCCCAGTGACAACTGGAGTTGCACCATCGGCTACACGGACCACAGCGATCGGAGCAGGAGTGAGCACCTTCTTTAGGCGAGCACGGAGGTTCGAGTTCATAATCGATACGTGAGCGCCAGTGTCGATGAGTGCTATAACAGGTGCGCCGTCGACATCTACTTTGAGCAGGTTGTTGTGTTCAGGTAGTGTAAGCAGAGGAATTTCGGGTCGGGTCGTCAAGGCAGGCTCACCTCCAGGAGCTGCGCCCGTTAGTTTTCCGAGGAGCGGAGGGAGTAGAAGGGGGAAGGCGAGCGACGACGCAGAGGAGAGCGGGACAGGCGACTGGACGGCGAAGGGGAGCGGCGTGGTCTCGCGGGCGATGACGGTGTAGCGGCGTCGTCTTCAAGGGGCGCAGGCTGGCGGGAACTACCAGGTGAACGTCGGGTGTTGTGAGAGGTCGGCCAAGGCTGTGAGTTCCAGGAACTGCGACAGTGGCGAGAAATATGGCCGACGCGTCCGCAGCAGAAGCAGATGGGCCTGTCATCGGAGGTTCGCCATTCCGCCGAGTTCCGGTAACGAGGACGGGCGTACGAGTTGCGGGGCAGATCAGGTGGGGCGGGTGGACGGTAGTCGGGTCTGTTCACTGGGCAGAGCGTCTGGATTCCTGCGTTGGCGAGCTCCTGGCGTACAACGGTCTGGATGAGAGAAATCGTATGTGAATCGTCGGGGGCACGAGCTTGCGCAGGGACCGGAGATGCAGCTTCAGTTTCGCGACGGACAAGGCGTACAATATTCTCAGCTGCAGCAGGAGCAGGTGGTGGACGGATGTCCTCGCAAGTAGACGTCGCAGCCGTGTTGGGAAGACGTGAAAAAAAATCACAGCATATCCACGGGGTGAATGATGATGAGTGGGGCGAAGCTACGGAGGGAATCATCTGTAAACCGTGAAACTCTTCCGTGAAATGCGCCCAGTACATAATATAAAGAGTGTGAAACATCGTGTATATATTAAACATCAAACTTTTATTGTACTGTTGGTTTACGTGGTCCCTTCATTATCACTTGTGATCGGTGAAATGCAAGGAAGAAGTCCGCTCCCGAGCGAAAGAGCGCCAAGAGCGACCGCATTCCCCGCTCGCCCTGTGCGAATTAAAGGCAAGGCTAGAGGGAAGACAGGACGCGCGTTCCACGACGCGAGGTCGGTAGCATGCCCAACGAAAGCCAGCGGAACGCGATCGTGCAAGTGCTCCGGCTTCGCATCGCCTCATGGTTCCATTTAGCGTCCCAATAAACCAAATATATTGCTCAAGGTGTGCCTTGCGTTTTTCGTAGAAATAATTTCTTTATCATGTACATTAAGACGAAAAGTTGAAAAGACTGTATCGCCCGCAAAGTATGTCTTTTAGTGTGATTTAACTCTCGTACGGCAGGGTCCTCGCGCCGTTGCCGGTCCACCTCGCCCGTTGACGATCGGGCGAGGTGGCTACATACAACTACTACTACTACACTTTAAGAAAAACATCTGGCGTTCTTTCGTTCTGCTTTTACAAAACATCTGGCGTCTTTCGTTGGTTTATTTCATCAATCAACGGCGTTTTGAACAAAATTTTTGTTGTTTAATCACGCACAGGAGAAATCTCACCAGGCACTACCTTGGAGGTAAACAATGGCTGCTAATGGGAATGAGAGACAGAAGAAGTCGGCTTTTAGCTAACACTTACACTTCTACTTCTACTAACGTTTCCTACTGGAACATGCCAATGGCTGCTAATGGGGAATGAGAGACAGAAGAATTCGGCTTTTAGTTAACGCGCACGCTGCGAATTTTTTATTGTTCAACAACGCACAGGAGAAATCTCCCACCGGCACCACCTTGGAGGTCAAAGCGTAAGACTTGTTACGGACTACTACGACGATGACGACTACGAGGGACGAACGGGTGCCGCCTTAAGGAGCTTCGCCCCTAAAAATGTGGCGTAATCCGACGACTTTTCGCTTCTTCAAAGCGTCGGCATTCATTAATGACGTCGTCCACTGTCGACGAGTTGCGGAAAACGAGGAGAGTGAACGCATCATCCGCGATTCCTTTGAGGATATGCGCAACCTTTTCAGCTTCGGCCATCCTGTCGTCAACTTTGCGGCAGAGTGCGAGTACATGTTGAATGTACGTGATGTAGGACTCTGTGCAGGTCTGAAGTCGGCACGCGAGTTCTTTCTGGGCAGCGCGACGGCGCCCAATGGGCTTGCCGAACAGATCAATGAGTTTTTGTTTGCACACGTCCCAACTCGTGATCTCTTGCTCGTGGTTGCAGAACCAAACTTTCGCCGTGCCCTCAAGGTAAAATAGAATATTGGCCAGCATGAGCGTCGGGTCCCAGATGTACAGTGCGCTCACCCGTTCGTAGAGCTGAAGCCAATCCTCGACGTCAGTGTTGTCCGTGCCAGAAAATGTGCCTGGGTCACGCGGTTGTGTCAGGACGACGGTGCGGTTAGTAGCGGCGGGTTGCCGCGCTGTTGGTTGCGGCGTGGCTGATCGAGGCACGGTCGTTGAGGTTTCCGACTCATCCTCATTCTCGTCGTGAGCAGGCATCGCAGAGGCAGCCAAGGAGCGTCCGCTGCGGAGAAGCGTCGTGAATGCTGAAGCTGGGAGAACCCGCACTCTCCACCAAAATGTTACGGGGAGAAAAAGGCGTTGAATGTTATATTTACAAGGTATATACAGAGGACAAAGCCAGGCATACAAGATGGAGCCAAGTCCGCGCGGAATCAGGGAACGTCGTCCTCTTTCATCACGTCTCCCTCTTCATCTTCGGTAGCGCTTCGTAGCAATATTAATGTAATGGGGTTTAAACAACACGAAGAGGATGACGTCTAAACAAGAAAAGATAATTCATTCGCAAACCATGAGATGCTATTTTCTTATTCTCTCATTGTCCTAGGAATATTACTAGGCCAGTGATGGTACCCTTCTGCGAATAGGACACAAAAAGCTCTTAGATAAAACCCATTCGCTCAAGTGCAGCAATGCTGCGTATGCGTTCGAGTTCAATTATCTTTCTTCTTTCACTTTGAAGAACCGTACAACCAGGACAACTGGTCGCACTGCCAGTTAGGGCGCAACTGGGACCACTTGCTTCCAATTTAACTGGTTATGGTTTCCAACTGGGATCAGCTTCTTCCAGTTCAACTGGTCATGGTTCCCGTTGGTGGCCAGTTGAGCTGTAACTGGAACCAGCTGCTAACTGGGACCAGTTGCAACTGGAATCAACTGGGACCAGTTGAGTTGTAGCTGGGACCAGCTGCTAACTGGGACCAGTTGCAACTGGAATCAACTGGGACCAGTTGTTTCCCAACTGGAACCATTTGATCCCAGTTGATACCAGTTGGAACCAGTTGGATTCCCAGTTACTCATTTTCACCTGGGAGGAAATAGCAATTGCTCTTTTTTTTTACAAGCTTACTGTGAGATGAATCATAAGGTATACAGACCCTTCTTAGACTGCAGCGAAAATTCCCAGCAAACATGGTCAACTCAATTAAAAACCTCGGTAACATCTAAAAACTGCAAATCATCATTGGCTGGTTGTTCATGAGTGAATGATAATGAACTTTAATCGAGTTGACCATGTTTGCTAGGAATTTTCGCCACGGTCAAAGGACGGTCTGTTACCAATTATGATTCATCTCACAGTAAGCTCGTAAAAAAATAGCAATTGCTATTTCCTGCCTTAGTTCATTGCTGAAGAAATCTTGTCTGCATAACACAGAGCATAGCTTCCGCAAGCAAGTCACCTGCTCGGGTTACCCTGACAGTGTGCTAGTTGCAGTGGGTGGCATGTTGTTAAAGTTAAAGAGGACAAATGCTAACAACACCCAGGATAAAAGGAAAACAGAAAATATTGTGGTCATGTTGTATGTGCATTCTGTGTCGCACAATTTGAAGAAGATTGGTCGCAAGCACGGGGTTGACGTCGTGCTCACAGCCCCCTGCAAACTGGCTAAGCTGCGCTTGATGGTTAAAAATCATGGGAAGGGAAATGTGAACCAGAAAGGTTGCACAAAAACATGTGCCATGCACTTTGTTCCCTGTACCGATGAGGTCGTGTACAGAGTTTCATTGAGCTGCGGAAAAGTGTACATCAGCCAGACGGGCCGATGTCTAAATGACAGACTCAGAGAACATGCATCGTCATGGAAGGTTCTCGCAGGTGGCACGCACCTCTCTCTGCACTGCAGAGATTGCGGATGCAATCGGCAGTTTACGAGCACTAATGTTCTTAGCAAATAAAAACACAGACTGACCACCGAGATGACGGAAGCTGTACAGATTAAAGCAAACTCAAGCCCGTGCATCAGTGTTCCCTCGGTAGCGCTGAATGATAAAGAAATAGGCTTTCTAAATAGTTAAAGGGCGGCAGTTCGGATAAGTACCTTCCTGTTGGCCTTATCTCTCTTGTGATAAGGTGGTTGCACATGCGCGATTCCGTGCTCTCGTGAGAAAAATATCCAATAAACTGCAGTAGTAAGTTGAGCGTCTGTCCTGTCAAGTTCTTTCCTTCTATTCCTGCTGTTTTCCGCTCATACAATGTACAAGATGAAAATGTTAGCGATGTAAAAAGACTTACCGCGTACAGTAGCTCCCACACGTTATGCTTCCTCGTGCACCGTGTCCACTGCAGTTGGCTGCAGTTGCGAGCCAACAATAGTTAGGGTAAAGAACAAAATGTGCGAAAGCTGCTAATAATGCAACAATTGCAGAAGTTCAAAAGTAAAATACTTACCTCGAATGTGGCTGAATCCACGGACCGTGCCAACATGAATATTTCAAAGACGCCGGATATAAAATACGCCGGCGACCCGTGACATGATGCGCCTGCGTCCACAAGAAAGCGTGGTCCGATCGCGATGACTATTGTTAGGCAATTACATCCGGATGGATGGATGGATGCTATGAGCGTCCCCTCTATAACGGGGCGGTGACATGTCTGCCACCAGGCTCGAAGAAAAAAAAAAAAGCTTCCTTGTTTCATGTTGGCCTAATACCTTATCTACATTGATTAAATCTATGTTATTACACCAAAAAATATAAATTCACGGTCTATCTCTCTGCCTCTTAAGGCAGAATGACCTTATTTTTCCCCCATTATTTATTTTTGTTCTTTATCTCTACTCTTCAGCCACCAATACTCTAACCGTCTCTTACAATTATTTCTATCGCGGACGCATTCAGCTTTCCATTGTTGTCCCTAAAACCCAAGGCTTCATGTAGACTCGTGCCCACAAGTATACCTGGGTGAATATCGCCACATTCAATCAGTACATGTTCCATCGTTTCCTCAGTTCCCCCGCAGCATGTACATTGTTCTTCTTCGTTACTGAATCTCGCTTTATAACTACGCGTTCTAAGGCAGCCCGACCTTGCTTCAAACAGTAAAGCGCTTCCCCTTGAATTATCATAAAACATTTCCCTCCTTATTTCGTTTTTTCCCTTTCGGTAGTTACTCAGAGCCGGCTTCTTTTCCATCGCTGCCATCCAATAAGTCCTCTCCGCCTCTCTGACCTTCCGCTTAATGCTCCTTGTTGCCATATCTCCCGCACTGTTAGCCTTAATAGAACTTTTTGTTGGGCTAGTTGGTACATGCTTACTGAAAAACCAAAAAGACGCGTACCATCAAGGAAAAAAGTAAGGACAGGACAGAAAGGGCGTCACTCGCAACTAACTTTATTCCCAGAACATCGGCATCATATATAACCACAGCGACCCTGCGCGCGCACATCGCCTCACAAGCTCGTCAAAAACCCGCGATAACAAGATTAACTAATCGAAAAATGAATCGATGAAACTAAATTCACCCCCACGCAGAGCAACAGATGTGTCACTAACACAGCATTCTTTCTTCTTTCTAATATAGTATGCTTCCATAATTTCACGCGCTAAGACATCGTTACTCTTTCCAAGAACGGAAACACTGGCAAACCCAGGCTCACACTTGCAGGAACCACAATGCACAGGCAAATGTGCTGAAAGTTTATTTTTCACCGAAAGTTCGTGCTCCCTCATCCTGTCGTTTATGCACCGGCCCGTTTGGCCGATATATACCCTACCGCAACTAAGCGGGATCTCGTACACCACGCCAACCGAGCAGGCGTGGTTATATATGATGCTGATGTTCTGGGAATAAAGTTAGTTGCGAGTGACGCCCTTTCTGTCCTGTCCTTACTTTTTTCCTTGATGGTACGCGTCTTTTTGGTTTTTCAGTAAGCACTGTTAGCCGTATATTTACTGGTGAGCCTCCTAGTTCTTTTTCTCCACTGCGTGTCAACGCTTTTTCTGTACAAATACCTGAAAACCTTCTCTGCCCATCTACTCTTCTTCATTTTCCTCAGCCTCTCTTCGAATCTCATTTTGCTCTGAGCTTCCCGCACTTCAAAGCCTGTCCATCCCATATCACCCTTTACAGCCTCATTTGTCGTCTTCCCGTGAGCGCCCAACGCGAGGCGGCCCACCGTCCTTTGATTTACATCCATTCCTGATTGTACCTCTGACTTCATGCACACCACTGAGTTCCCAAATGTAAGCCCCGGTACCATCACACCCTTCCACAGCCCTCGAAGCACCTCGTACCTATTGTATCCCCATAAAGCTCTGTGCTTCATAACTGCAGCATTCCTCTTTCCCTTTGCTACCGATGCTTTCTCTTGTACCTCCATATATCTATCCCCCTCATTTACCCATACTCCGAGGTACTTGTACTCGCTTACCCTCGGTATTTTTGGCCCTGTATAAAGATCGCATGGTCTTCGTGATCATTGAATACCATCAATCCACATTTTGTTGCACTAAATCCTAGTCCTAGAGCCTCACATTCCCTTCCGCATATATCTGCCAGTCGCTGTATATCATCTTGAGTGTCCGCAAATAAGACAATATCATCAGCATAAAATAGACCTGGAAGCTTCTGCTCAACCATCGTGCCGACCTGTTTGTGTGACAAATTAAATCCAATGTTGCTACCTTCTAGCGCTTTTTCCATCCTCACCATGTACAACATGAATAACAGCGGGGACAAAGGGCATCCCTGTCTCAGCCCCTTGCTAATTTCAACGCTGTCCTTGCTACTTATTCCTTCCCATTCTATACAAACTGTATTTTCTCGGTATATTTCCCTCAAAAGCTGTATACAGTCGACACCTATGCCCACTTCTTTCAGTATATCCCACAAAATTTCCTGATTAACGTTGTCATACGCCCCAGTAATATCTAGATAAGCTACGTATAAGGGCCTGTTTTCTATTTTCAATATTTCTATACACTGGGTAAGAACAAACAGATTATCGTCTAACCGCCTGTCGATTCGAAATCCATTCTGAAGTTCTCCCAGAATATCATTTTGTTCTACCCACGCTTCTATTTTTAATTTTAGTGCCTGCATCGCCAACCTGTATAGCACGGATATGTAATGGTTAGCGGTCTATACGAGCGAATGTTATCCTTTTCTCCCCTGCCTTTATAGATTAAGTTCATTCTACTTTTTCGCCAACTGTCTGGTATTTCCCTCTCCTGTAAGCACTTTTCTACGGCTTTCAGCAGTGCTTCTTTAGTGTTATGTCCGAGTTCGTTAATGAGGCTGACGGGAACCCCATCTAAGCCCGGTGTAGTGCGCTTAGGAATTTTTCCTTCGGCTTTCTTCCAATTGAAATTCTCTAGTACTACATCTTCGTCGGTTGCACTCCTTTGCGTAATTTTACTCATCGGGGGAATCCCCTGGGCGACCTTTTTAAACGAATCGGCTGTTATCTTTCGGATGTAACCTAGCGCTTCATACCCTTCCAATTGATTTCCTCCTTCATCTACCATATGTTGTTGCATTGTGACAGACTTCCTACCCAGCGCTTTTAGGTGGCTCCAAAATATCCTAGGCGCGGCCTTCTTCTTTTCGCGAATCTCTGTCACCCAGCGTTCACTTTCACCTTTAATTTTTGCCTCGACTAATTTCTGCACAATGGATTTTTGCTCTAAATATATTTCCCATATTTGGTTGACTTCGTCCTGTGGCCGCTTCTCCTTTTTTGCTTGTCTGTGCTCCCGTGATGCCTCACGTCGCTTCTCGATCGCCTCCCGGATTTCTTTGTTCCACCAACTTTTTGGCTTTCTCTTTCCTTTCCAACAAATAGTTTTCTTCTCTTTTTCCATTTCTTTTGTGATTATATGTAGCAGCTCACTATACTTCCAGTCTCTACCTGGTAGTTCGTCTACTTTTTCCTCGACTCTTGCGGCTATATTTGTTATTTGTTTGTCATTTAGATACAAGCTGCCAAACTTTGATTCTATGTTCTTATTATCAGTTTTATATCCCATTTGTAATATTATGCGTTTATGATCACTACCCAAGCTGTTAATGCCTTCCTCGTCTATTCTCATCTCTCTAAGTTTGTCATATATTCCTTCTGTCATGAGACAATAATCAATGCTCGATTGCCGGTTTCCGACTTCCCACGTGGTCTGCCCCTCACACTTAGGCCCCACGTTAACCATCTCAAGACTATGTTGTTCGCAGAGATCTAGCAATAACTGGCCATTGGTGTCTGAATATCCGTCGAGGTCATGAATGTGAGCGTTCATGTCCCCTAGAAGGATTATTTCGGCATCATGACCAAATTCTTTAATCATGACCGCTACGGAATCGGCATCATGACCACTACGGACAGCTCCCACTGCATTTCAGACTGCGTTGCTAGCATCAAGGGTTCTAATATGCATCTCAAGTGTTCTGATCCTATCCGGCCTTTGGTTAATTACTGTGTCGAGAAGAAACTCAGGCCAGTAATTTCAGATAAGGAAGGGTATTTTGTAATTATGCCGGACAGTTTGTTCTCAGAAAAAGCATTAACAGCCATAGAAAAGAATTTTAGGACGGTAAAACTTAAGCCATCGGTAGTTAGGCAACGTGCTGTCGACCTTTTGTTAAGACATAATCTTGAGAGAATAGCTTGTAATGTCAAGAAGGCTAAATCACTTACTTTAGAATTGTTTTTTTCAGCCAAAACACATAAGAACGAGATTCCGTTTCGAGCAATCATTTCAGAGCAAGGCACCTGGCAAGTCGCTGTATCTAGTTATTTGCAGAACTGCTTAACCTCTTTGAGTTTTTCAGACCCTTTTCGTATGCGTAATTCTCAGGCGCTAGTTCAGTTCCTCTCAGAGGAGAACCCCGGCTGTTGTAAAGCTTTTAGTATGGATATTGAAGACCTATATTATTCTTTGCCGCATAAGGACTTGTTAAAATGTGTTAATGAATGTATTAACGGACAAGGCGACCAGACGGTTTTCACCGATAAATGTGGTGTTTCTACCGGGGCATTTCTAGAAATCCTTTCCATGTATTTAAAGTCGACGCTGGTAGGTTGGAAGGAAGGCGTTTATGTGCAAAAATCAGGGATATGTATTGGTTCTAAGGTTGCTCCGGTTCTTAGTGATTTATACCTTAGCAAGATTGACAATCTTTTGGAAGGCGCCTTAGGTAATTCGGTTATTAAGGTTTTTCGTTATGTGGACGACTACTTGATTTTTTGTAGTGATGAGGACTTTGAAAATGTGGTAACTTCCGTGAGCGAAAAATTTGAATTAAATGGAGGAGGGCTGAGCTTTACTAAAGAGGTGCCTCAGAATAATGGAATACAATTTCTAGACATTTCCTTAACGTTCCAGAAGAACCACGTGTGCTGGCAGTATTCTCCTAGATCTTCCAAACCGCTGTTAAATTTTTCGTCGAAGCACTCGAAGGTTGTAAAAAACGGCATCGCCATGTCTTGCCTTAAGTCAGCCCTCACCAAGTCATGTGAGCACAAAATGAGTGATAGCTTTAGCGCACAGGTTACGCGTCTTTTAGATGTAGGGTATCCTCGTGATGCAGTGGCCACGGTCGCTGAGCGTTTAAAGAAGTCTATTGTGTTAAGTCCGAGCATGGTTGCAGAAAGCGATAGGAAGAAACGTGTCGTAGGTATTCCGTACATTCATTGCATATCTCACAGGCTAAAGAAAGTAGGAAGTAGATACGGCGTTAATGTTGTTTTCACGGCTGCCAATAAGCTAGGTAAGATTTGTGCCGCTGTGCAGAGGAAGAATGAGCGAGTAAAAGACAAGAAGCGGACCGATAAATGTTTCGTAAAACACACCAACAAATTCACTGATTGCCGTACGAGTGTGGTGTATAAGGTCCCTTTCAGCTGCGGCCGCTTCTACGTAGGACAGACGGGCAGATGCATTAACCAGAGATTGTTGGAACATAAGAGATCGCTAACAAGAGGCTCACCTTCTAATCTATCTTTACATTGTCGAGATTGTAAGTGCACGCCAAAATTCGATGAATGCGCAGTGTTGTACCGGCATAGAAATGAAGAAACGCGCCTGATGATTGAAGCATGGCATATCGAGAATAGTGGTAGCGCATGCGTGAGCCAACCGTCGATTAACTTGCATAACGATGAAATCAAATGCCTTAACAGTTATCTTCTACGTAGACCGCCACGCGTGCCGGATTGATAGGTTCGCCGGTTGCATGGGCATGCGCAGATAAGTTTTCGTGCCTTCTTTCTTTTCAGCCGTTGTGCGTCTCTTCAGTTGTTAGTCGGCGTTTGTGGTGTCCTGATCTCTTTCTTGTGTCCGTGTTTGCACGCCCTGTCTCTTTTTAGAATGAATACGTACCAACTAGCTCAGCTCTCTGTTATTCTAAGAAAATGTTGAAAGCGTCTCTTCTGAACAACATTAATGTCTTCACCCACCCTAACAATGACTTGGGTCTGTGCACACTCGTCGAACATGCAATCGAGCTCACCGACCAAAAGCCAGTCAGGATGCAACCCTACAGCACAAGTGATGCCAACAGGAGATTTATCCGGGAAGAAACGCAAGAGTGGATCAGAAGAGGTATCATCCGCCCTTCGAAGTCCGCCTATGCCTCACCAGTAATTGTTGTTGACCAACCACACCACGAGACTACACCGAAACGATTGTGTGTGGACTATCGATTTTTGAACGCAAAGACGGTCAAGCGAGCCTACCCGATGCCAAAAGTCGACACACTCATTCGGAAAGTGGCCGGATCACGATATCTGTCAAAGCTGGATGTCAAGAAAGCCTTCTTAAACATACCACTACGTGAAGAAGACATTTCTAAAGCTGCTTTCGTGAGAACATGGACACTTCGAACCACTACGAATGCTTTTTGGCCTATGCACAGCACCCGCAACAATGCAGAGTGTCATGAATGAAGGTCTTCGAGAACTTATCGACAGTGGTCATGTGATCGTCTACATCGATGATGTGTGCATCTTCACTGACACCATTGAGGAACACATTGAAGTGCTTGACAAGGTACTGAAGGCTCTTCATGACTTGGGACTGCGTGTCGTATACAGCAAGTGTATGTTTGCAGAAAAGCAGATACCATTCCTTGGATTTCTGATATCACAAGAAGGAGTGACGATCGATCCACAACGCATTGCAGCGATAAAGAACTACACCGTGCCGAAAACAAAAAGCGAAGTGAGATCATTCCTTGGACTTGCATCACATTACCGCAAGTATATAAAGGACTTTGCAAAAATTGCTCGACCACTGACACTTCTCACGAAAAAAGATGCCATCGTTCAGTGGACGCCTGAATGTCAAGATGCCATGGACACGCTGAAGGAACGACTGACGAAGCCACCTATCTTGGCAACGTTCAACCCAAACCTGCCGACACAAGTACATGTCGACGCCTCCCACACAGCGCTCGGAGCAGTCCTTACTCAGACACACGGTGACACCACACGGGTTGTGGAATATGCAAGCAAAAAGGTCTCCGACAGTGACAGCCACAAGCATTCGACAGAACTTGAGGCAATCGCAGCTCACTGGGCCATAACGGAACGTTTCCACTGTTACCTGCAAGGACTAGAACATTTCGAGCTCATCACGGACAACTGGGCTGTCACGCATATTATGTCAAAAAAGAATCCCAACAGGCGATTTGCACGCATGGTCTTAGACCTGTCCACATACCATTTCACTGTGCGTCACACATCTGGCAAGACAAATACCGTGGCAGACGCGCTATCAAGAATGGTGACGCAGTGTTTGTGCTGAAGGCAAACGATTCACGTCTGTGTGAAGCCCAGCACAAAGATGCAAAACTGGTCACTATTATCAAAGACATCGAAGCTGCCACTGAAACGGGAAACCAAAGCAAAGCTGGCAAAAGCTACCAAATCGTTAATGGCATCATAGGCGTGCGCAGGGGGGGGGCAAGGGGGGCGAGAAGGGGGGGCGCAAAGTCAGCCCTATACATTGTAGGGGGGGCTAGAAGAGGGGCGCAAAGGCAGCCGCATACATTGACATAATAGGGAGGGGGGGGGCGCTGCGACGAACCTTCGCCCCCCCTGAAGGGGAACCCTGCGCACGCTTATGAATGGCATGCTTATGCACAGTATAACCCAACATGGGAAGACAATACAACGTGTTGTTGTGCCCAAATCCCTACAATCTGCTCTAATACAAAGTCACCACGATCATGCAGGTCACGGAGACGCCCTGCGAACGAAGTCCAAGCTATCCAAACGTTACTACTGGCAGAATATGGACCAGGACATTGCACAGTATGTGAGAGAGTGCCGCGTGTGTCAGCAGCACAACCACGCAACTGGTGTACAACCAGGAACTCTCAACCCAAGGGAGGTGCCTCAAACACCCTTCCACACAGTGGCCATCGACCATGTGGGGCCAATCAACACAGCTGACGAGAACAAGTATGTCATAACAGCTGTAGACGCAGCAACGAGGTTCATTGTCACACGGGCAGTGCCGAGCAAGTCTGCATCACATGTGATCCAATTCATTGAAGAAGAGATTGTCACAAAATTCGGAGTTCCAAGAACCATAATCAGTGACAACGACAGTGCGTTCACGTCGAAGACAACAAATGACTATCTACAACATCATCACATCGAACACACGTTCACAGTGCCATATGCACCATGGACGAACGGACTTAATGAGAGAGCCAACGGTCGAATTCTCCCACCTTTACGCAAGAATGTTGATGGAGACGTCGACCACTGGAGTGAATACCTTGCCAAAACCACCTTCGAAGCCAACACACAGTTCCACGCTGGACTCAAGATTTCACCATTCGAACTGTTGTTTAATTATACACCTCGAAGAATAATTGACAACCAGCTACAGGTAGACATCCACGAGCCCCAACAAGACATCGACATGGTCCGGCAAGAAGCGTTTGACAACAGCCTACCTAAATGGTATGAAAACCAAACACGACCGAAAGCATCCGCCAGCACCCTATGAAGTAGGTGATCAAGCCTGGTACGAGACATCATCCAAAGCCGGGAAGTTTGATCCTTGGTATGACGGACCATACACGATTACTGACCGCGACAAGGAAACTTTCACGATCACCAGAACGAAGAACAATCGTATAGAAACAAGGTTGGCCAGCGCAGCGCAGTTAAAGTGCTTCCACGAGAAAACACAAGACACAACTCTGCAACTGCAAGATGACCCTGCGCAAGCCTCTCAAGCACCGTTAGCTACTGATGACCGGCGCAGACTGAGAAAACCACCACGTTGGCTTGAAGATTTCGTCACGGATTAGTAATGCGAGGACGCATTATTTAGGAGTCCGGGTGTGTTAGGCAATTACATCAACTACGGACAGCTAGCGCCACCTATCGCGATGTTGTGGAACTATTAGCAGTTGTGAGAGCGGCCGGAAGGACGTTTCTTTTCTCACAGACTCCATCCGGGAGACTTTTCGTCCGCTTGCTCCTTGAAAATCCCTCTACGTCTGGGTACTACCTAGGCAACTGTTTATCCCTAAGAGACCCAGCCACTCGGCTGCTTGTTGATGGCGCGTGTTAAACTTGTAATACGAAGTTTGTGCGCGCGCGGGTGGTGATCTGCGGCCGAGGTGTGTTTATTTTCCGTCCGTTCCAGTTTTTACACCCATCGAACGCTTCGAGATTGCCCCCTGCTTTAGTTAAAGGGCCTCGCAATTTCTGAAGATGTCGATCTTGTAGACGACGAACTTTTTGCATGTGGGTACGCATTTGTACTTATAGTAGCGTAGCTGAAAGAGGCGGAGCGCACGTGTTGCGTCCGGGACGCGTGTTCACAGTGAATGCGCTGCGGGCTCAGCGATACTGTCTCCCCGAGTGACAATCCACGTATGCTGGCGAAGTGAGAGTCAAGTGCGCTCCGTGAGCGACACCCTGGACGGTACTTTAGCAACTGTTAATCGTTACGTTTGGGCGTAACGCTAGACACCGCCTTTACATCGCGTTTGAGCCCTATGGGTATTAAATTTATGAACAGCGATGGCCGCCTTCTTCAGCTTGAGTAAAAGACCCAATCATGATCAAGAAATTCGATGTGGATCAGGCCCGATTGTGATCGAAAGGGGTTGTGTGACACCGGTATTATGTTTTTCACCGCTTGTCTGAAAAGGCTGAGTGAGGAAATCGGTGTCATATTCTCAAAACGCTGCCTAATGCATCTAGCAAAGCTGCTATGTGCATGGTCATTCTTTTAGAACTGACCTGTTTCATTGGGCTGTAGTTTTCCTGCAAATCATTCGATTTTAATGCAGCTTACGGTCAAAGATTCAGGAAGGATGAAAATTTACTGGCTCGTCCCATTTTTTTATGCGCAATGCAAAAAAAAAGAATAAGTAAGAAATAAGGAAAAGTGCGAAAAAACTCTGAATGTCATGCTGCATGCCACACACGACTCGTAAAGGTTTGTAAAAGTTATAAATCACTTGCCCTACCGCAGGTGTTGAAATGACCACCCTGCATGAGCACACACTTTTTGATGCATTTATTAGCATGCACAAATTTTAATGGACAAGTGGCATCGGTATTGCAAATTATTTGATACCATGATGCTGTCACCACATGCTCTAACTAGGACTTTTATATTTTTCATATTAGTGTAACGTAAAAGTTGCCCATGCAGACTTGCAGGGAGTACTGAAAAACCCAAACGACATTATAGACAAGCACAAGCAAGGTTTGGGGCTTTGCGTAGGCAGAGTTGCTTTGGGGAACGCAACATATAAATCTGCAAGAATTGGGCACACACCCAACAGCCAGTATCAAGCATGCTCTTTACCTTTCCAGTGAGTTCGTAAAAACTTGCTTCGCAATAGGTAAGCAGATATAAACACATCACAAAATGGAGTAGAAGTTTTGTTTTATCTGTTACTGCAGGCCTTGAGCCCAGAACAGCAGGGCAAATGAACAGAAGTAGTTATGATACTTAAGTTCCTGTGTAGTAACGCCCTCATATTTCAAGTATCATGAATTGCCAACTCACCCAATCAGCCATTCTGTTAGGTATATGTGGATGTGTGTGCATGTGTGTTGTGTGTAAATAAGTAATGAACATAGAAAAAAATAGTTGGTTTAATAAACACATGAAGCACAAGGCTAACGAATACACAATAAGAATAAACAATGATCAATAAAAACATATCATTCACATGCACCAACATCATAAACAAATGTACGACATGGAACCATACAGGTGTATTACAGTTCAAGATTCATAGTTCTCATTCTCTTTGTGGACTGGTGGTAGTTCGTCCCAGTCACTTGATCGTTGAAAAAAAAGTGTTTAAATGTCTTAGTGATCTCATTCATCTGATAGCTACAGGGTATAGATATGTAAAATGCAGCGATCATAGGCTAGTGAGTGCAATCCTTGCCCCCAGTTTGAAGAACACACACAAAAAATAACCACTAATGCACAGGCCAACCCAGGTATAGCCAGGAAAAAAACAGAATACTTTAGAATTCCCCTAGAAAACAAATACGACATCTTAGAACAAGAAGAAACAAAAGACATAGAGGAAACCCCAACTAGACCGATTTCTGAATCTGTAGTCGAAGTTGGAGGTAAAGCATCAATGCAAGAAGTAAGCAACATCTCTTGAACCACAAAAGACTGGATAAACAAACAACAACAGATAAGTGGGTGGGCATAGATAAATAGAATTTGCTTAGCTATTAAAGCTATCAATAAATATAAGCCCAGTGACATATGGAATTATGATATCAAAGAGCAGTGAAAAAGGTGATGGCATCGAAACAGCTACCAGGCAACTCTATAGGAAAGACCGAAATGCATGCAGTGAAAGATAAGCATGGCAATATTAATGGTAAACTGAATGAGTGCATCACTTGTTACACCGCTAAAACAAGATAATTTATGAGCTCGTGGCAATTTCTATTCAGGCCACATGGTTTTGAGAACACTGAAGAACTTATAGTTTTTGGTACAAAGTTAAAAAAAGCGATTTGAACCATTCTTTTCCCTCTTAATAACATACTGCCATGAAACCAAGGCGAGTAAAAGTCCTTGATTACTTTATCAATAAAAACTGATTCAGTGTTTCAGATTAGCAAGCCTTTAATGTTGAAGTAAGGCCCGTATTCTGAAATGCTCCTTGCCTCAGCGAGGAGGCCATAACTGCTTCAGGACGCCTTGCCATGTATTCTATAACGCTTCTTACCAAGGTTCCCTCACTGAGGCCTTCCTTAGTGCTCTCTTGAGTTAAGGTAGCACTAGGGCAACCTTCGTGCCTCCTTACCTCACTCCTCGCACTAAAAGGGTGCTTCTCTGAAGTACTTTGTCAGTGACACTGTGTCCGATCTTCTTTTTTTTTTCGATCGATTGCTTGTACTTCTGCACGAGCTCTGTAATTATGTCCTTCCCATTGCCGATCAAAAATTGCTTGTCGGGCATGTTTTTTAATGTGCGGCTGAACAGCGGCCAAAATTTTTCATTAAGGTGGTGCAGCACGAAGAGGACAGGGTACACAGAGACGACGAATATGGAATGCTTACTGCCAACTCATGCTTCGCACCTCAAAGGGTTAAACATTCTTTAGCGAGACCCGTATTACACCTTTGAATGCGTACCACCCTGTGTTTGTGACATCATATACTACGTCCTACCTTCCCGTGCAGGCAGTCAAAAACAAATGGTGATCCTCGTGCACACAAATCGTTATTGCAGTCACTGCTGTCGGGTTCCCAAAAGCTGTCGAAGCTCACTGCAGTGTCAAATGAAAAAGAACCACATGTCCTGCATGGTTCCCTACTTCTCATTCGGGCTGGCTATCACAGGAAAATATTAGCAACAGTCTTAAAACGGGTGAAATTCAGTGAAAACAGCTCTCAATGGCACAAAATAAACTTCATATCAGTAAGCACACATAAAGTGAGAACAGCTAAGATGCAAGCATTTATGACAAGAGAAATCAGCAAGAAAGGAGACATGGTGAGAAAAAAATTTCCACACTCCATTAACACTGGTCCTTGCCTTATTAACTGAAACGTCATGCTTCCTTGTTTAGAGGGTACAGGTATATGTGGCTTTGTTGGTAGGTGGGCAGCTGCAATTTGAAAACAACTACATTTTTCCACTTGTGTGAATGTAAAAAAAATGCTGAAAGTACACGGTAAACCATTCATCTGTGTCGCTTTGTGAACCATTAAAGCAGCATATGCGGAATCGGCAACAGACAGGCAGGTACACTCTTGCGACCGAGCATCGCAAAAGCAAAGGTCAAGGGACGAAGCAACACAATAGTCAAAGGTCACAGGTTCTCAGTCAGGAAACAAACCGAACAACACAAGTGACATTCCCATTTCTGTTGTTTTGATGTCAAGTACAAGAGCAACACATGAAAAAAAAAAAACTAATTTCAGTATAACAAAGGAGCAAGCATTTGCAGCTACAAATGTTGGTTGTGTGCATCTGCTCTAGTCTGCAAATGGCAGTTGTAGGTAGAAGGAACTGCAGTAGCAATTGAAGGGGTGCATTCGTGGAATGGTGAAAGTTACAGTGCTGGGCTGAACTGAACCAAATGAAGCACCCCATGCCTATAGAAGTGTGTCACCCATCTAGAAGTTAAATGTACCATCTAATCTAATAATAGTGCATTTAACTTCACATTTTGCATTATGCCAGTTATAAAGTCTCATGACCAAAAGGAAAACTTGTCCTAAAATGGTGCACCTTTACCAACCACCAACTGTAGAAACAAAGTTGCAGGTGCATTCACACCACTGATACACCCGTGCGACAACATGAATGAAAGCAGTCATGCTGCTTCTCAAAACATTTCGCTTCTCTTTTATTTACTCACCATGTAGACGTATCCTTGTCAATGTATGTCCAAATATTGAACACTAGCAATGTGATGTAACCAGCAGTTGCAATTATTTCTTATTACCACCTGACGTCTAAGGATCCTGCTCGGCTCTTTTTTTATACATAACTTGCAACTACGTCACACCGCGGAACTCTGGGATACGATTTCGCTGCATGCGCCGCCATTACCGAGCACATGGCAGCAGACGACACCGACTCAAGCTGTGCGGCTCTCGCATTTCCCGTGAACGCTGCACATCGCAACGGCGATTTGTGCGATATTTGGCTGCTGCATGAGAAGTGTAAATCAATAAATAAAAGAAAGACCAGACGCGGGGACGTACTGTTTGCCAAACGTGATCACAAACCCGTGCGCGCATGAAAGAGCTGCCCGGGAAGCGGAGCACATGGCTTATGAGCGCGTAAACAGGAAGGACCCACACGTTGTGCAACGTTTGTGTGTGCGGGTGTCACTTCATAACAGGCAAGTCATGCTTCCGAATCTCCTCACCTTTTCGCCGAGTGTATCACCACGGAGTTTTAGCGCCGCGAAATGTAGGCGGCGATATCGCCGCCGTACGTGACTTGTACGAAGTTTACGTGCGACACCACTGACGACACTGCAAGCTGCATAATGTCCTGGACAATCCTCGTTCGTCATAAGCGCAAGGAAAACGATCAAAACACGCGCACTACGCCGAACGATCCGCGCACGAACGTAAACACAGCGCGGCCACTGACAACGTTGGCCACTGAGACGTATGTGCTCGGTGATGGCGGACGGAAGACAGGAACTGACGTCACTTGCAAGTTATGTATAGCAGCATGGACACTTTCATTACTTTGAGTGCACATGTCCTAGATTTTTAGCATCAACTATATTAAAACTCAATCACATGCGCGGGCAGAATAGCTATTGCAAGTAATACCGGTGACACGCAGGTACTTTTGATCGCAGTCAAGGTTGACCCGGACCGGATTTCTTGATCGCGATCATCAATCATTGCTGCTGCTCGGTCCAGACTAATCCGGATCGAGTTTGACGCAGACATCAGTCAAATCGCGATCTAGGAGCCAGATATCGATGCGCAGATCGCAATTAAACAATTAAAAATGACCGTGTAGGTACACCTGATCCGGATCGAGCCCAATCCCGATCGGTCGTGATCGCGAACAATTGCCCGTGTGACACCGGTATAAAGGCCAAACCCCATATACACGAAAATGCACGCGACAGCGACGAGCGACGCGACGTAGATCGTCTTCGCGCAAGCGGTCGCTTGGATGGGCAAACTCCATTCACGCGACGGCTTCAGCGAGCGATCTCCACTGTTGCTGGCATGAGGGCGTTTACTCGTGCCAAAAGTGGCCCGTAGTCAGCGGTATGCAATGTAAAATACGATGTTTTGTTGCTTAATGGTACATAAAATGTTTATCATTGTCTTCCAGCATTTTTTTCGATCCCATCACTGCTGCTACGTGCCGCCAAGCCGCGTCACAGACGGCGCGGAACTTGTAGTTCCCGTCCCTGAGGGCACGTTCGCGTTCAACAACGTCAACGTTGCGCTCGTCGCCGTTGGCCATGTTGATGAACGTTGTTGTTGATGCGCTTCGATAAGAAAGTGGCGGCAATCAGGAATACGTCACTGATGCATCTTGTTCCGGTGTTTTGCTATTGGCTGCTTGAGCACAGCACTTCCGGGCGACGAGCGACGGATTCCAAATCTGAAAAACCGAGCGATCGCGCGAAATCGACCACGCGACACGTCGCGCGAACGGCTCGTTTCGTCGCTCATAGCATCGCTCGTCGCTGTCGCGTGCATTTTCGCGCATATGGGGTTTGGGCTTAACGATCAGCGAAGTGCTTTCGTTCATGCCAATTTCCAAAAACGCACAATATTCTCAGCTACACTGATAATGACAAAGAAAACGCATCTCGAGGCGTTCGACGGGATTAAAGACAAGGACGGACGGTAAGTGACAGCGCGACTATGGTTGCTACAATCCGCCTCGTGCGCTGCTGCTTTCAGTGGTACTGGTGGCGCCACCAACGGCGGACGGTGGCGATAGGTGGACCTGCGCGGCTCAGAGAAGCCGTGGGTAAAGCGCCTGTTACTCTCCGTTTTTCTATTCATGTTTCATTCTGGTTTGATATTTGTACTGCCGACGCTGCTCCACTAGACAACCATGCCGTCTGTTACGTCCATTGTTCTATATTATTTGTTTTAAAATGACAGGCCCGTTTTTTAATGCGTGCGCGCGATGCACTGCGTACGTTTCTTACGTGCATGTGTCCAAGTTGTTTGCGTGATCTGTTAACACAGATGAAATAAAAATTGTTGCAGTACAAAACAGCATTCTTGTTTTATTGAACACCCCAAACAGTACAACAATGACTATTACGGCTGTATGCCTGCTTAAGAAACGCACAAAAGACACGCGATTTTATCTTCGCCCAACACTCGTAGCACTCAACTAGGCCAAGAAAACCAAAATCTAACTTGCTGAACGTTTTAACAGCCGTCACACAGCTGCATAATAATGCGTGAAAGTACTGTAGCAAATGACCAACAAACATTCACACAGCGTTTTTTTTTTGTTCACAGACCGTATTAACATATGAGGAAGTTCTAACTGCATTGCAATCACATATTTCGGAATATCTAATCACTTTCACCATTGAAGCCACAATCCTCTAACACATGCGCTTTAAATTGAGCATGGCATTACTCAGACTTATATAGGAAATGCGCACGCGTGGCATTACTCAGATTTATATAGGAAATGCGCACGCGTGCAATGTATCTCGTATGCTAGGTTCTCCTTTGGTACGTGCAGCTCAAAATAAAATGCGATTCTAGAAGTAATGTTCGTGGAGTAGCGAGCATATAGCAGAACAACTACTTACAGCATCACTTACCTTTGCCAAAACGGTATTCCAATTGCAATTCAATATTAACCGACGCAACAACGATAACAAGACGCTTGTTGCACACAGGCGTACCAGGTTGACGCTCGAGGCCAAGCGCGGTATTTTAAGTGTAGCACAATCGTGCGCGTACAGTACGCTAGAATATTCTGGCACAATGTCGTCAAGCTTGCAGTCACTTCAGCGGTTCCCACGATGTAGCACCAGTTGACGTCCTCGCGTCATCAAACTTCTACGACGCCGAGAACTACGCACACAGCTGACTTGGAAAAACGCGGTCTTGCAGGAGGCCATCTTGTCCCGCAACCAACGGACAAAAGTACACAACTGAGGCGTCTGAAACATTGCCGTTGATGAGATGGCAGCTGAACGAAATCAGGGCTCGTCGTCCGACGTGTGGCCACCGCCTTAACACAATATTAACGTTGCAACGTTCAAGGAAGACGCGACGAGCCCAGCCGGTCTTGTCGGGTACGCTACATGGATGGATGGATGGATGGATGTATACGGCTGTGCCCTTTAGATCGGGCGGCGGCTCACGCCACCTAGCCATAAAGTTAAGTACTATCACTATGTATTGAAGGATTGCAATTCACTCGTGCCTTGATTGTAGCCACCAATCGGTTAGCCTCCTCCTGGTTATTTCTACTTGTTTAAAGTCTATTTTGCCTTCACTGTCTCTAAACCCCAATGCTTTGAAATATTCCGCGCCATTATCTTGGACTGTAGGGTGAAGCCCTTTACAGAACATTATCAAATGTTCAGCCGTTTCCTCCTCCTCTCCACACGCACTACATAACGTGTCTGTGCCTTCGTATTTGGCTCGGTACGTCTTGGTCCGCAATACTCCCGTCCTGGCCTCAAACAGCAGAGAACTACCCCGAGAATTATCGTAGATCTTTTCTTTTGCAATTTCCTGCTTGAAAGTTCGGTAGGTCTCCAGTGATGATTTCGCAAGCATCCCCATTTTCCACATGTCCCTCTCTGTTTCCTTCACCTTCTTCTTAACCGATGTTTCCTTTTGGCTTGGTATTCTGCTGTTGTCTAAATACTTGCTTGACAATTTTCGAGTTCGCTTCCTCCATTTAGTATCAACATTCTTCATGTACAAGTAGCTGAAAACTTTCCTAGCCCAACGCTCCTCTCCCATTTTTCTCAATCGCTCCTCAAATTCTATCTTGCTGCTAGCCTCCCTGCCCTCGAACGATGTCCATCCCATGTCACCCTGTACCCCCTGATTTGGGGTATTCCCGTGTGCTCCCAAAGCAAGCCTACCTATGCCACGTTGTTTAATTTCCAATCTTGCTTGAACCTCTGATCTCATGCACAAGACCGCATTGCCGAACGTCAAACCTGGGACCATTACCCCTTTCCAAATCCCTCTCACAACGTCATACCTATTGTAGTTCCACAGTGCCCTATTTTTCATTACAGCTGCATTCCTGTTGCCCTTAGTCATTACGTATGTTTCGTGCTCCCTTAGGTACTCATCCCCGTTGTTTATCCATACGCCCAGATATTTGTATTTATCCACTATCTCCAGCGTGACTTCCTGTATCGTATGCTCACTGCCTTCATTATCATTAAGAATCATGATTGCCGATTTTTCCCTACTGAACTTCAAATTTAACCTATCTCCTTCATTACCGCAGATGTCTATCAATCCCTGCAGATCTTCCTTGTTGTCGGCCATTAATACTATATCATCTGCATACATCAATGCCGGTAATGACTGTTCAACGTGTTTTCCTTGCTTGGCAAAAGAGAGGCTGAAGCCGAGTCCACTCCCCTCTAATTTAGCTTCTAATCCTTGTAGATACAGCATAAATAACAGAGGTGACAAGGGACACCCCTGTCGAAGCCCGCGTTGTATCTCTATAGGTTCGGATACCTGTTGTTCCCATTTTATAACTACCCTGTTACTTTTATAGATGTCCTTTAAAAGATTAGTTATTCCATCTTCCACATCAAGTGTGTCCAGTATTCTCCACAAGTCTTCCTGAATCACACTATCGTAAGCTCCCTTGATATCTAGAAATGCCAGCCACAGGGGCCTGTGTTCTTTTTCCGCTATTTCAATACACTGCGTCAATGAGAACAGATTATACTCCAACCTCCTTCGTTTACGGAACCCATTTTGTAGTTCCCCCAGCACCCCCTCATTCTCCACCCATGTCTGTAGTCTTTCCTTTACGATCTGCATCACCAGCCTGTAAACTACTGATGTCACTGTTATAGGACGGTAGTTGTTTATATCAGCCTTGTCTCCCTTTCCTTTATAGATCATGCTCATCCGGCTTAGTTTCCACCCATGGGGGGCTTCACCATCCATTATTGCTTTGCTCGTTGCTTCTCTTAATGTTTGCTTAGAGTTTGGACCTAATTTCTTTATTAGCATAATTGGGATGCCGTCAGGGCCTGTTGATGTGCTATTAGGAACCCTCTTCTCTGCCCTTTCCCACTCTCGTTGTCCCAGTGGAGCCACTGCGCTAATTGGTCTATCCTCATCCGTTAGGGTGCATGCATCGCTTCCTTGTTTAAATTTTTCTGTCATCATTGTTCTTATAAATTCCATTGCCTCATCCCCTTCTAGCCTAACCCCTTGAACTGTAGTTATAAACCTTTGTTCCATGCTTGTCTTATTACTCAGAGAATTGAGATGGTTCCAAAACTTTGCAGCTGCCTTTCTATCCTTTTTGTTTACTTCCGCCATCCATTGGGCCCCCTTTCTTCTAATCTTTTCATTGATCAGATTGGAAGCTTCCCTTCTGCAGCTCAAAAAGTTGCCCCATTTTCTTTCGACATCATCTTCCGGTTCACCCCTCTGTTTAGCATGCCTGTGTTCACTGGAGGCTTCCTGACGTCTTACTATGGCTCTCTTAACTTCCTCATCCCACCAGCTCTTGGGTTTGTGTCTCCTTTTCCCGGTTGATTTGGCTCGTACCTTAGCAAGCTCCAACTCAAACAGTCTAGTTAGATTTGTGTACGTCCACACTGTTTTAGTATCCTCGGTGATTACTTTCTCAATCTCTTTAGTTGCTATTTCTATTTGCCTTTCTGAATAAATATTACCCTGTGGTTGCTCATATTGCCTCCTTCCTATTTTCATTTCTCTTCCAAAACTCAGCTTGATACGTTTGTGATCACTACCCAAGCTTCTGGAACCATATTCATCTATGTTCATCACCCTTAGCCTATCATACATCCTATGTGACATCAGTGCGTAATCTATCGTCGACTGCAGCCTTCCCACCTCCCATGTTATCTGCCCTTCGCACTTCTTGGTACTGTTGCAAATGATTAAATCATGCCTTTCACACATATCCAGCAGCATTCTGCCGGTTGGGTCAGTATATCCATCCATATCTTCTATGTGCGCATTCATATCTCCTAATATAATTATCTCGCACTCTTCTCCTAGTTCATCAATGTCCTTTTCTATGCACTGCACCATTTCTTGGTTTTCCTCTCTGGCTTTTGCTCCTGTCCACAAGTATACAAAACCCAGGAGTGTCATCTGCCCTGCCACTTTCCCTTTTAGCCATAAATGTTCCCTGCACTCCTGCTTGACCCTTTGCCAGTCTGTACTTTTATGAATAAATGCCCCGATACCACCCCCCTTTCTGCTGCCTTCTGTTCTATTGCAATATTCCCATGCGTAGTCCGGATTGCTAGGTGGTTGTTCCATGTCCCTAAGATGTGTTTCTACAAACCCATATACCATCAGCTTCTCCTCCCTTAGTTGCTCTTCTATCTCTCCCCACTTCAACCTATTCCTGCCACCCTGCATGTCAATATAACCTACATCTGAATTTGCTCGGCCCTGCCTACGTCGATTTCTTCTCCCCCGGACTCTACGTGTCTTGGATATTGGTGCCACTTTGAAATCGTATCTGTCTACACTGGTGGCCTCAGGGCACTGGGTCCCCCTAAAAAAGCTGTGGCTTGGCGACCCATCCTATTACCTACCCTCCTGCCCGTGGCACCACTGTAATGAATGCCATCTTGTGCAAAAGGGCGGAGGCCGGGTTCGTACACGTCTTTGTTTACCTCCATTACGCTGTAGCTGAGCTGCCGGCTCATAGCTCTGATGACACAGTTAGCCTCTATCACCCTCCTTTCCATACCGCCAGATTGCCCCCAGACTTCTGGGATGGTGCATATTGTCACATGCACACCCTCAGAAGCTTCTCGAAGCTTACGCACCCCATCCTCTAACTGTCTCTGAAGGTTCTGGCTCTTTCCCTTCAGGACATCGTTGAGACCAGCATGGATGATGACGAGGTTTTCACTGCACTCGAATGCGGACAGAGCGGTCGCGCAAATGAGCCATAACCTCTTCGCCGAACAGCGAGATCGAAGCCCCGCTATCCAGCAACGCCGCAAACTCTCGACCAGCGATCGTAAGGGCGATGAACGGCGCCGGCGTGGCTGGAAAGTCATGTCCAGCGCGACACGCCATCGGTGCCAGAGGTTGGGTTACACCCCCATGCTCTCGTACTGCTGTAGCCGCCGGCGAGGGGGAGCTCACCGACGGCTCACCCCGTTTCCCGACGGGCGAGCAGGCCCTTGCATCGGGTGGGGCGCGTTGCATGATCGCGCGGTGTGGCCACGCTCATGACAACGGTAGCAGACGACGCCTTTTCCCTCATCAGTGAGGGATTTTGGCGACCCTTGAGAGCTAGGAGGCCTCCGTTCGCTAGCCGCAGGGTGGGCTCCGCGATCGGATCTCCCCTCGTGCATTGGGGCCCTGCAGTGCAAAGGGGCACGCCCGGGCGTACGAGTACGGGTCGAGAGCGCGGTCCGAAACGTCCGGCGCGTCTCGTTGCTCTCTCACGGCCGAGGCCACCTCGTGATTAGGGGGATTACGGGGTGACGAGTCACCACCAGCCCACGCACAACGAGGCTCGAGAGAAGCGGACGGCGGTGGCGGCGGGCGGTAGGCTCTCGCCGCCAGTATGTCGCCCTGAATACGCTTCGCATCGGAGGCCAGCTCGTTCAGGTTACGATAACGGGCGCTCCGAAGGTAAGCGGCGAAGGTTGGATGAGCCTGGCGAATGGCTCGCTCTACCTTCTCAGCGTCTGATGCCGTAGGGTCGGCAAGGAGGTAGAGCTCCTGCAAAGCCCGGACGTACTCGAGAAGAGATTCGTCGGGATGCTGTGTTCGAAGCTCTAGCTCGCGACGTATGCGGCGCTCGTAGTCAGGAGGAAGGAATTCGCTACGGAAGAGCGCCCTAAACTCCTCCATCGAACGAGCTTGATGGCCGACAAGTCGGTACGACCGCGCCGCTTGGGCTGTCAGCGCTACAGGCAATACACTACCGAGCATAACGCTGTCGCTCAGCCCCATCACCCGCTGATAGCGGTGCAGCGCCTCGAGGTACTCTGTGGCACTCATGCGGTCCGAATAACCGCTGTACTCCGGCAGAGGTACACTTAGGCTACTCGGTGCGCTTGGCTGAGGGGACTCGAGGTCTCCCTTTAAAGCACAAGGCTGCGAGCGCGCCGCTTCCAACGGGACGTTTAGGAGCTGCGCCGCAGTTGCGTGCAGCGGTGATTGCTCCGAGGCGGGCGCGGCCGTAACAGGTGCGCGCGCCTGTTCCCCAACATGCGCGTCCGACCGAAAAGGGCCAGTACACGGCATGGAGGAGGGCGCTCCGAAGGTAAGGGTAGGGTTTGCGCTTCGACTGGTGCTTGAGGCCTCACGCGACTGGCAAACGGGTCGACAGCAGAGCACGGTGGCCCACGTCCGTCGAAAACGTCGCCTACGCGAGTCTCCGGCCAGCGAGCGTCGGTGAACGCGGTGACGTTGTCGGTTAAGCGACCAGGCTCGCGAACGACACCGTCAACCCTTTGCGCTCGCGACCACGGCGGGTCAGTAAGCGCGTTCCCGCCAACGCCTGAGTGCCCCCGGTAGGAAGGATCGGGTGCGGCGATTTGAGCTGTCAACCGTGCTGCTGACGGGGAAAGGCCAGCGAGCGGAGACTGCGCCGGGGACGGGCCTGTAAGCGCGTGAGTCTCGAACAGGTGATACAGCCCGTTACTGGCTTGGCTAGGACTGTGGTCCTCGTTCAAGCGGCTCGCATCACTGTAGGGGGCCCCGAAAAAGGGATCTCTGCCGGTGAACGAAAGCAGAGGGTCGCCGAGAGGGCCGTACCCCGTGCCGTCGCAGCCGTCCGCCTCGAACGAGATCAAGTCCGTCGCCACAGGATCGAACAGGAACGAGCGCCTCGAAGGGGTCTGCTCTGAAGCCATGCCGAAACCAAGTTGGGCGCCAGTTATGTGGAGATAGGTTTGCACTAGGCTTAACTACGAGCGCGACCGTGTAGGGACGCGACGTTCTCCACTGCCGCAGCGAACAAAGACGCTACGGCCGGGTTCGTCGATTCTCCGGCACGGCGCAGAAACCACGCACGAGGCAGGGTAACAACAACAACGGGTTTATTAACCCAAGATGCAGCACAGTACGACACTCACAGGCTTGCAGGCCGTAAGGGGAACTCCGCAAGACCGATCGAGTACGCTTGCCAGCGGCGCTAAGACTACCACACAAAGGGCAGCGGTCGAGCACACGAACGAGAAGCCGCCTGCTAGAGCAGCGCGTCAACCTCTCGTGCTAGCCTGAGAGCATCTCCCGCCACGAGCGAATCGTCGGGCGCATCTTAGCTCGTAGGAGAGGAGGATGTCACAAGCGGCCCAATGGGGAATGGCGCTGCGTTGTGACGTAGGCCCGCGCAGCGCGCCAGCGTAGCGTGCCCGGACATGCTAGCGCGGGACGGAGCCGACGCTTGGCTCGCCCAGACAAAGAGGCGCCCTGGCCGCCATCTTGGCGATTGCCGGTGCCTAAGTGCGCCCGGGCTACGCGGCCGGCACGCGCGCGGCAGCTGGGGAACGAGGCGCCAGGTAGGAGGACGCTCTCGATCCCCACAAGCTCTGGTGTAGTATGTTAATATGTCTCGTATGTGAGTGGAGGACTCACTTGATCTGGACTCTCGGCCTCGCCATGCCGGGCAGCTCGGTGGGCAATTTCTCGAGCGACCACGTGAGCGTGGTCATTATCCGGCAGTGAGGCGTGGCCAGGAGTCCAGAGCAAGGGGATACGTTATGGGCTGGATGTGTCTATGTTTATGTTTGATGACATTTGTAGGATGTAGTGAGCCGCCTTGGGGAAGCCGCGTCCCATCAAAAAGGCTCGGCATGCTTGCTGGGAATCGGTTATTATGTACACCTCTCCAGGAATCTGAAGAGCGTGTCGTACAGCAAGCGCGACACCAAGGACTTCGCCGTCTGTAGGTGTAGCGCTCCGCAGAGAGCCGGCCGTAAGTAAATAAGTAAGGTAAGAAGTTGGGCGAGTTGGTACTTGTTCATGATGACTGAGGGGCGCGAGAAAACGGCAGACAACGAAAAGAAGTACACGAAACGAAAGAAGTAAAGTTTCAGCGCCGTCCAACACTACCGCAGAATACCCGTTGCAGCAACGTGCGGCATCGCTGTATAGCGTATTTGTTTCATGGATGTCACCGAGCATGCGCAGCAGGTACCAAACACGAGCGCACCGGCGTCCCGCATCATGCTCAGGACTCATGTTCCGGGGTAGCGGGTGCACCTTTATGGTTCTACGGACCCAGGGCGGGAGAGCGATGGTGGTGTCCTCGACGTCATTGGGCAAGACTGGGTATCCCAGTCTCGAGAGCAGGTGCCGCCCAGTGGGTGTGAGCAGAAGGCGTTGTCTTTGGCTGGTCCACTGAGCTTCCAGTAGCTCACTGGGGGTGTTATGCGTCCCTAGGGCTAGCATACGTGTCGTGAGAGCTGTTGAGTTCGCACCGTTGGCTTCGATGGTCATGCCAAGGACCCGGATGGTGGAAACCACGGGTATGGTGCCACCGTTCCCTGTGTGAAGTTGTATTTCTTCGTAGTAGAGTTTGTGCGTAAAGCGCAGCAGTGGGCGTCCGCGGAGCGTTGGGCGATATAAAAGAAGCTCCGATTTGCTGGGCGAGCATCGGAGTCCCGTGCCTTGGAGATAAGTTTCGACGGTATCGATCGCGTTTTGCAGAGCGGTTTCGATTTGGCCGTCGCTGCCCTTCACGGCCCAAATGGTGTGTTCAATACCGTCGATCTTCTGGAGTTCTTGTGCTAAAACGATTATGACTAGATTAAACAACATTGGGGAGATGACGAACCTTGCGGCTGCCCGCGGCACCAAGAGCGAGTTCTTGCGACAGAATGTCCCCTACCGAGAGGAACGCCCTTCTGTTGGATAGAAAGTCTCGGTTCTTGGATGTGGGCGCGAAAAGACAAGGACGAAGGGAAGAAGACACCACACAGAAGTGTGTGTGTCTTCTTCCCTTCGTCCTTGTCTTTTCGCGCCCACATCAGGAACCATGACAGGCCAACAAGCCCGCATCGCTACCCTCGTTAGAAAGTCTCGAACGTAGTTATAGGTGCGCTCGACAAGGCTGAGTAACGATATGCCTTCGAGGATGGTGGAGTGCGCCACGTTATCGAAGGTGCGCTCGAGGTCGAGTCCCAAGATCGCCTTCGTGTGTCGCGATGTGCCATCGAGGATATGGTGTTTGAGTAGAAGCATGGCATCTTGGGTTGTGCGCCCTGAAGCCGATGATCGAGTGGGGGTAGGCGGTAGTGTCTTCAAGATAGGAGTTTATACGGGTAAGGAGGGCGTGCTCCATAACTTTGCCTACTCCCGATGTTAACGAAACGGGACGGAGATTGGCCAGGCTGGACGGCTTGCCGGGTTTTGGAATGAGGATTACCTTGGACGTTTTCCATGATTGGGGAATGAATCCTTGGTGCCAGCAGTTATTGATGTACGCCGTGAGCTGTTTCACCGAAGGGTCTTCTAGGTTTCTTAGGGTTTTGTTGGTGACGCCGTCCAAGCCGGGGGCTGAACGGCTGTCCAGCTTGCGCAGAGCAGCGTGTATCTCGGCCACGCTGAAGTCCTCGTCGAGGGTCGCGTTCGAGGACCCTGCATACGGACCGTGAGTCCTTGCGGGACCAGAAGGGACTTTTGGCATAAGGTTCTATTTACGTGGTCCTGGCCGTTTGCCTTGGTTTCTGTGAATAGGGGTTTGGTGAGCTTGTCCTGTTGTTGTGAACGGGTACTGGTGTTGTCGAGAAGATGCTTGAGGATTTTCCACGAGCGGGAGTGGTGGAGTTTCCCGTCGAGGGAGTTACAAAGCTCCGCCCACTGTTGGTTGAGGACGCGGCATGCAGTGTTCCTCGATTTGTTTATTCAGTTCTGCTACCGTTTTCCGGAGTCTTTTGTTAAGTCGTTGGCCCTTCCAGCGAGTGAAGATGGACAACTTGGCTTCAATGAGATGAGCGAGCCGGCTGTCGATGTGTTCGGTTGGAGCATCGGTCTGGATAGTGCGTGTGGCCAGTTTGGTGTCTTATTAGAGGTCGCGAGTCCATTATTCAATATCGGAAATTGGGGTGTCTGTCGGTTCTGCTGTGCAACGTTTGCGGAAGGCGTCCCAGTCCACCATTGTCAACGCTCTTGTTCTTGTAATTAGTCCTGTGAGGTGTGGAAGAATGATTTCGAGGATCGAATGATCACTGCCGAGGTCGTATTGAGTATTGCGCCACTGAACATCATCTACGTTTTTGATGAACGTGAGGTCGGGCGTTGTGTCTCGCGCAGTGGACGTGCCGAGGCGCGCGGGGAAAGTCGGGTCTGTAGTGAGCGCGAGGCCAAGATCGTGGGTGTCCTGCCACAGGTTACGGCCCGCAGCGGAGCAATGTTTAGAGCGCCAGCCCGTGTGCGGGAAGTTGAAATCTCCGCCGATGATAAGGGGGCTACTGCCTGCGGTGTTTAGGGCCTTTTTGAAGAGTGCGAGAAAGCGGCTGTGGCGAAGGTTCGGGGCGTTGTAGATATTGAGGATGAAGATGCTATTTGTGCGCTTCTTGTGCGGAAGAAGTTCAGTGAAAAGGTGTTCCGAACGGCGGTCCTGGAGATCATGTTCGATAGTGGTGATTCTGTTACGAACGAGTGTGGAGACTCATTGTGGGGCATAGGCAAAAAAAAAAATTGTTTTTGGCCAAGGAATTCTACATTTCTTTTTATTTCTTTCTTTCACCCTCTCTGTACTCGTTTTCTTGCCCATGAAGTTATTGCATCCGTCGCCGGACAAATCGGCGCACATTGTTTTATTTTGTCGCCTAAGAGAAACTGGCTCATACCCAAGAGGGCCACATTGTCTATTATAAAGTTCTGGTAGCGAAGCAGCAGAAGAAGAGGATGGCACGTGCTGGTTCATGATGATGATAATTTATTATCTACGACGCATGGCCAGCCTCGACCTTCACAGCTCTGCTGTAAAAAATACCGGCTTTGTAATTGACTTCAAGCACACCTGACATCTCGGCACTAGTATAGTGAACTAGAATACTTTTGTAGTGGCAAAAGCGAGGCGCTTCCCGTGAGGCTCAAAAAGCTGCCGCCGCCGGTGGCGCTGTAGCAGCTACCGCGAGGTCGGCGAGGTACTGCGGATAAACAGGTATAGCGCGGTAATGGATGAAAGAACTTTATTGTTTGTCCGGCAGATTAACGACCCGGGCTCAGGTCTCCCATGTCGGGACGTGAAGGCCTTGCCTCTCCGCCGCTTCACGGGCCTGCTGGACTGCCCAGAGTTGGTCGGCGAGCTTGGAGCTGCGCAGAGCGGCTTCCCACCTCGCCGAGAGAGCATCGGGATTAATACGTTTGGCTTTAGCCTCGCATTCCCAGAGCATATGCTTAAGCGTAGCTGTGTCTGTCTGGCAGACCTTACATATGCTGGTGTTATAGATCTCGGGGTATATTCGGTGATATAACAGTGGATTAGGGTAAGTGTTCGTTTGCAGCTGTCTCCAGGTAACCGCTTGAGCTCTGCATAGATTGCCACGAGGCGGAGGGTAGCATCGCCGGGCCAAGTAGAAGGTCTTGGTCAGTTCGTTGTATCCCGTAAGTCGATCCCGGTCCGCGAACTCTTCGACAAGGCCAGCTCCTCCCGCACGGGTTGTTGCGTCGCGTGCGGCGGAGTGACGCCGCAAACGTTTCTTTTTTCTAATGATGCATCGTGTGTGACAACCACATAGCTGCCTGGTGACAATTTCAGCACTGCCGAATGCTTTTTATTTTGTTATTTTCAGCAAAGTGAACCACTTGAGTAATTTGCCGGACAGTTGTGGTTCACTTTTCAACTTGAAAGCAAAATTTGCACATACTTTTTTTTGCCACTACTACCGCAAAAAAGCATGTACAAATTACGCACTTTATTTTAATGAAGAAAATAGCACTTATGAAAGGACATGCTGTTGCGATAGTCACAGTGTGTGATGACATGAAAAATAATAATTTTAACGCGATAATAGTGGCGTAGCCAGGCCCCCCCTCCCCCCCGGAATTTTTTCGCCATGGCATACACAGCACAAAATGACACTCGACCACATCTGCCTGCCCTGCCCCCATTTCAGATCACGGAGGTGCCTTCCCCCCCCCCCCCCCCCCCGTGAAAAAATTTCTGCCTACGCCCCTGCGCGATAGCGTTGACGAGCTCGCTTCGAAGAAATTCCGGTGTCGGCGGCGGCATTTTGGCAATGAGTGGAAATTCGAGGTAGATGAAAATAAAGGTAGGAGCCGGAGGACGTTTGCACTTTGGCTTTCCTTGCGGAACAGTTTAGGTCTCTACCGAGAAGTAATAATAATAATAAGATCTGTGGTTTAACGTCCCAAAACCATCATATGGTTATGAGAGACGTCGTAGTGGAGGGCTCCGGAAATTTCGACCCCCTGGGGTTCTTTAACGTGCACCTAAATCTAAGTACACGGGCCTCAAACATTTTCGCCTCCATCGAAAGTGCAGCCGTTGCGGCCGGGATTCGATCCCGCGACCTTAGGGTCAGCAGTCGAGCGCCATAACCACTAGACCACCGTGGCGGGGCCTGCAACGAGAACCGAAGGTAGGCTAGCGATTGGGAAGGCGATAAGTGTGTGTGTGTGTGAGGTGTGTGCGCGTGCGTGCGGATATCGCTATCGCGTTCAACTCTTAAAGGCGAAGCTTAAGGGTCCCCAAATTTTTTATTTCAACAACACTTCATCAAATTCATTTAGTTTGCCAAAATAAATATCAGGTTTTTTTTCTCCTATGAGACCAATGATGGATGGGAACAAATCAAAGAAAATGTCGAGGAGATTGCTTTCTAGGAAGCACAAGTAATTATCACTAGCACAAAACATCAAAAGGCAGCCTGTTTCTCATGTATTGCATTAAATAAGCAATGGACATTTAAAAATAATTTAACACACAAATATACAAAGACAAATTTCACATAAGCGCCGAATTCTCACACAATGTCAAGACAACCACAGGAATGAATACGCGAATGCAGAAATGGTATAAAGAGTACGCTCCTTACGATAGCTTCCTCGCATTGAAGAAATAAACGTGGTCTTCCTGCAAACGTAACACCAAAATGGGGGCGAGAGCAGTCTACGTGCAACGGCTGATCTTTAAGTATTTGGCAGTTTCACGCTTTTGCACTCTGGCTCGATTGAGTGATCTTACAAAAAAGTGCAGCCGAGTGGTAACAAAAAATGCCACCATCTCAGCAGTAAGCACTTCAGCATGCTCAGCACATCCAACATTGTCCCGTGTTTGAGGTTTGATTATAAGCGAAATTACATCCATGATGCTTTCATGATGAAGTTCTTGTGCACTGAAGCAACCTGTGAAAAGATTCTCCAGGTTTTGTATGAACCTCAGTAGGAACCCTGATGGCTACAACAGGCCACCATTATCCTTCAGCTGTGTAAATTGAGCAGCATGAAGGTTTTGGATGTTTTTTTGTCTGCAAGCAAGACCTTCTTACATGCATCACAGCTGCTTTTGACCAAGAACTTCCGTGCCACATATCCAGCAACATAAAAAATTAAGTGTTGGTCGCTTTTTGCAGACATGCAGGCAACATGATCTGGTGCACTTTTTTCCCAACTTCTTAACTGCGAGTTCAGCACTACAAAGACCGTCATTTGCAATTAGCTGGTCTAGCAAAAACTTTGGTGTGCACATCCCCATCTGTGGCCTCAGCCCCAAGCAAAGCAGCCAAAATACCTAGCTCAGCATTACCATTTGAGACAGACTTGATGAGGCTATAAAAATTCAGGCAAGAAACTGTTATCAATAACTGCTGGGGAGTGGGGTGCGTGTTACAGCCTGATGACTGCCATGCAATGCCGAAAAGGTTCGGGTCCTGGCTCAGCCTTGATGTCATGATGAAGCATGTACTCAAGTTGCTGACTCACGTAGTCCAGCAGCGACCGCACACTTGCAGTGATGATCCTCCATCCAACCGTTGTAGGGGCCGACAAGAAGCCGCCACGGCCCGCTGCATGAAACTCCCACTCAACGAGGCACGCTAAAAACAACAGCAACTTGCCCACGGCAGCGGAGTCCGGACGCAGAGCCTTGGCTGGAAATCGAGATGACATTATCTCAATGTGGTCCCTCACCATGCTGAAACGTAGAAAGCATATAATGAGATAATAAAACAGTGAGCCGAGGTGCTGGTAGCTTCGTTTTAAATAAAAGGTAAATTACAAAGAAGAAAAAAATTCGGCAGATCCCACGTACCGTGGGAGTCGATGTTATGCGAAGCATGTGGCGGGTAGGTGACTGTGGCGTAACTTTTTTTACTGAGCGACACCTTGCAAAATGACGCAAAAGATTCGTATATATTTTACACGCACACATATATATGTTGAAGAGCCGCATGTGTGTTATATAACCAGTTGTTTACGGTTGGGTAACGCAGCCAATGGCAACGTGGGTATTACCAAAACCAGAAGCGCTAAGCTGATATGTAGTGCTTATACGTGTCCCGAAAACGCACGCACGTTTCACGAACCCGTGCGCATGTGTGCAAGAAGTTCTTCACAGTTCTTGAACGAGGGCATCATCACCATGATCAGTTTGCACCAACATCTTGTCATGACTTGTTATAGGATCCGGTCGTGATCGTGGTGACGAGGGGCCCATGTGTAGTGAAGTATGTGGTATAGTAGAGCTGTTGGAATTCGTGGATCCCTCGGTCATTTCGTCGACAAATTACCTGTCGACAGAACCAGCGACATGTCCGAACCTGAAGCCACCCTTCGTGTTGGTGAGGTATAGGCCGTCGAGGCTGGTAGGCCTGGATAGTGCTACGTAGACCAACTTCAGTGGATGGTGTTTGTCGTATTCGTAGACTACCTGGGCGTATGTGGCCTACGTAGCCTAGTCTACAAAGCGGCTGTCAATTAATCTGGCATCATCCTCGGTCAGCATGAGGCTATCGCCCAGCCTCGTAAGAAATGAAGAGGACACTGCGTCGTTCTGGTGGACGAAGTGCACTTTACGGTGCTGTGATGTGGATATCATATGTAACATTCGTTAATGTATTCCTCCGGGGTCGAGCAATGCTCCAATATAGCTACCTGAATCATAGGAATACAAATGTAATGTTTATTAGACTGCTATAAGAGAGGAGCCAACACTGGAACTATAGACGTTCATCTGATATGACGCCTGTATCGTAGGAGTACACATCGTAGGAGTATCATGTATTGTTTATTGCTGTCTTGTAAAATTAGATAGCCAGCACCACAACCACAATTGACGTTGCACCGATATTACGCCTGCGTAGGCTACTTGTCCAAACCAGTTTATAGACCTGGCGTGGCTCAGTGGTAGAATACCTGATTGCCACGCAGAATGCTTGGGTTCGATTCCTGCTGGGATCCTAATTTTTATTATTTCCATTCGCTCAGTCAATGCTGCCGATGTTGGTTTTCCTTAACGCTCTAGCATTTAAGTTACCAACGTCTGTTCTTGCCGTTCCTGGGTAGATATAAACTGTCAATCACCTGTGGCGCATACCCGTACACCGCGGCCCGTGGTAAACGGGTATGTGCCACACGTGTCTAGTGGAAAGGGTTTGACGACGTACGCGACAGGATTTTAACGTTATTCATGTCATGACCCGGCAATCATATTCGTCAGATCCTCTTACACTCTCATGCAGATTTTGGTCTACACCAACTTAAGGAGGCGATCATGAGAGCACCCAGACGTAGGCGGCTAGATAGATAGATAGATACGTAGATAGAAACGTTCAAAGTGCCAGAGCTTCGCTAAGAAATGCTTCGCATTTAAAATGTAATGAAGGTGTACTGCTAGCGCCGTGTCAGCACTTAAAGCATCCATCTTACCCGAAAAACGTCAAGACGAGCTGGATATTTCTACAGATGGCTTCAATGTCGTTTTTGTAGCGCCGCAGGAGATTTAGGACAGCGTCACTGAAGAACTGGTAGGCGTAGGTCACCCGCATCTTCTCGAACTTGTTGGGCTGAATATGCCGTGTCGTGACACCAGACATAGCCTGAAGGGTCAGCCATCAATTTTCAAAGCCTCTTTTACGGAATGAAGAGACACCTGTATGGAAAAGCAAAATATATCATTAGATGCTCCACAACCACCATTTTACTTTTTCGATGCGAAAGCATGTTATGCTCAGGGCAGTGCCCGTCCTGCGGCGTCCGCACCCATACTGCGCATGCGCCAACTGTCCCCCTCTCCTCGCGTGAGCGCTAGGAGGTGGGGTGGAGGAGGTGGCGTGAGCGCTGCCTACGCTTCGTTTCTCCTCTCCCGTTTCTCTCATTCTAAAAAGACAGGGCGTGCTTCTGCTTCTGGCGGCGATCGTCACGCTAAGTCGAGCGACGGACCTTGAGGCATTCCTGGTAAAATCTCACTTGACGCCATGATTCGGCACATATTGACCGCGGAATCATGGCGTCAAGTGAGATTTTACCAGGAATGCCTCAAGGTCTGTCGCTCGACTTAGCGTGACGATCGCCGCCAGAAGCAGATGTACGCCGACTGGATGAGGGTAGCTAACCAGCATGCGGAATTCATATGGAGGGTAAAACTTCGAGAACTTCTACCGTGTAAGAGGAAGATTATTTCTACTGTTTCACCGCAAAATAACTTGCTAGTCCTTGGAGGAGCTACCTTAGACGATAGTCACTGCAAAACCCTAGCCTTAGGTCCTAAATACTGTTTTAAGCCGAACCTGAAACCAATAGACGTTTTAAGTTTGCCGCGTGCAATCACTAGACTTGTTCCTGAAGAAGAGCGTTCCCACTGCATTTCAGACTTCGTTGCTAGCATCAAGGGTTCTAATATGCATCTGAAGTGTTCTGATCCTATCCGGCCTTTAGTTAATTGCTGTGTCGAGAAGAAACTCAGGCCAGTAATTTCAGATAAGGAAGGGTATTTCGTAATTATGCCGGACAGCTTGTTCTCAGAAAAAGCATTAACAGCCATAGAAAAGAATTTTAGGACGGTAAAACTTAAGCCATCGGTAGTTAGGCAACGTGCTGTCGACCTTTTGTTAAGACATAATCTTGAGAGAATAGCTTGTAATGTCAAGAAGGCTAAATCACTTACTTTAGAATTGTTTTTTTCAGCCAAAACACATAAGAACGAGATTCCGTTTCGAGCAATCGTTTCAGAGCAAGGCACCTGGCAAGTCGCTGTATCTAGTTATTTGCAGAACTGCTTAACCTCTTTGAGTTGTTCAGACCCTTTTCGTATGCGTAATTCCCAGGCGCTAGTTCAGTTCCTCTCAGAGGAGAACCCCGGCTGTTGTAAAGCTTTTAGTATGGATATTGAAGACCTGTATTATTCATTGCCGCATGAGGGCTTGTTAAAATGTGTTAATGAATGTATTAACGAACAAAGGCACCAGACGGTTCTCACCGATAAATGTGGTGTTTCTACCGAGGCATTTCTAGAAATCCTTTCCATGTATTTAAAGTCGACGCTGGTAGGTTGGAAGGAAGGCGTTTATGTGCAGAAGTCAGGAATATGTATTGGTTCTAAAGTTGCTCCTGTTCTTAGTGATTTATACCTTAGCAAGATTGACAATCTTTTGGAAGGCGCCTTAAGTAATTCGGTTATTAAGGTTTTTCGTTATGTTGACGATTATTTGATTTTTGTAGTGGTGAGGACTTTGAAAAGGTGATAACTTCCGTGAGCGAAAAATTTGAATTAAATGGAGGAGGGCTGAGCTTTACTAAAGAAGTGCCTCAGAATAATGGAAAACAATTTCTAGACATTTCCTTAACGTTCCAGAAGAACCACTTGTGCTGGCAGTATTCTCCTAGATCTTCGAAACCGCAGTTAAATTTTTCGTCGAAGCACTCGAAGGTTGTAAAAAACGGCATCGCCATGTCTTGCCTTAAGCCAGCCCTCACCAAGTCGTGTGAGCACAAAATGAGTGATAGCTTTAACGCACAGGTTACACGTCTTTTAGATGTAGGGTATCCTCGTGATGCAGTGGCCACGGTCGCTGAACGTTTAAAGAAGTCTATTCTGTTAAGTCCGAGCATGGTTGCAGAAAGCGATAGGAAGAAACGTGTCGTAGGTATACCGTACATTCATCGCGTATCTCACAGGCTAAAGGAAGTAGGAACTAGATACGGCGTTAATGTTGTTTTCACGGCTGCCAATAAGCTAGGTAAGATTTGTGCCGCTGTGCAGAGGAAGAATGAGCGAGTAAAAGACAAGAAGCGGACCGATATTTGTTTCGTAAAACACACCAACAAATTCACTGATTGCCGTACGAGTGTGGTGTATAAGGTCCCTTTCAGCTGCGGCCGCTTCTACGTAGGACAGACGGGCCGATGCATCAACCAGAGATTGTTGGAACATAAGAGATCGCTAACAGGAGGCTCACCTTTTAATCTATCGTTACACTGTCGAGATTGTAAGTGCACGCCAAAATTCGATGAATGCGCAGTGTTGTACCGGCATAGAAATGAAGAAACGCGCCTGATGATGGAAGCATGGCATATCGAGACTAGTGGTAGCGGATGCGTGAGCCAACCGTCGATTACTTGCATAAAGATGAAATCAAATGCCTTAACAGTTATCTTTCACATAGACCGCGACGCGTGCCGGATTGACAGGTTCGCCTGTTGCATGGGCATGCGCAGATAAGTTTTCGTGCCTTCTTTGTTTTCAGCCGTTGTCCGTCTCTTCAGTTGTTAGTCGGCGTTTGTGGTGTCCTGACTTCTTTCTTGTGTCCGTGTTTGCACGCCCTGTCTTTTTAGAATGAATACGTACCAACTAGCTCAGCTCTGTTATTCTAAGCTCCGTTTCTCTCTCGCCGCCACAACTGTGCGCTCGTATATAACGCGGCGCGCGCTCGCTCCCGTTGCACTCTCCTTCGCAACGGCGCTATGGACGCTCGCGAAATTGAACGTAAACGGCAACGCCGGCAAGTGTTGCATTCTCCTTCGCAACCGCGCTATGGACGCTCCCAAAGCTGAACGTAAACGGCAACGCCAGCAAGCGAATCTCGAAGCTGCGAGTCTGCGAAAGCGCGCGTTCGCTGTGCTTCCGTCATTCTCTCTCTGTGCAATGGTGTGCGAAACGCCATGTACAGCGGTGAGCACTGTTAGGGTGAACATGCGAGCGCGTGGCCGACGGCACTCTGAGCGCCGCGTAACAGCCATCGTTGGAAACATTGCACATGCGCAGCATGTGCTTTGCGATACGCTCTTTCCACCACGCGCACTGCGTCATAGATATGCTTGTTGGGGATACACTTGTGTGCGCGCGGTGGAAAGAGTATTTCGTAGAACGCATGATGCGCATGCGCAATGTTTCCACCGATGACCGTTACGTGGCGCCGACAGTGCCGTCGCCCGCGCGCTCGCGTGTTCACCCTAAGAGTGCTCACCGCTGTACAACGTCAACGTCGGCGCTAGTGCCAGCGGCAGCGCCACCACCGCGGAGCAGACGAAGGCTCGGGAAGCCCAACGTAAACACAGCGTCGGCAAGCGGTAATTCAAACGCATCGACAACAACCATCTCATAAGTCACATAAGAGAAACGGAAACTCGACCCCCCCCCCCCCCCCCCCGCGATGCATTCGCATCCCACCATGGTTATACAGGACAAAAACCAGCGGAAAACAGCGAAAAGAAGTCGACGGGATAGGGTGGCACTTACGACTGAACAGAAAACCGCGCTTGAAAGGCTTATTTAAACCCGGCGGCAACCACATTGCGCATGTGCGAGCAACCATCCTTCGCCTAATAGTCGAAAAAAAATTACACCATCTCCCGCTAAAGGGGACCATGAGTAGATGCGAAACCGGAGCCTATATGGTTAGGTAGCGCACTTTCGACGGGGACAAAAGAAACAGAAGGGACACGACACTCGCTACACTCGCAAATGAATTTATTTCAGGAAAAATACTTCAATATATATGCACCCAAGCACCCCCGAGTGACACAGAAATGAACCAACCCTCAATATCACCTGATTAAAGACAAAATTTTGCACACTCCTGTGAAAGGATAAGTTATGCATGTGTGAAGATAAACCGACAGTCAATGTATTCTTATCTAGGACCAAACTATCTGCGCACACTCAAGCGATACAAAAACCAAAAGTTAACGATACACGAGCAGCAACGGACAATATGCAACGGACAATTTACATCTAACAAACCTACTTTTGTGATTTATCGTGCATCTGTTGTTGTTAGTCTTTTCTGCTGAGGAAAGCTTGCGGTCTAATCTTGCACATATTTTACCAAGCTTGTTGGGCGCCGAGAACACTACTTCTAGGTCAAACCTATTGCCTACATTTTTTAAGTTATGTGCAATTTAGTTAGTTGCGTTAGTTATACGCAACTAACGCCTCTGAGTTTGAAGAACGGAATGGTGTTCCATTCCGGGCCATAGTATCCGAAAGAGATTCGTGGCAGTTATGTGTGTCATCGTACCTTCAGAGTCACCTTAAGATATTAAAAGTGTCAGATCCGTTCGTTCTTCAAAACTCAAAGGCGTTAGTTGCGTATTTAAGCACTCATAACCCGGGTAAATGCAGCTTCTTCAGCTATTGATGTGCAGGATATGTATTACAACATTCCGCATGGTCCCCTATTGTCAAGTGTAAGACACTGTATAACAGATGAAAACGATGAGTTAGAGTTCGTGAATAAGTGTGGTGTGTCGGTTGATGCTTTTCTTGAGTTGTTATCCTTTTACCTGAGGTCGACATTTGTAATGTGGAACAATAGTTTGTACCGTCAAAAATCAGGCATTACTATAGGCTCGAAAGTAGCCCCGGTTTTGAGCACAATTTACTTAGCTAGCCTAGACAAGACAATAGATTTGAACCTCAATGGACTTGCACTCAGGGTGTTCCGCTTTGTCGATGATTTTTTGGTATTTGTTAAACCGGGTGATTTCGAAAAAAGAGTAGCAGAAGTTTTAGAAATATTTAGTCAAGGGCTGGCATTCACGGTTGAGTTACCAAATAGTGACAAGCTGCAGTTTGTGGATGTTGAAATAGCTGCCGCAGATGGGCGTGTATGCTGGTCGTACAATCCACGAACGGAAAAGCCGTTACTTACCTATAGTTCGGCTCATTCTAAGGTCGTAAAGAGTGGCATAGCATTTTCATGTCTGAGAGCAGCACTGACGAAGTCGTGCCCAGAAAAGATTAGCGAAAGCTTCAGTCAACAAATTAGCAGGTTAAAAAATGCAGGGTATGAAAAACACGTGCTGTGTAGATCAGCAAACAAGCTGATTAGTTACGTACGAGATAACTCCAGGAACAAAATGACAACAAAAAATGAAAACAGGAAAAAGATGGTGTCTATACCATATGCGCACAAAATTGCACATAACTTAAAAAATGTAGGCAATAGGTTTGACCTAGAAGTAGTGTTCTCGGCGCCCAACAATCTTGGTAAAATATGTGCAAGATTAGACCGCTAGCTTTCCTCAGCAGAAAAGACTAACAACAACAGATGCACGATAAATCGCAAAAGTAGGTTTGTTAGATGTAAATTGTCCGTTGTATATTGTTTACCCCTATCTTGTGGAAAAGTATACATCGGGCAAACGGGTCGGTGTTTGAACACCAGGCTGTCAGAGCATAAGAGGGCCTTGGAAAAAATGATCAACCCCACATAAAGGGACACTGTTCTCAGTGTGGCTGTCTGCCACTGTTTGATGACACCTCCGTCGTTTTCCATCATGTAAACCAACTAACCAGGGAAATAGTTGAAGCGTTTCACATTAACAAGCGAAAAGACTGCTGCATTAGTCAACCATCAGTTTCATTAAGTCATCGGGAAGTCACGTTCCTGGAAGGGCCTTAAATTGTAGGAATGCTTCTGTTGCGCCCTCATTCTTGCTCCTATTTCCGTTTTAAGCGAGTGTTGATTTCTTGTTGAACGTCTTGCCATAACCCTAGATTGTGCATGGTTTTTATAGTGTACAAGCTGCTCGTGTATCGTTAACTTTTGGTTTTTGTATCGCTTGAGTGTGCGCAGATAGTTTGGTCCTAGATAAGAATACATTGACTGTCGGTTTATTTCACACATGCATAACTTATCCTTTCACAGGAGTGTGCAAAATTTTGTCTTTAATCAGGTGATATTGAGGGTTGGTTCATTTCTGTGTCACTCGGGGGTGCTTGGGTGCATATATATTGAAGTATTTTTCCTGAAATAAATTCAGTTGCGAGTGTAGCGAGTGTCGTGTGCTTTCTGTTTCTTTTGTCCCCGTCGAAAGTGCGCTACCTAACCATATAGGCATAATGATCAGTCACCAACTAGCCCAGCTCTCAACCTTATTGAGCGAAGCCGGAGCACTTGCACGATCGCGTTCCGTTGGCGTTCGTTGGGCATGCTACCGAGCTCGCGTCGTGGAACGCGAAGAGCGACGCTACGCGCGTCGTATCTTCCATCTAGCCTGGCCGTTAATTCTTACAGGGCGAGCGGGGAACGCGGTCGACAGGCGGGCGAGAGGGGGCAGCGTAGGAGAGGAGAGAGAAGGGAGGTACGCGCATGCGCTCGAGCTCATCGCGGCGTTGCGGAGGAGAGAATTTCGGCATGTCTAGCCCGCGTTTCAGAGGGAGAATGGAAAGGGGGAGGGGAGAGGGGACGTGGAGAGGGGTATGGGAGAGGGGAAGTGGAGAGGGGTATGGGAGAGGGGAGGGGAGATGGAATGTGGAGAGGGAATGTGGAGGGGAAATGGGAGAAGGTAGATGACAGGGGGAATGGTGAGGGGGAGTGGAGAGGAGGTGTGTGGAGAGGGTATGCGCATGCGCAGTAAGGGTGGTCACGCCGCACACCACCGCCGGATTGAGCTCCGCCTTAAGATACTTCGCATCTAAAACATGGTTGATCCTTCCGTCATAGGAATCGGAATAACACGAAAGTAAAACGTGCCCTTATAGAAGTTGTATGCAACGAGACCGACACGTACAGTGGCCATGGAAGAACTGATGTTTATTGCTTGCGCACCGGAAGTGCTCGAGCGCGTTGCCAGACTGGGTGGCGTACATAGACGGTCTTAGCGGTAACCGATACATCCTCTTTTCTTTAAAATTACGAGCTGATTACAGAGTATGTCCTTCATAAGGTGCAAGAGCAGACTTGTTAATTCTGGTAGCCCAATCGATGGGGAGGTCTTCTGATTCTCGATGACCGCCGCGGGGATGTATTATAACGGTGTTCTATAGCAGTCTCTGCTGAACCTCTTGGGGCCTGCACAGCTGGCTTCTCGGTGGTTTGTTGGCTGGACGACGCTCTAGGCTCATCTTCCCCCGACACTCCTGCTTGTCTAGGAGGTGCGGGAGGAAGGCATTCTTCGACAGCCCTTGGTCCCACTATGGGCGATGATTCTGTAGGTGCTTCTAGTTGTCTGGGGGGCGCACATAGTTCCCTTGCTGCTGCTGTTGATCTTGCGGTCACTAAGGGAAGGTCAACGCTCATGAATGCCCGTTTCGCATCGGTTGCTGCCTGCAGTCGTGACTGACTCCCCTCCCCCGCGTTACTAAGTCCAGTAGGATGAAGCTGCTGTGGTGCTGAGTTGCTAGAGTATTTTGTTTTCCGTAAGTCTTGGCGGTTCCTTCTGAATTCGCTTTCATCCTCTGTTAGCACCCTGTACGATCTGCGGACCACAATGTCCAAAACCTTAGCTTTCGTGCCCCATTTGTTTCCAGACCAAATACGAACAGTGTCTCCGGGGTGGATCGGCGGGAGATGCTGTCCTGTGTTCATATTTTGCTTGTGTTTTCGAGGGTTTGATAGCTGCCGTGGTGAATCCAAGCAAAGGTCTGGGAGTGGTGTTCTGCTGTTGCGACCCATTAGATACTGGGATGGTGAGACACCGTCTTCCAGTGGAGCTGCACGGTAGTTAAGGAGGCCAAGCCAAAACTCCTCCTTTGACCCTGCCTTCTTGAGGAGCCTTTTTATGATTTGTACCCCTTTTTCCGCGAGTCAATTAGATTTCAGATAATAGGGGCTAGAGGTGATGTGCTCAAAGTCAAACATCACTGCAAAGTTTTAAATTCCTTGGCTGTAAACTGGGGACCGCCATCAGTGCAGAGCTCATGTGGAATGCCATAGCGTACAAACACCCGCGAGAGTTCATTGATGACTTCACTTGTCGTGGTCCCTTGCAACTCCTCAACCTCCGGATAGTTAGAGTATGCATCGTACACGACTAGGTAATGCTTGCCAGCATATTCGCACAAGTCCGCTCCTACCCTGTACCAGGGTTGATTTGGTGTGTCTCGTAACAGCAGGGGCTCAGCGGGTTGTTTGTATGCATGTATTTGGCAGGTCTCACACTGTTCCACGATTTGTCTTATGTCAGCTGCCATCCTCGGCCAGTACATGAGAGTACGTGCTCGTGATATCCACTTGGCCATGCCCAGATGCCCCCGGTGCAACCGACAGAGCATTTCTTTTCTAAGCTCGGAAGGGATTACAACTTTGGTGGCTTTCATCAGCACACCTTCCACCACGGACAATTCGTTAGTGTGTTTTTTCCACACCCCCTTGATAGGCTCTGTCGCCTGCATATTTTTTATGACCTGCTGCAGTTCTGGGTCTCTAGCTGTGGCATCTCCCAGTCTTTGCTTTGTTCTCCTGCTGACTCGTTCCTCCAAAACACTGGTAGCGTGTATTTCCAAGTCCTTCGAGCAGTTTTCTGACATGCATTGTCCTTGAATTCTCGACAGGGTGTCAGCTACAATCAGTTTCTTTCCTGGAACAAAGTACAGTCGGTAGTCATATTTCAGCAGTCTCAGGAACAACCTTTGAAGACGGGGCGGTATGTCGCTGAGTCCTTTCTTTGAGACTGATATTAATGGACTGTGATCAGTCTCTATTATAATTCTTCGGCCTAGAACAAACTCATTAACTTCTCACAGCCAAATACTATTCCAAGGGCCTCCTTTTCAATCTGTGCGTATTGACGCTCAGTTTTGGTCAAAACTCTTGACGCATAGCCGACCGGTTGCCACTCGGTACCATGCTGCTGAAGAAGTGCTGCTCCCACTGCATAGGCGGATGCGTCAGTAGACAACTTAGTAGGCAAGGATGGATCGAAAATGGCAAGCACCGGAGCTCGCGTCAGCATTTTTCTAGATGGGCCCACTCGATGTCGTGCGTTCTTGTCCATTCAAAGATAACTCCTTCACGCAATAGCCCTCGAAGTGACTCTGTCTGACTTGCTAAGTTCGGCAAGTACTTGCTGAAATAGTTGACAGCGCCTAGCAACCTTTGGACTTCCTTTTTTGTAGCTGGTCTCTGGAAATGGGCTATGCACTCTACCAGTTCTGGGTTTGGTTTGATGCCTTTTGCACTTATTCTATCTCCAAGGAAGTCTATCTGCTTCACTCCGAACTTACATTTTTCCCAATTAAGCGTGAGGCCCGCTTCACTGGCTGTTTTCAGGGCATTGTGCAGCCTTTCTTGGTGCTCTTCCCATGAGGCACCCCAAATTAAAATGTCATCGATGTAGATGCGTACTCCAGGTAGCCCGTCAAAAATCTCGGTCATTGTCCTTTGAAATATCTCTGGAGCCGACGCGATGCCAAAGGGCAGCCTTAGGAACCGGTAACGACCAAATGGGCTGCTGAATGTGCAAATGCGCGAGGACTTTTCATCAAGAGGTATTTGGTGGAAACCGCTGTTGGCATTAAGCGAGCTGAAATATTTCGCCCCTGCCAGTTCGCTTTCAATCTCTTCTCTGCGTGGAAGATGAAAGTATTCTCTCTTCAAGACCTCATTCACTTTTCTGGGATCCATGCAGACCCGAAGCTGACCGTTCTTCTTTCAAGCAATAACAAGTGGGCTTACCCAATCAGAAGGCTCCCGCACCCTGGCTATGATCCCCGCTGCCTCCAAACGATCAAGTTCCTCTTTCAACCGGTGTCGAATTGCGTGAGGTACACGTCGCGCCGGCTCGACGACTGGGCGGGCGCCGTCTTGGAGCGCCATACTGTATTCTCGCTTTAGTAGTCCGATGCCCGTAAACAACTTCGGATACTCTCTGCGAATGTACTCGGATAAGTCATCCTTGTTGACTGCTCTAATTCTGTTCACGAGACCAAACTGCTCGCAAGCGTGCAGTCCTAAGATCGCCTGCCGACCTTTCTTCACAACAAAGAATTCCACTATCTTGGTGTCTTCTCCAATCTGAACTGGGAGGCATACCTTCCCCATATGCACTATTTCATCACCGCCGTAGCTGCGCAGTACTGCTCGGGCCGGCTGCGGTTGGCACCTTGGCACTTGGTTCCCAGGGCGTCAAACACACCGCGCAGCAGCAGGTTGGCTTGCGCGCCGGTGTCTACTTTCAGCCGCACTTCTCGTCCCGAAATCTGAGTCGCAACCTCCCAGTCGCGCCGATCGGCCGTGCTCGCTTTCTTACATGCCGTAGATATGTGCAGCACAGTAAAGGCGTCGTCATCGTCGTCGCCATCCCGCTCGGCGATGTCGTTCACATGCGTTGCTTCTGCTTTGCAGCAAACTGCGAAATGATTCTGCTTTCCCCATCTAGCACAATATTTCCCATATGCTGGACACTCTCGAGGCCTATGCGAGCGGTCGCAGTAGCCGCATTTCTTTCTTGATGTCTCTCTTTGCGGTGCTCTAGCGAGTCCTTCCTGTGTTGCTGGTACTTCTTTTTGTCTTGCGTCACTGCGTCTACGCTCTTGGTTTCACTCCACGCTTTGGTTTGTGCGGCAGCGATTTCCTCAGCCTTGGCCCACTCAACAGCTGTGCTGAGCGTCAAGTCTTTTTTGGCTAGAAGCTTTTCTCTCAACGCTTTACTAGATGTGCCGTACACTATTTGGTCACGCAGCATCGACTCCCGGAGGTTCTCAAAGTTGCAGCTTTTCGATTTCAGTTGCAGGTCCCGATAGAACTGCTCGAAAGGCTCACCTTCGGTCGGCGTGCGGCTCCGGAACACGTAGCGCTCGAACGTTTCGTTGCTCTGAGGTAAGCAGTAAGCCTCGAATGCTTGGACTAACTTGTCGTAGTCCTGCTTTTCTTCTCCAGTGAGGTCGAAAGTGTTATAAACATCGATCGCCTCTTGGCCCGCCAGGGGAAGCAAGATGGCGGCTTTCTGGGCGGGGCTGCGTTGCTTTCCCGGTTCCGAGGATTCTGTGGCGGTGAAGACTCGCTGCTTGAACCGAATCCAGTTCTCCGCCACATTATCCCCGAAACGTAACGGCTCTGGGGGCGGAAGTTCAGTCATTTTCTAGCGTGGTGATCTAGCCACTTCTGACACCATGTATGCAACGAGACCGACACGTACAGTGGCCATGGAAGAACTGATGTTTATTGCTTGCGCACCGGAAGTGCTCGAGCGCGTTGGCAGACTGGGTGGCGTACATAGACGGTCTTAGCGGTAACCGATACAGAAGTAACTGAATGTTTACTGTACAGTGATATAAGAAAGTTTGCACAATGTATATTGATGTCTGGCTGCTATAGCACCGTTTAACGTGGATGCACCCACTTTGATGATTGGTGGTACATCTCCATCCCGACGACTAACGTACGCGTTCAATGATTAAACAAACTCTTGTGGTAGCTGTAGTAGTTAACGGTGAAAGCGTAATCAGAGAACGAGTTGTGATAGCCAGAAGAGCGTCGCATATTGGACGCAGAACTTGGTCGCCACCCTGCGGCATGTTAAACTGTGATTGAACGCCATGGCCGCACTAGAGGGAGACCCAAAGCGCGTCGTGCCGCTCCGGTAGCCCGGCTGCAATTTTTCTCGGGGTGAGCGCGTAGGCGGGGAACGCGATGTTACAGCCAGGTGAGGCAGGCCAATGCCACCTAGAAGGCAGGCGCGCGCCGCAGAGCTATTTTTGGTTTGATTAGCGTGATGCTATGAGCGAGGCCGACGCTTTTACGACGCTTGCGTTAAGGTCGCCACCTCTCGGTATGTTAAGGCGTTGACAAAATTGCACTTCTATTGAAAACGCGCCGAATGGGACGAACGTGTACCGCGTTGCAGGTGCTAATCGCGGAAGCCACAGTAATGATGAATTTACTTTGCCACTCCCAGAGGGCAACACCACCCCGCCGACCGGGATAGTGGTATAGATATAAAAGGCGCGTTTGTAAAGCCTCTAGAGTCTGTGACCGTGGCGCAGTGGATAGCGCGCCCGGCATCTGTTGTTGCGGACCAAGCGGTCGTGGGTTCGATGCCCGTTGACGGAACTTTTTTTGTTTGCCCTCAAATCGTGTAAATTTTTCCCCGTGACGGAAATTTCCGTGACATTTCCGTGACGGAAATGCGTCACTGAAGTCTTGGTGGACCCCGGCATAAAACACTCTCGTGTTAAAGAATTCGGCAGATCCCACGTACCGTGGGAATCGATGTTATACGAAGCATGCGCGGGAAAGTGATTGTGGCGTATTTTTTCACATTGAGTGAAACCTGACGGAATGACGCTAGAGAAATGTGCAAATGGTATACGCACACACATACAGTGAAGAATCGCACGTGTGTTATGCAACCAGTTGTTTACAGTTGAGGAACGATTCCAACAACAACATGGGTCTTACCAATACCAGACGCAGCAAGCTGATATGTAGTGTTTATATTCTTCCGTAATGGATAGCACAAATTAGAACAAGACAAAGAAGGAACACAGATGAACAGGACATGCGCTACTCGTATTCAGAAAAATTTCTCCAGATATATACACAGCGGAGTGGCACGCGCAGGCGCACTGCACGTACACGTAACCATCACAGTTGTAGCTGTTACAGCTGTGCTAGATTTGTTATGCTTATAACTGTCCGTTATGACGGCCAACGCACGCACGTTTCACGATCTCGTGTGCATGTGTGGAAAGGGTTCTTGACAGTTCTTGAACAAGGTCATCATCACTGCGATCAGAGAGCACGAGCAGCTGAACAGGACTTGTTACCGGATCCGTTCGTGATCGCGACTAGAGGGGTTTAAGTGCAGTGATGTGCGTGGTATAGTACAGCAGGTGGAAATCGTGGATGCCTCTTCGGAAGAAATGATCTATGATGCCTAGTGTCCTGGACGTGGCAACGAGGTCTTGCGGTGCCCTGTTCATATTGAAGCCGTCTTTCCCGCAGTGTAAGGAGCAGGCGTTGTTGGGTTTTGATAAACCAATGTTGTCGTCACCGGTAATGATGAGGGGCATGGTCCTCTCGGCAGAGTTATTGTATGAAGCATTGAACCCGGTTTTTGCGTAATGCACGTGGTCCATGTTGCGAACCACGTGGACGAGTGGATGTTAGTCGAGCGCCTTCCAGGGGTTTCTGTCTTCAGTTTCCTCAATTTGTTTGCGTCCGCAGTGGTGGTGTAGCGATTACGGTGCTCGGCTGCTGAGCTCAAGGTCGCGGGTTCGATCCCGGCCGCGGCGGTTGGATTTCGAAATGGTAGAGAGGCGAAATGATAGAGCCCCGTGTACTGTGCGACATCAGTGCACTTTAAAGAACACCAGATGGTCATAATTTCCAGAGGTCTCCACTACGGCGTCTCTCACGATCCTATCTTGGTTTTGGGACATAAAATCCCAAATAATATTATTATCACTTTCCTCTTGTGTCAATGTGTATGTTTGCCGTTATTGTGTTGATTGAGACTCTCACCTGTGGCACATACCCGTATAACATGAACTCTGGTATGCGGCTATGTGCCACACGTGACTGAGAGAAAGGGTTTCATGACGTACGCGACATATATTTTACGTTATTCATGTCATAACCGGTGAATCGTGTTCTTCATACACTCTTAAAAAAAAGAGAGTCAAAAGGGAGTCACGTCTGCTTGACTCTCTTTGTGGCAGCCGATGACCACCTTTTTTTCTAAGGGGAGTCACAATGCTCTGGTCGACGCTCCTGAATGAAATAGATGACTCCCTTGCTCCAAGGGAGTCAGTGATGGTTCTGCATATACAGGGTGGGTTTTTTTTTAAAGAAAGCTGCACTGGCTGCGACCAAGATACAGTTCGCTGCTTTGGCTTGTGGTCTACCGAAAACTTTTGGTTGAGAATATATAGCATGGGATCGTAAAATGTGGAATTACGCACGTATTGTGTTATGGCTTCAGATACGATATTGCTGAAACAGCGCGTCGAAAACGTCTACAAGTAAACACGGTTCTTAAAAAATCTTGCCCCCAAGCGAAACATTGAGAGTTATGACAACGTTTAACAATGGCAGCGCTGACAAATTTGCGAATCTTCGCACGTTTGCAAGCGAGGTTTGTAGATTCCTACGACAGCATGTATGGCAGAAAACATACGCTTATTAGTGAAATGGACGTGCATGGTGTTGAACGCACTGGCGATCGGGAACACATCTAACTCGATGGCCGTAAAAACATGTGCCGCAAAGCTGGCATGATAACAGCGTAGACCGGTTATCAAGGCGACGCTTTACCGCGTCTCCTAAAGAGCGACAATACTACCAGAATTATAGCGCGCGTGGTCATCATTTCTGCCCGCCACAGCTAAACTATATCTTAACGATAATCCGCGCGGGCCACCAAATCGCTCAGCACACGTTGAGCACTAGGCACGCACACACGGCCTCACCGCACTCTCCCTAGTCCCTAGAGCAGGGGATGCACGTTCACCTGCGCCCCCTCCCCCCGTACGGCCCTTACAGACACACACACAGGGCACGCTTCGCCTCCTCCACCCTGATATCATTCAATAGAGCTTTAACTATGCATGAATGTGTATTCTATAGCACCAAAACAAAACCGAAACCATGTACGTTCGTGAAGGCTACTTTAATCCAAAGCCGAAGCCATCAATACGAGACAGCCATTTTGGCGTCGTTAGACGGCATTGTTTGTGATCCGTCTCGTTGTGGTCGTTCTTTAGTCCGCCAGAATAATCTGTGTCGTCAAGCGTGATTGCAAGTGATCGTTTTGCGTGACTTTCTTCGTGCTATGCATTCGTGGCGTAGTGTCGTATCGTCGGCTCGCTCTTGCCGTGTCTGGCTGATCGTTTTGCGTGACTTTCCTTCCGTGCTATGCATTCGTGGCGTAGTATCGTGTCGTCGGCTCACTCTTGTCGTGACTGGCTGAAGCAGTGTCACTCAGTGTTTGGGAAAAGCAGCCTCCGGACGGAGAAGTTCCTGCAGTAAGCTTCGTTTCGTCGTGAACTTGCCTGAGCAAGATGGCAGCGCATGACGGATCCCAGTGGCACCGACAGACGAAACCTGTGGACGACGCTCCTACGATCGTTATAGATTTCAGGTGAGTTCTGCCGGCTTCTGCCTACAACTCTTTTATTCGCTTCACACGTAGCTTTGCCACTTGTCTTTCTGATGTTCCAGTTGCACGGATTTTGCTATCGTGTTTCAATGGCTTGGCAACGACGAAAACCGCACTGGACTATCCAGTAGCGGGTAAAACGGAGTGGTGCGCGCCAATATCGTGTTTCCTTATTCCATACATGCCAGAAAAACATGAAATTGCGAGTTGAAATCTCGGTTGCAAGTCGAGTGTGGTGACACGTAGAGCAACGTTGCACCGATATATATTTGAAGGGTAAGTAAGCTCAGCTGATCAAAATCAATCTAATGCACCCGGCCGCAGTGTTGCCGTTGGTTGGACTTGAAAAGGAGCCAGAACTTTAGCTAAAAGTAGCCAAAGTAGCCGTGTAATTTAAATTTATCGCCAAATTTGTAGCCATTTAATACAGAGGCTGTATTATGAGCCGAGTTTTTTTATTATTCAACAGTAAATAATACTATTTTGAGTAAGCAAGACCATACAAATAAGAGCTCAATTGTTTTCCCTTCTACTTGCTCTTTAAGCCACATATAAGATGCAAAAAATGAATAACTTATTATACATTCAAGGCGCCTGCATGTAGTTTATGTAAAATAAATCAGGTTCTTACAGGAAACGAAGTAGGAACATTAAACGTCGAAGTAGTTTTCCTAGACGCCGCAGACCGAATTTGATTAGTAGAGTTGCATAAAATCAGTCCAGCTTCAGATAATTAAACGTAGCTTAAGATGAACAGCCCAGCTTGCGGATTTCAGTTTTAGTCAAGTGAACACGCGCCGCACATAAGAATGAAAAACTTCCTTGCAGCTTCATCGTAGATGGCGGGAAGCAGCGTGCTAGCCACGCGTTCGCCTACAACCGTGCTACTTCGCCACTTCGTCTTTGAGGCGCGCTGCGGGTTGCGTTGGAACACCTCGATGCGCACTACGCTGCTGGTGGCGGGAGGAAGCGCGCGCGCATCGGCTGACACGAAAGAAAAGCCTGAAAACGCTGTATTTTACCTGCAAATATTAACAAATATGGCTACTTGATGCGCGAAAACAGAAGTTAAAAGTAGCCAGAAAGTAGCCATGGAGCCAACCTGAAAATTTTGTCGCCAAACGAGGTCCTAAAGTAGCCACTTTGGCGCAAAGTAGCCACCAACGGCAACCCTGCCCGGCCCCAACATGCCTGATATCCAGATCATGATTTTGGCTCGTGAAACTCTAGAACTTACTGTTTCTTTCCTTTGCTACCCAGACGTTGAAACACGCTTAATACGTATTTATTCGCTGCATATTCGAACTTCTCGCCGTGTTTGTTTGTTTGTGTGTGTGTGTGTGTGTGTGTGTGTGTGTGTGTGCATGTGTGTGTGTTTGTGTGCGTGCGTGCGTGCGTGCGTAACTGCTATAAAACTTTGATGCAATAGCTTTTGTAGCACGGCTTCATTTAATTGAAACAGTGGTGACTTAATCTTATGATACTAAAAATTATCATGCAACAAAGGTAAATGTGAGTTCACTTCAAAGTTGTAGTTTTTTTTTTTTTTTGGTCCACAAACTGCATACGAGCATAACCTCATCCTCCTGTGATACTTGCTTTGTCTAATGTGGTGTGGTGCTAGTACCTAATAGTAAACACAACACCAGCTAGTAATAATGGCAGTAAACATACTGCTCAAACGCTGTGTTGCGTGGATATTGAATGCCTTTGTTATACCAGCCGTGGTTCAGTTCGGTATTATTTTCAACACAAAGATACAGTCTACAGTGATGTTGTGGGCAGTGGACAAAAATCCTTTAAAATGGAGCAAAGCTCTCATTTGGGCTAGTTGGTGCACAGGTGAACACATAGTGTAGGGTTGCGCGAAAGAACAAGGACGAAGGGAAGTGGACAGGACGGGCGCAAAACTTCAACTGAATAAACGGAAGGCCAAGGCCGTTAAAAATCACAGCATATCCACGGAGTGAATGATGATGAGTGGGCGAAACTGCGGAGGTTCATCGGTAAACCGTGAATCTTCCGTGAATTCTGCCCAGTACATCATCACCGACGTGAGATCGGGCGCGTTTATACTAAAGGTTCGATGAGTTATGACGACTTGCAGCGCACTTTAATTTTACATGTACGCTGTGAATTTTCATTGTTTAGAAAACCATTGCTTAGAAAACATCTGGCGTCTTTCGTTAAGCAGCTGGCGTCTTTTCGTTTTGCTTTAGAAACATCTGGCGTTCTTTCGTTTTGCTTTTACAAAACATCTGGCGTCTTTTGTTGGTTTATTTCATCAATCAACGGCGTTTTGAACAAAAGTTTTATTGTTTAATCACGCACAGGAGAAATCTCACCAGGCACTACCTTGGAGGTAAAGAATGGCTGCTAATGGGAATGAGAGACAGAAGAAGTCGGCTTTTAGCTAACGCTGCGAATTTTTTATTGTTCAACAACGCACAGGAAAAATCTCCCACCGGCACCACCTTGCAGGTCAAAGCGTAAGACTGGTTACATACTACGCTACGAGGGACGAACGGGTGCCGCTATAAGGAGCTTCGCCCCTAAAAGTTTGAATCCACATCTGCCTGACACGTGCCTAAAAACCGAGCAAATATAAGAACCAAGAAAAGCGGAAAACTAAGAGCAACAAAAATTTTGAAACCTTATCTAAGGTCCACCGCGCAGACGCCAACCTGCAAACATGTGGTGATAGTGATATGCGGGTAGAGTATGATCAGTAACATGCGCTGAAGTAGCAAACAAGAAAATAACAAACAAATGAACGTCTGATTACATAAAACCATCTAAAAATTGCTGCTCCTTCGGGAGCAATGTCAGTGAAGGCATGCTAACGCAATTGTCGCTTCGCGCAATAAAGAAGGCCTCTATTAATTCCCTTTCCATCTTGTCATTAGACTTGTACAATATTCGGGTCTCCTTTAGTTTCGGCGAACAACCACATCTCCTACAGTGTAAATCGAGATGGCCTCCGGTGTGGGAGCGCACAGCTAGACTGTGCTCTCGCGCCCTCTCATTGAAGCAGCGTCCCGTCTGTCCAATGTACCACTGGCCACAGGACAAGGGGATTTCATATACCACACCTGTTACGCACTCTACAGCGGGATCAACATGCCGCTTACTACACGGCACGCGCAAACCTTTGTGCATCATGGAACATACTTTTGCCAACTTGCACGGAGCCGAAAAAACCGTTTTTACCCCATAACGGTTGGCTACCTTTTTCATATTATGCGACACGCGATGTATGTAGGGCATTACGTGCACTCGTCTACTTTCAGTCACATTCTCGTTACGTTTACTACTGCCCTTCTTGCTCTGTAGCAGCCGTTCACAGGAGCTTAAAATCACAGTTGAAGGGTATCCCGCCTTGACCAAGCGTGCCTCCTGGAGCGCTAAGCTTTCTTTTATCTTATGGTGGCATGATTTCTCCAGAGCGGACCGACAACACAAGGACACAATTGCTCGTTTTGTTATCTTAGAATGGGCACTTTCATACGACAGTAAGGCCTTGGTAGTTCTTGGTGTGTACATCCAAACGTGGTTGCTAGTAAAGAATAAACGCAACTCTAGGAATTGTAGGCTGCCATTAGCCGGCTTCTCGTGCGTAAATGTCAGACCATCGGAAGTCAGCCGGAACTCAGCTATAATAGCTGAAACCTTGCTATCAAAAACATTATCGTTCTGGGCGGTGACGAGCACTAAATAATCGTCGACATATCTTAGTATTCTAACTATTCCTTGTGATGACACAGAAGCACCAAATCTGCGGTCAACAAAGGCAAGATAAATGTCACTGAGCACCGGTGCAACCAAAGACCCTATACAAATTCCTTTCTTTTGAACATAGTAATTACTATCATAGCATATGGCGGTGGAGTTCAAGTAGAAGTTCAAAAGTTCAAAAAAAAAAAATGTTCAGTACTCACACCTGCTTCGTTTTGAAAAGCCACCTCACCGTTGTGCTCAACACATTCTTTAACTGCACTGTAAAGTTCCTTGTGTGGAATCGAGTAGAATAGTTCTTCCACGTCCACGGAAAATGCCTTTGTATCAGCGGGTAGACCCTCCTGTAGAAGTTGAACAACCTCCTTTGAGCTTCGGACCAAAAAAGGATCGTTGAGGTTAAGAGTTGTCAACAGTTTCTGCAGGTAGCTCCCCACTTCACGCTGCCAAGTAGCCCTCTCAGAGACAATCAAACGAAGTGGGCCTTCGGGCTTATGAGTTTTGCAAGCGAAAAACGCCTCTAGACTGTTCCCTTCAGACTTTTTGACGGATTTACCAAGCTTTTCTAAATCCATTTTCAGGAGCATCTTCAACGCTTCCTTTCTTCTCTTCATTGGGTCAACTACCAAGGGCTTGAAATTTTTCATTACTGCCTTGGTGGCCTTTTCCTTGAACATTGTCAGAGGCATGACCGCGAAACCGCCCTCCTTGTCAGACTGCAGTACGGTGAGTCCTTCTGTTCTAAGACAGCTGACAATCTTCTTGTAAGGCGGCTTGCTCTGGCGCGGGTCACTCCCAACGCGCTGTAAACAGTCGACGCCGTCCCCTATAACACGCACCCTGTCTTCCTCTCCCACAAGGCCTCCCAGACGCCTTACCATGGCTACAAGTTTCGGCCTACTGGAAACCGGTTGGAAGCAGAATTTTGGTCCCTTTTCCAGTTCCCTTTTCACTTCCACAGGTACAGTGGTACCACCGAAAACCTTTAACGATTCTTCTTGAGCAGACCGTGACACTTTTGGCGGAAACGAGACCCTCGCCAAATGCCATAGGTACTCTGTAGAACTGGAAATGTTTTTCTTCAGTTTGGCGTATCGGCACGCGGTTTTTGAGGAAGCAGATCCGGGCGTTTATTACTTCGTCATTATACCTCGAAACTCTCGCTGTATCGTATTTGAATTCTATTCGCCATAGTCTGCAATGAATATTTAGCACTTTTTACAGCAGGGTACCTCATTTGACATTCTTTTACAATGCACCTTAATTGTCCCAATTTCGTGCCATAATCAGCTGTTGTTTTTAATATGTATATAAGTCACTTCAGCACTGTTCCTTTTTGTTTGACCGCTTCTCATCACCTCAATTGTTTGAAGTTTGAGGTGATGTTTGTGCTGCACAGTTTGCCCGAGTTTGCTCCCAACCCTCTATACTGGTCAACGCTGGCTGATGGGTTGTCCTTCCAGACAAATGGAAAAACGAGACCTTTGCCTGTTGATATAGATCTGAAGAAAAAATGGCACATTAGGCCTTTAGAATAGCTGCACCTTCGTGCAGCTGTTCTGAAGGCAGGCGCTAGAAGGGCACGCTCACAATGACGCGACAGAAAGAAGGCAGTGAAGGCAAGCCTAATCTTGTCGTACATTCGCCATATTTCGTGTAGCTGTATTCACATTTTGCCGTTTTCTTCGTTAAACTAATAATAACATTTGGCGTTTAACGTCCCAAAACCACGATATGATTGAGAGACGCCGTAGTAGAGGGCTCTGGAAATTTCGACTACCTGGGGTTCTTTATAGTGCAGCTAAATCTAAGTACACGGGCCTCAAACATTTTCGCCTCCATCGAAAATGCAGCCGCCGAGGCCGGGACTCGATCCCGCGACCTACAGGTCTTCGTTAAAATACTGCTGGTCAAGTGGTTATGGTGCTCTACTGCTGACCCGCAGGTCGCGGGATCGAATCCTAGCCGCGGCGGCTGCATTTTCGATGGAGGCGAAAATGGTTTAGTCCCGTGTGCTTAGATTTAGGTGCACGTTAAAGAACTCCACGTGGTCGAAACTTCCGAAGCCCTCCACTACGGCATCTCTCATAATCTTATCGTTGTTTTGGGACGTCAAACCCCAACAATTATTATTATTATTATTATTAAAATACTGCTGCCATGCTATACAGGGTGATTTTTTTTCAGACAATACATATCTTTTATAAAAAAATTCTATGACAGTCACGCTCCAGTGGTACTCTAGTTTGATGCGGAAATATTCTGCCGCAACAAAAAATGCGTTGACGGGACTAATTAACAAAAACCCGTTAACTAACTTTTATTTATGGACTTGAGGGCAGTTGTTTATATTAGAAATTTGTAGTGCGTGCCACTTTATGGCATACCCATTTTTCAGAAACCATGAAAGTTTTACGTAACTCGAGATATTTACTGTGAAATTTTAAGGGCTAAATAAAAACTGATCGTGTCCGGCGCACAGAAAACGCTGTTTTTCTGTTACGTCAGACAGGAGCTGCCCGCGACGAGGGAGTGACGAAATTTGAATGAAGGCGCGTCGTGGTCGTACCTTTTCGTGAAAAGTGGCAAGTCATCTCACTTGCGCCAGCGGATCGCCTTACCTTTGCGTGTGGCGTTTGGTGCACATCAGTTTCTTTCGAGATGCGCGCAACCGAAACGGCAGTAATATCAACCTTTTCTTTCCATGTTTACAGATAAGTACCACACATCGCACCCAAATAATAAGCTGTTGTGTATTTCTGAATGCTTGCAGATTTTCCTGATCACATTCTGCTTCGGCCCACCTTCATTAAACTATCATCACCTTCTTTTCACGTGTAGCTCCGAGCTTACGTAACAGAGAAGCGACGTTTCCTGCGCGTCAGGAGAGAGAGAGAGAAGAGGGAGAAAGGAAAGACAGGGAGGTTAACCAGAAGCAGTCTCCGGTTTGCTACCCTGCACGTGGGAAGGGGAAAGGGGATGTAAAAGAATGAACGAGAAGAAGAAGAGTTTGTGACGACAGCACGGGTCAAAATACCACAACAACAAAAAAACCGAAGTCATAACCGCAGTCCAAGTACTACACAGCAACATTTTCTTCCAGCAGTCACAGTTTGACATTGAGTGCGCGTCAGGCGCTATCAGTTTCGATTTCGTCCTTGAAATTCGTGGATGAATATCACGAATTACGTGTAACTTTCGCGATTAAAAAAATGTGTATGCCATAAATTGGCACGCGCTACCACTTTCTAATATAAACAACTACATCCAAGTCAGGAATTAAAAGTTAATTAATGAGTTTTTGTTAATTAATCTCTTCATTGCCATTTTAGTTGCATCAAACTATTTCCTTCTTGACATAGCGTGCGTGCGCGAAAACATCTTGAGCTTGACTACTATACAATTTTGATAAGAAATACGCGTTCTCTAAAAAAAACATCCTTCTAATTGTACGGAGGTCATGCAGCGGAAACAGTTGCAGCTGGCTAAGGGAGTAACAGACCCTCAAAGTACAGCAAAGTTAATGAGTATCCCTGGTTTTGTTCATTGCCATGACACTTCATGGAATCTGGTGTGTGAGCGCTGCCCTTATCAGATTAAAAGGTGATCGATCTGTCTGTCATCATGTGTTTGTTTTTGTGCACTGGACTATTTCAGGTTGCTTCAAGACTGCACATTGAAGCTCTACAGCTGCATTTAACCAGGAAGCCTCCTTGGAAACTTCGTGTCTCGAGGTAGTCAAGACGTGTCCAAGAATTCGGAATAGCCACGCTTAAGGTCTGGCCGTGAGTGGTCTTGAATCAGTGCAACCTGCTGTCCTTTTCGCCAGAATGCCACCTGACCCCGACATGGTCTGGGAACACCACACTGCCAAGCTCATGCACGCAAGCTGCGTCACCTATTGGGGTCCTGTATCTCAGATGACTAGACTACATGAGAATGCTGTACTACATGAGAACTACACATGTTGCATGTTTTGTGCTGTATGCCACATAAAATGTGTAATGGATGTCGCAAAGAAGTGCTTGATGGCTGGCCATTGATTCCTATTCATAAAAACTGACTGCAGGCTATGCTAATGTTTATGCCAGGTCTAGTACATTGCCGCATTTGACAGTAATGAACGATGTTAGCGAAACTATTGCTTTTCATATCTCACTCATTCTGACAGTAATGTGTCTCGCTGTATTTCTGGACGGTGTTTCTGTATTTCAGTTCTGTACAGAACTCTCCATACCACCGCTAAATATATATATTTATATATATCATACCTTATATATATAAAGTACTTGACACACGACGTACGTTTTAGCATTAGCATAGTGCTAAAACGTACGTCGTGTGTCAAATACCTTCCTACAGTATCAGGACCTCCGTGATCTTTCTGTAGCTCTTATATATATGGGTCATTCCATGCCAAGTGTCCCAGACGTGGCGCTCGCACATCGCAGATTTTGCTGATAAAATTTGTGCCTTTTTCCTGTGCCACATGGAGTATTGTGGCAAAACATTTTCGCTCGAAAAAATTTTTGACGGTCCTGGCACCCCCTCGAATTTCGCTTCTATTTATTAAACTGTACCTAATAGAAAAATGTGTATAAAATCTACTTTTGTGTGTTGAGCTTCGAAACCGCGCTTGCGCTATCGCAGAGGTTCTGTTTAGTTGTCCCATTCATTATTTCCGAATTTTTGTGCTTCACTACCAGCTACGTAGCTTCAACAACTACAAAAATCTTCAAAGTTCGTGAATTTTTCTTGAGCTATCTGGAACTCACCCTAACCAATATTAATAATAGCCTGATTTCCAGGAAAGTGTATTTTAGTACAGAAATGTTTAGGGGTAAAATAGACTTCAAATCTTTCCGAAAAAAAATTGTGAAATTAGAGAAAATGTACGATTTGTCGCATGTTTGACCGTATTTTTCATACTGATGCGGTCCAAGTAAAAATCCTCGTCATGTGGCGTTTGATAGAAGACTTCATTGTTAAGTAACGAAGAAAGTCTAATCAAATCATTTTTTTTGTTTTAAGGAAGAAAATAATTTTTGAATTTGGCCCTCCGAACGCGCAGTGCATTTCATTTTGTTGCCACTTCGCCGCAAAGCACGTGGTAGCCCTTGCAGCTGACACTCGTCACAGGCAGTAGCCAGATGCGGGATGTATGTCAGTGGCTCGTGAGTGGTCGAAAGTTTTGTCACGTTGATGTCAGGGCGACGAGTAATGAATTCGCGTTACAATGTGAGCTTGCTTGGCGGGCCCAATGGGAAGTATGGACGCCCGAGAGCAGCCTATGGCGTCGTTGGCACAATGTGCTAGAGGGCCATCTGTACAACACGTACACCCTGAGAAAGAAGTGTATATAGTGTGCATTATTTCTTTCAGTATGTGTATGCTAGTTGCGCAGACGTCCCTCTAGGACATTGTGCCAACGACTCCACATGCTGCTTCTTTCTCATCTGTGCATTATCATAATCATCATCATCCGTTTGTCTCTCTGTCCTCATCGTCACCGTGTGTCATTCTCATCATCATCGGGTGTGTGCACGTTCGGCCCATTCTCTTCCGAGGCCTTGGGTCTAATAAACGTCGCTTCAACCAAGACGTCATACGTGGTGGAGGTGGATTTTCGGTCCTTGGTCCTCTCCCAGCCAGTTCTACCCCCTGGAGCTTCGTTCAGGCCGCCGCTTGCCCCCACTGTCCGGCAGTATGTCGCAGAACGAGCCTGGCCGCGCTGATGCCGTCTCTACGCCACCGCCGCACACCTTGGCTCCTGTTATCGTACAAGGCCACCACCGTGACCCCCCGCTCTTCGCTGGTCTTCGTGGAGAAGACGTCGAAGACTGGCTCGACGACTACGACCGCGTGAGTGCCGCTAATCGGTGGGACGAGGCCGCCAAACTGCGTTACGTCCCTTTCTACCTAACCGGCGTCGCGAAGACGAGGTACTTCAACCACGTCGTTGACTTACCCGACTGGGCGACCTTCCAGCGGCAGCTCCGCCATGTTTTTGGCACACCGGACGTTCGGTCCGCCGTCGCGAAGAGGACCCACGATACTCGCCAACAACATCCCGGCGAGTCGTACGCGTCGTACATCGAGGATGTTCTTGCGCTATGTCGGCGTGTCAATTCCTCCATGCCCGAATCGGACAAAGTACGCCACATTTTGAAGGGCATAGGGGCAGTTGCCTTTAATGCCCTCGCTACACAGAACCCAACCACCATCGCTGACGTCGTCACGACTTGTTAGCGCCTCGATGCCCTGGACTCGGTTCGTCTACAACCCGACATTGGTGAACACCACTCTACGTCTCAAAAACATCTCTGTGACCTCATAAGGGACATAATACGGGAAGAACTGCAGTCGATGGGCTTCTCACCTCCGTCACCGTGTTCTACACAGTCTTCTGGACCAGCCTTGCGCGACATCATCCGGGAGGAACTCACATCCATGACCTCCCCTGCGCACGTACAGCCACCTGCTTCTCGGCCCATCCCAACCTACGCCCAAGTTGCCGCCGCGCCTCCCAGCGACGTAAACACGACTTTGCCGCTACCATACGCGTCGATTGCTGCCGCGCCCCCGGTCCACTTCCGTTCGGCGCTGCCTGACCCTTCACCTGCCCACCTGACCGCAATATCTCCAGGTGCTCCGAACGCCTACTACTCACCACCGTGGCGCACGTCCCGCCCAGTATGCTACTACTGCGGGTATCGCGGCCATATCTCTCGTTTCTGCCGAAAGCGCCAGCAGGACGAGCGTCGAGGTTACGACATGCGTGAACGGGATTTTTCCTCTGGGGCCTCTTATCATGGTCAGCGTTACTCGTCGCCCCCGCACCGGTCTCCATCTCCGCCCGCGTCGAATCCACCTCGGAACAGCCGATCCGCACGACGCCGCTCACCCTCGCCCTTTCGCCGCTCCTCTTCTCCACTTCGGCCTGCCTCATTCGCCACCGATAATCAGTCGGAAAACTAGGTGATGCAGTTTTTGGAGGAAAAACTGCATTCCAAGTTAGCACTGAAATTCCTCCATCAGGCCCGTGCAACATGGTCTTTGTCGTAGTGGAAGGAGTGCATGTCGATGCTTTGGTGGACACGGGTGCGACATTTTCTGTTATACGTGCTGATTTGTGTCAACGTTTGAACAAAGTGATGACGCCTTACGATGGACCCACGTTAGTCGCTGCCCAGGGGAACACCATTCGCCCTTCCGCTTTTTGTACTGCTCGTGTTTTTATCGACGGTATCCGTCATCACATCCAGTTTGCTGTCCTGCCCCGTTGCTCTCACAAACTAATCTTAGGGTGGGATTTTCTCTCATCTGCTTCCGCGGCTATTTGTTGTGGCCAACGCGTCGTCCACCTCACTGACACCGATTTCATGCTCGACGACGACACCCAGAAGCCACTTCGTCTGATCGCTGCGGAAGACACCGAACTGCCGCCACTCCACGAACAAATTGTCACCATTACGTCCAACGACATCGACCACGGCGACGTGTTGATCTCCCCTTCATCACTTTGCGCTCGTCAAGGCATACTTCTTCCGTCCGGTGTCGTTCGTTTTCGGAAGGGATCTGCTCTCATCACCGCCGTAAATTCAACATCAGAGAAGATTCTATTGGCACAGAACACTACGGTGGCCCGTGTTGCCGACCACGAGCCTGTATTCGTCATGCCCCTTCAAGCCGTCTCATCCAAAGACCCTTCCGTCGGGGAGCGTGCTTCTTCCTCCGCCTTTACCGCCGCCATCAGCAACGACTTGACAGCTTCACAGACGCAGCAGCTGCTCGCATTGTTACAGAAACATACAAATCCTTCGATGTTTACTCGTCTACGTTGGGCCGAACTACCACTACAGCGCATCGAATTCAGACAGACGGAACATCTATCGTACACCGCCGGCCATACCGCGTGTCTCTTGTTGAAAGAAAAATTATAGAAGAAAACGTTGCCGACATGCTCAAACGCGAGGTAATACGCCCCTCATCTAGCCCTTGGTCGTCTCCTGTCGTTTTGGTCCGTAAAAAGGATGGCTCTGTGCGCTTTTGCGTGGATTACCGGGCGCTCAATAAGATCACCCGCAAGGACGTGTACCCCATGCCACGCATTGACGACGCCCTCGAATCCCTACAAGGCGCGGAATACTTTTCAAGCCTCGACTTGCGCTCAGGATACTGGCAAATTCCCATGCATGAAGGCGATAAAGAGAAAACGGCGTTCGCAACCCCCGACGGGCTATACGAATTCAACGTGATGCCTATCGGGCTGTGCAACGCGCCCGCGACATTTGAGCGCATGATTGACACCGTGCTGCGCGGCCTCAAATGGAAAACTTGCCTTTGCTACCTGGACGACATTGTTATCTTTTCGTCAACGTTTCCTCAGCACCTGCAACGCTTAGATGAAGTTTTGACGTGCCTTGCCGGCGCTGGTCTCCAACTCAACACCAAGAAATGCTGTTTCGCCAGCAAATCTATCAAGGTCTTGGGACACGTCGTTAGCAAAGATGGAATTCGGCCAGACCCTGAGAAGACTGCTGCGGTTCTTCGCTTTCCGCGCCCGGAAAGACCGAAGGAGTTGCGGAGTTTCCTTGGCCTCGCCTCCTATTTTCGTCGGTTTATTCAGAACTTCGCCTCAATAGCTGCTCCACTACACCAGCTACTTGCTTCCGACGTCCCCTTTCGGTGGTCTGAAGAATGCCAAACAGCATTCGACCTGTTAAAGGACGCCCTCACGTCCGAACCAGTTCTCTGCCATTTTGACGAAGCCGCACCGACTATCCTTCATACAGACGCTAGCGGCCGCGGTATAGGTGCCGTTCTTCTGCAACGCGACACCTCTTCACAAGAGAGAGTGGTTGCATATGCCAGTCGCGTACTCACCGCTGCCGAAAAGAACTACACGATAACTGAGCAGGAGTGCTTGGCTGTGGTTTGGTCGGTGCAGAAGTTCCGTCCCTATCTCCACGGCCGTCACTTCACAATTGTTACGGACCACCACGCCTTATGCTGGCTTTCCACTCTGAAGAACTTGTCCGGACGCTTGGGTCGGTGGATACTACGACTGCAGGAGTATGACTTTGACATAATTTACAAGTCTGGTCGAAAACATCAAGACGCCGACGCACTTTCTCGCTGCCCGCTTCCTACTACCCAGATCAGCGTTGGCGAGACCTCGGCCGTCACTTCTACTGCAGTTCCTACGCTCGCCTCAATAGGCCATCTGTTCTCGGACGACGAGCCAACATTTCGCTCCCGCCAGCTGTCCGATCCATACTGCAGGCGTATTATGGACCACCTCTCGGGAGCCTCCCATCCACCTAACGCGCGACTTCGTCGTCAACTCGTGCAATTTAAGCTGCAAAATGGCGTTCTTTACAGCCACATTTACCATCCTGACGGTGGGTTCCTGTGCTACCACGCGCTCTTCGAATTCATGTGCTTAAAGCCTTCCACGATGATTTGACTGCTGGTCATCTTGGGTTTCAAAAAACTCTTGACCGCATTCGATGTCGTTTCTACTGGCCCGGCCTCTCTACTAGCGTAGCGCGGTACGTCGGTTCCTGCTTCCCATGCCAGCGCCGTAAACTCCCGACATCTGCACCTGCTGGACCTCTACAGCCAATTCCGTGCCCCACAATGCCATTCGAGGTTGTAGGTGTCGACCTTTACGGGCCTCTTCCCGTCACATCTACTGGCAAACGATGGATAGTGACCGCCGTAGACCACTTGACACGCTACGCTGAGACAACCTCTGTGATAACTGGCTCAGCTGTGGAAGTTGCCGACTTCGTTCTTCACGGCATAATATTGCGTCATGGGGCTCCTCGTATACTGCTTAGCGACCGTGGAAGGGTGTTCCTGTCACAAATGTTAAATGAAGTACTGCGCGTTTTCGGAACTACTCACAAGACAGCTTCAAGCTACCACCCTCAGACCAATGGTCTCACCGAGCGGTTTCATCGTACTCTTGCTGACATGATCGCCGTCTACATCCAACCGGACCACAAAAACTGGGATACTCTGCTACCATTCCTCACCTTCGCTTACAACATGGCCGTTCAGCGCACAACCAGCTACTCGCCGTTCTGCCTCGTTTACGGACGTCCCCCTGCTACCTTTCTCGACGTTTCCCTCTTCAAGAGCGAAGACTTCAAGAGTGAAGACTACATTTCTCGACTGGCCCAGTCCCGCCATCATGCTCGCATCAACACAGAAGTGAGACAACAAGAGCGGAAGATCATTTACGACGCATCCCATCGCGTTGTATCTTTTCGACCTGGTGACGAGGTGCTGCTTTTGACACCTATTCGCACACCTGGTCTCTGTGACAAGTTTCAACCACGCTTCATCGGGCCGTACATAGTTCTGGAACAGACTTCGCCTGTTAATTATCAGGTGACACCACTTGTAGTCCCAACAGACCGCCGTTACCGCAGCACCGAGATTGTGCACGTTTCTCGCATGAAACCCTTCACCCGACGTTCCCCGTCACCTTGACTTGCAGCGGCCAGGATGTCCGCTTACACGTGGTGGAAATTAGTGTGGGCACTAGTTATGTGCTTCTTTCTCATCTGTGCATTATTAAATCATCATCATCCGTTTGTCTCTCTGTCCTCATCGTCACCGTGTGTCATTCTCATCATCATCGGGTGTGTGCACGTTCGGCCCATTCTCTTCCGAGGCCTTGGGTCTAATAAACGTCGCTTCAACCAAGACGTCATAATATCAAGGATGTTGTGCCTATAGTTTAGGTGCTTATTGATAAAACAGTAGGTTGTCATTACAATGTGAACATGTATGAAATGGCATGAAGTGTTTAAAACCGATTCAGAGAATAATTTTACGAATCACAGAAATTTCAGTTTGTTTATAGGAATTCATTGTAGGATGAAGGCATGCAGACGTGAAAGAGAAAAGACACAGACAAACCAAACGCTAGCGTTTGAGCTGTCCGCATCTCTTCCGTTTCCGTGTTGCATGGCTTACTTTATTCTAGAATAAACATTTTTTGTTGTTTTACGCGAGCGGCAATTGTTCTGAGACTCATCTATATAAACTCCGAGTAGTATTTTATTTCCCCCAGAGGAATCGAGTGCACCACTGTAAAGTTGCTACAAAAACTTGTTGCGGCTGTCATGCATCCACCACAGTGTTCCTGTTTGAGTAAGCCCGGTGGAAGTGCCTTGTTGAGTAACAAGAGGTAGCGGCACCAACTTTCGTCGATTGTCAGATAAAAACCCTAATGGTGTTCGCTCTGATTTGAAGTTCTCTTGAAATTCTTGATCAATCTCTATAAAACTCGTTTAGTTTATGTGTATTTGTACGCTGATTTTGAAAATGCAAATATTTTTTTAGTATTATATGTCGTGTTAATTAAGTATATCAAACATTTAATGTGCCATGTTAGGCCTGCACGAGTTACAAACCTGAAAGAGTTACAAAGTAAGCATATCACAATAATATGAAATTGGAACTGTATGCAACATAACCAGAGTGCATGTTCTAAACCCACTTAACAATAGTCATAGTATGCTGAACATTGACCAGTAAGTGTATGTCTAGCTGGTGATTCGCTCACGAGAGTTCAATATTACGTAACTTTTAACTCAAATGGGTTTAAAACGCGAGTTCGTATGTGGGCTAGTGGGTTCATGAACATTATGCCAGAACAGCGCAGTAAACTCCTTTAAAACTATTGCATACAGTTTTTATCCCCTAACTATAGCGATATGTCGATTTACTTTGTAACTCTCCAAGTTTGGAAAGGCTTGCTCATCAAGACACATGAAATTTTTATGTGTTAAAACTGCGTTTTCTTCCAGATAATTGCATATTTGAAATCGCTACATAAGTAAACCTAAACTCAGCAAGTTTCATCAATATCGACCAAGAAGAAAAATAAACGCATTATTTGTTGCAGAGCGTCTCACTGAGTACCACGAAGTGGTCACACTGACTCGTGCCAGGGGAGTCATGTACACCACTATCCTTAAGGACAACGGAGTCAAAGGAACGCTCCAGTGGGGGTCAGCGTTACCATGGCAAAGGGGTCACCCTGACTACCTATAGATACTAGCGGGAAATAAAAGGTAGTCGCGTAGACTCCTGCGTTGGGAGTAATACATCATCTCTCTCTGCTTGTGAAGAAGGGAGTCGTTGGTCTGAAGAACGAAGGGAGTCGTTTGACACCTCAAAAGGTCATCATATGTGTAGCAAGGTGATTACCACCCAAAGGTAGTCAATACAGACACCTTTTTTTTAAGAGTGTACATTGCTCCTCTGCTGTGCGAACTTAGGTATATTACAACCTATGGAGACGACCAGGAGAGCGCCCAGACGTAAGCGGCTAGATAGATAGGTAGATAGGTAGATAGATACGTAGATAGAAACGGCCAAAGTGCCTGAGGTTCGCTAAGAAATGCTTCGCATTTAAAATTAGCTAGCAATAATCGCGTTCAGAAAAACCATCTCTTTGCCAGATAGATACACTGACGCGTCACTGACACAGTCAACATCCCGTTTCTTTATGTAAAAAGCCTCTATAATTTCCCTTTCCTTCTTTGTCCTGCCCCTGCCCAAAACACTTGTGCTTTCAAAAGCAGGAGTGCACCCGCACTGCCTGCAGTGGCTCGGCAGATGAGCACCGTCACTCATGGGAAGCGAGGCCCTGTGTTCCCTGAGGCCATCGTTAATGCAACGGCCAGTTTGGCCTATGTATGCTTTGCCGCACGATAAAGGGATGTGATAGATCACACGTGTGGCGCAAGGCACAAACTTCGAAGCATGGTTTGTGCCACATGTAGCCCTTCTCTGCGCCTGCCGGTTGATGCGGCTGCATAGACCGCTCAACTTTCATGGGGCCGAGAGCACCAGGCGCCTGCCATGTTTATTCGCCACCTTCTTGATACTGTGCGACAGCGTGTGCACACATGGCATGACCACAAATTTTCGGCCTTCTTCAGCCTTCTGTTGGCCACTAAAAACTGATATGCAGGATACTAAAGTCGGAGTATTGGAGGCAAGTGAGATTGTTGCAGGATTGCTTGGCGTTGCTTTGCGCAAGGACGGAGGACGGTTGGATCAACGTCAATTACCTTCGCAAGCATCGCCGTCAGGGGCGTAGCCAAGGGGGGGGTCCAACCCCCCTGAAAATTTTCAATTTTGCTTGCGTATATATATATACACACGCAAACATACAAACGCACGCACGAACATACATAAAGTATGGTTGAACCCCCCCCCCCCCCCCGAAAAGAATTTCTGGCTACGCCCCTGATCGCCGTCTGGCTGCACGGGCGACTGAAGCCCTATGGAATCAGGTACGTCGTGGTCTACCCAAAAAGGCAAAGACAACCTTGGGAAACGGCACTGTTACTTACCTGGAGGGGGCTTCGCTGTCTTGTCGTCATCAAGAAGTCCTCAAGAAGGGCCCGAAATACTGTCTAGCTTAGCAATATGTTTTTTTGGGTGATTTCGTTCATGACTTCTGAAGGAAAAAAACTGGCCGCGTATCTGCGTGCTTCGCTGCAAATGTCGTCTAAAGACGATAGAAGAGGCGCTGCGTGAGATATGGACTCCATCTGGCAATACGTCGGGAAACATGAGTGCTGTGTTGCGGGCTGGTAGTCCCGGCGCAGCGGCAGGCGAAGACCGGCGGTGACCAACGCGACCGGTGGGGACGCCGGCCAGCCCGAACACGCTGTTTGGCGCGATGTGCCGAAGGAGAAGAAACGTCCGCACTCAACGAGTACTCTCCACAAACTCTCTTACTTACACGTCGCCTGGGTAAAACAGGAATGCCAGAGCGGCGCCCCCTGTCATTCGTACAATGCAATACTGAACCGAAATCGAAACACAGCATGAGCTTGTGCAGAGGGCACGGAGGAAGACAAGTTTCAGCGCAGTCGCACTTTCAGCGCACCTTAAGAAACTAGGGCTGTAACATTGCAGGGCGAGTAGGGCCAGAAGGACCGTCACGACGAAAACCTGCCTCCTCAGTCGTATTCGCCTGGAACGTTGGTGTGGCTTCGCGTTCCCTCCTCCGCTCCTGGCCTTTCCACAAAGCTACTGCCTAAGTACGATGGCCCCTACCGCGTCCTACGTCAAGCATCCCCAGTTAACTATATGATTGAGCCTGTTCAATCATCTACGGACCGCCGTCGTCGCGGCCGCGATACTGTTCACGTCGATCGACTGAAGCCGCATTATGACCCACCAGTTGTACCTGTTCCTTAGGTCGCCAGGATGGCTCCTTTTCCGCGGGGCAGTGATTTGTAACATGGTAGGGCGCAGACAAGAACGCCTGCGAAAGAAGAAGACGAAGACTAACGAAGACAGTTGTTGTTGGCGCTCGCGCTTGCTCGGCTTGGACCGCTGATCGCTTCAGCTGTGGCAATCATTTAATAAACGCGTTACTGTCTCAACGTTAAACGCATACCATCAAGTTCTTTGAAATTGCGTATCTATGTATTTTCTATTAAAGGAACACACCACCTAATACTTACCTAATGATGTTACGCCTCAGATATGCGTAATATTTACTTTTTGATCGAGAACGTTCACAAGTATGAACAGCCGTACCAGTTCAAGATGGTTGGGCGGTAAGCAAGTGGTTCAACTTTGGCCGGTTGGCTGAATCGGGTGACGTGCCGACAAACAGAAAGACAGAAAGACAGACCAAAATTTCTGCGTTTAAGTTCCCCAAGAAAGACTATCGTCTTTAAAAATTGTAGCGCAGAGCAGCACACAGACAGGCAGAGGATGGGACTGGCGCCAGTCCCGTCCTCTCTGTCTGTCCGTTTGTTGCTCTGCGCTGCAATTTTTAGGGGCGAAGCTCCTTAAGGCGGCACCCGTTCGTCCCTCGTAGTCGTCGTCATCGTAGTAGTGCGTAACAAGTCTTACGCTTTGACCTCCAAGGTGGTGCCGGTGGGAGATTTCTCCTGTGCGTTGTTGAACAATAAAAAATTCGCAGCGTGCGCGTTAACTAAAAGCCGAATTCTTCTGTCTCTCATTCCCCATTAGCAGCCATTGGCATGTTCCAGTAGGAAACGTTAGTAGAAGTAGAAGTGTAAGTGTTAGCTAAAAGCCGACTTCTTCTGTCTCTCATTCCCATTAGCAGCCATTGTTTACCTCCAAGGTAGTGCCTGGTGAGATTTCTCCTGTGCGTGATTAAACAATAAAAATTTTGTTCAAAACGCCGTTGATTGATGAAATAAACCAACGAAAGACGCCAGATGTTTTGTAAAAGCAGAACGAAAGAACGCCAGATGTTTTTCTTAAAGTGTAGTAGTAGTAGTTGTATGTAGCCACCTCGCCCGATCGTCAACGGGCGAGGTGGACCGGCAACGGCGCGAGGACCCTGCCGTACGAGAGTTAAATCACACTAAAAGACATACTTTGCGGGCGATACACTCTAGTGAGCTCTCAACTTTTCGTCTTAATGTACATGATAAAGAAATTATTTCTACGAAAAACGCAAGGCACACCTTGAGCAATATATTTGGTTTTGGGACGCTAAATGGAACCATGAGGCCATGCGAAACCGGAGCACTTGCACGATCGCGTTCCGTTGGCTTTCGTTGGGCATGCTACCGACCTCGCGTCGTGGAACGCGCGTCCTGTCTTCCCTCTAGCCTTGCCTTTAATTCGCACAGGGCGAGCGGGGAATGCGGTCGCTCTTGGCGCTCTTTCGCTCGGGAGCGGACTTCTTCCTTGCATTTCACCGATCACAAGTGATAATGAAGGGACCACGTAAACCAACAGTACAATAAAAGTTTGATGTTTAATATATACACGATGTTTCACACTCTTTATATTATGTACTGGGCGCATTTCACGGAAGAGTTTCACGGTTTACAGATGATTCCCTCCGTAGCTTCGCCCCACTCATCATCATTCACCCCGTGGATATGCTGTGATTTTTTTTTCTTCAGAAGATACTGTTTAGCCCCGCGCCTAGGTGGTCACGAGGCGTTGTCTACAGTGCGATTCATTTCCGGTAAAGTTTCCGTCGAGGAGAGGTCCAGTTGCCTTGCTGTGGGCGTGGACTGCCTTTTGCGTTGTCATTCGGAGCTACGTGCAGGCAACAGGATGCTTTGCGTCCGCTGATTGATCATTTAGTGTGCGAGAACTTGTCCTTGTTGAAGGCAGACAAAGAAGGAGGCTGTGAGGGATAAGGTTCGGGTAATCACGGCCACTTAAAGAATTGTTGCCGAGACGGACGAAGACATTTGCAGCTTGAGTTATAGAAATTTAATGCCACAAAATGATGATGAAGCTTGGCGCGTTACAATGCAACAGCGAAGAACTGCCGTATAGCTACTAGCACGACACACGTTCTTGAAGGACTCGAGGTCTGACCCTCAGCGTAGTGCCCCACTGCACTACACAAGATTTGTGTGAACACTTCACCGTGTGAAGGTCGAGGGCAGATCAGTCGATGAGTTGTGTTGCATCTTACGCCGACAGCAGCGATGACACAGACATGGTCGGACCGGAGCGTGCGGCAGAGCCGATGTGGCAAAGACGTCCCGGACAGGCAGTAGTAGGCCCAGGTCTGGAATACGCCCGGGTCCGAGCACAACGGACCGGCGCCGGCTGCTGGAGCGCCCGGTAGACGGGAGCCAGGCTCGAGCGGTCACCAGGCACAGGGGTGGGCTTCGGGACCAGGACCCGACGAGCGCTTCACCCTGCGACTGCTTCGTTCGGTTTTCGTTCCCGAAGCTCTCCTCGTCTTCTTCCACTTCTCTCGCTTCCACACGGCTCGGCTTGACTTGGACGACACGATTCCGCCTTTTCCATGTCTCGTCGTCGTCTTCGTCGGCGCACCGCACATCACAAAACACCAACGCCGTGCACCAGATGGGACTACCGCGCACATCATGACAAAAGCCCCCCCTTTCGAAAGTTTTTTTTTCAAAAAGAACTGTCAAAGTGCGCGGGAGACAGGACTTACGACAAACAAATGTACAAAACAGTTGCACCAAGACAATGGCCTGTCTGTGGGAGTCCCTAGGCATATGGTACTTAATTACATTAATGTTGTAGAGCTAGCACCTACACCTGTAGCCTGCTCATATAATCAGCACCCACGTTCTCTGATCCTTTGATATGCTCAACGCGAAAGGTGTACTCTTGCAATGCGAGACTCCAGCGTAAGACCCTGCTGTTCAAATGCTTGGCTTGAGAGAGGTATCGTAGCGGTTGATGATCAGTCTGAACGACGAACGAGGTTCTATAAAGGAAGATATGAAACTTGGCGATCGCCCAAACTAGCGCTAAACACTCTCTTTCAATAGCAGAGTATCTCTCTTCCCGGGGCATAAGTTGGCGGCTGTTATATGACACCGGGTGAAGAAGACGCTCGTGTTCCTGCATAAGTACAGCGCCTATACACCTATCAGAGGCATCTGTACGTAATACGAAGGGTTTCTTTATGTCAGCTGCCTTGACTACTGATACAGATGCTAGAGCTTGTTTGAGGGTTTTAAATGCCTCTTCTCTTTCGGTATTCCACGCTAACTTGTTCTTTTCCATCTTTCTTGTCATTTCAGTCAGTGGTTTCGCTTTCTCGGCATAATGAGGTATGAGGTCTCGGTAATATCCTGCCAAGCCGAGAAAAGAGCGAAGCTGCTTCTTCGTTTCCGGTCTTGGGGCTTTAGCGATCTTCGCTATCGTGTTCTCTACTGGGTGGATTGTACCATCTCCGAGTTGATGCCCAAGGAAGATGACGGAAGTCATTCCGATCTCACATTTTTGAGGTTTTATCCGTAGGCCTGCTTCTCGGACCCTCCGAAACAACTGTTTCAATGTCACTAGATGCTCCTCCCACGTAGCTGTGGCAATCAGAACATCGTCTATGTAGTGCACTGTGTTTGGAATGCCGTGCAGTAGTGTCCTCATCAATCGTGTGAATATTGCCGAGGCTGTCTTAATCCCAAAAGGCATATAGAGAAAGTGGTAGTGTCCAGATTGTGTTGAAAAAGCTGTTTTCGCACGAGAACTTTCCTCTAAGGGTACTTGCCAATAGCCCTTTGTAAGATCTAACTTTGAGAAAACCGACTTCGTGCCGACTTCAGCAAACATAATGTCAGTTCTGGGTATGGGTTCAGCATCGGGCACCAGAACATCATTAATGCGACGGAAGTCAATGCCCGCGCGAAAGCTGTTGTCTGGTTTCTTACCAAGGACCAAGGGTGAGTTATACGGCGAGTGGGATCGCTCAATAACTCCCAACTTCAGCATATCTTGAACCTCCTTCTCTACTATTTCCTTCGTTGCAAACGGCAGCGGATACTGTGCCGTGCTGATTGGTTTCGTTGTAGTAAGCTCTAGTCGACACTCTAGGAGGTTCGTCTTCCCAGGAACTTCGGAAAATATGTCTCGGAATTCGTCCAAGAGATTACACATATCAGCGCGTTGTGGTTCGTCTAAATTACTTCCGAGTGTGACCGACTCAATACCTTTTCCCTCATTTACTTTAAATGTAGGGAGGGCTGAATCTGATTCTCCTTCTTCGACTACGACGAGCGATGAAGCCTGACTAGTGACTTCTGGTTGACGTTCTTCGTAACGCTTGAGCATGTTTATGTGAAACAGTTTCGTGGCGTGACCAAGGTCCAACCAATAGTCATGGTCACTCTTTTTTCCTGTAACCGGAAATGGCCCCTTCCAGTGCATAAGAAGCTTTTTTCCCTGGTTGGGAGCAATATAAGAGCCCGGTCACCAACTTTGAGCTGTCGTGTTTTGGAGGTTCGGTCATAATACTTCTTCTGCGAGTTTTGAGCTCGGTAGAGATTCTCTTGAGCCAGCTTCAAGGTGTGTTCAAGTCGTTCTCTCAGATCAAGCACATATCCGTAGGTAGTCTTGATATCTTCTTCTAAGTCTTCTCCCGTCCAGAGTTCCTTAAGAATATCCAGGGGTCCTTGGACGTGCCGGCCGTATATCAGTTCAAGAGGTGAGAAGCCCATACTGGTCTGAGGTACTTCTCTATAGGCGAATAGCAGAGGCGCAAGGAATCGGTCCCATGACTTCGGCTTCTCTTGGCACAACTTGCGCAACATCTGTTTCAAGGTGCCGTTGAACCTTTCGACCAAGCCATTGCATATAGGGTGGTAAGGCGTCGAGCTTAAATGTTGAATAGCAAGCAAAGCATTCACTTCCTCCATCAGGCCTGACGTGAAGCAGGATCCTTGGTCACAGAGGATCTCCCGTGGAAAGCCTATTCGGGAAAACATTTCCAGTAGCCCATCTGCTACTGTTGCCGAATCAATTGCGGGCAAAGCCACCGCGTCCGTGTACCGAGTGGCGAAATCGGCCAGGGTAAGAATGTATCGATTGCCCTTTGAAATCGGCGTCAGAGGTCCAATGATATCAACGGCCACACGTTCGAATGGCGTGTCAATCAAAGGCATTCGTCCAAGAGGCGCTTTGCTTTCTTTGCCTTTGGGATACGTCCTTTGGCATGCGTCGCATGATTTGACAAACCTCCGGACCTCCTCCTGTACACCGGGCCAATAAAACGACTCCAAAACTCGGTACTTCGTTTTCTTGATACCCTGGTTATCAAATATCGGGGATTCATGTGCCAAGTTCAACACTTGGACACGCAACGCCTTTGGAACCACCGCTTGTTGAAATGATTTACCTGGAGCCAAGTGGTAAACGCGGTACAAGATTCCTTTCTCAAACATAAATGAGTGGTATATGGCTCCTTTGCGCGGATGATGGTGTCGACTTTCGCCCTACAAACATCCAGCGACCGGTCTTCCTATTGTTTTTGCCGAAAGGACTCCTGTGTCACCTCTAAGTTTCCAAATTTAGCAGTCGTGAGCTTCCGGCGATGTCCTTTGCTTGAAACACCAACCATGATTGTGCTATTCGTCCCGCATCCATCCTTGGGTTTCTCTTGAATGCCTGATTAGTCACCGACTTCTGGCTCGCTGACTCCTTCCACGTTGAGTCGGGGTCATTAGCGTCACGGGCGCCGGGAACATTTCCTACGATGACATCATAAAGTGGTGACGTCATGCATTTGACTATCGCATTTCCGGTGAAATAGGGCGATAGAATCCGTACTTCTGCTTCCGGTACCTCGATGCAACTACCATCAGCCAATAAAATAATGGCGGTAGTACCCGTCAACGCATCATCGGGAACAAGGGATCGGCGCACGACCAGTGCGTTGCTTCCAGTATCCCTCAAGACTGATACAGTATGTCCAAGCACTTCTCCCTGTAACACCGGCAAGTTTCGGGTAGCTACGGCGGTGCGTGTTCGGAGTGCGCTGGCAACGTGACGAATCATCGGCACATCCGGGAGTCTCGGACTTCTGGTCAGTAGACACGATGCAAGACGTCTTCTTTGACCCACCGTTGTTTGGGCATGCTCTTGCATCATGGCCTGGCTTGCGACAGTGCCCACAGAATACTCGTTGGGGTTTCGTGCGGCAGTCAGATGCTCTGTGCCCAGGTCGATCACAGACGAAACACCTAAGAGGAGGCTGGGTATATGTACATTCATTTTGCTCCTTGGGAATGTTTCCGGACTTGTTACGAAAGACCAACAAGTTTGTTTTCCGCTGGGCTTCAAAGAAGGTATCAGCCGCTTCTGCCATCTCTTCTACTGTCTTGCATTTCTTTTCCCTTAGGAAAAGTGCCAGGCGATCGTGACAGTTATTCAGGAACTGCTCAGCTACAATAAGGTTGCGCACGGATGCAAATTCCTTGTCCGTTTTCGACATTTCCAGCCATCTATCGAAGAAGCTCTGTAATCTCGTGGCGCACTGTTTACCAGTTTCGCTGTCTTCCGGCTTGCTTTGCCGAAACTTTGCGCGATAGCCTTCGGCTGTGAAACGAAACCTCTGGAGCAAGGCCATTTTCGTACTCTGGTAATCCATCGAGTCTTCTGGCGACAGACGACCGAAGACTTTCAACGCTTCCCCACTGAGGCATAAACTAAGCGCTGTAGCCCACTTCTCCTCAGGCCACTCTTGACCAAGAGCTACGCGTTCGAACCTCTTGAGATACGCATCGAGATCGTCACGCCTCTCGTCAAACAATGGAATCAGGTTGTGAGGATTGATCAAGCACGGGCGGCTTTGACTTCTCTCAGGTTCTCGGTCCCGCGCTGCTGGCTCTCGGCTACCTTGGACCTCAGCTAGTCGAATTCGCAGTTGAAGAGTTCTCTCTTCTATCTCCAAACGTTCCTTCGCCGCCTGCCTTTCCGCGGAGCGCTTTTCACGCGTTTGCACAGATTCCTCATGCGCCCGCTCTAACCGCGCGTCTACCCACGTCTTTAGCTCAGCTCCTTGAAGCCCCATGCGTTCCGCTAGCGTTATAAGCTCTTGCTCACTCATCTTCACTACAAAGGTTTTTAACTCAGTGCAAACGGCTCCGTCCTGCCTCGAGGATGCCAATTGTGAGGGATAAGGTTCGGGTAATCACGGCAACTTAAAGAATTGCTGTCGAGACGGACGAAGACATTTGCAGCTTGAGTTATAGAAATTTAATGCCACAAAATGATGATGAAGCTTGGCGCGTTACAATGCAACAGCGAAGAACTGCCGTATAGCTACTAGCACGACACACGTTCTTGAAGGACTCGAGGTCTGACCCTCAGCGTAGTGCCCCACTGCACTACACAAGATTTGTGTGAACACTTCACCGTGTGAAGGTCGAGGGCAGATCAGTCGATGAGTTGTGTTGCATCTTACGCCGACAGCAGCGATGACACAGACATGGTCGGAGCGGAGCGTGCGGCAGAGCCGATGTGGCAAAGACGTCCCGGACAGCCAGTAGTAGGCCCAGGTCCGGAATACGCCCGGGTCCGAGCACGACGGACCGGTGCCGGCTGCTGGAGCGCCCGGTAGACGGGAGCCAGGCTCGAGCGGTCACCAGGCACAGGGGTAGGCTTCGGGACCAGGACCCGACGAGCGCTTCACCCTGCGACTGCTTCATTCAGTTTTCGTTCCCGAAGCTCTCCTCGTCTTCTTCCACTTCTCTCTCTTCCACACGGCTTGGCTTGACTTGGACGACACGATTCCGCCTTTTCCATGTCTCGTCGTCGTCTTCGTCGGCGCACCGCACATCACAAACCACCAACGCCGTGCACCAGATGGGACTACCGCGCACATTATGACAGAGGCTTTGTCCTACCGAAAGGCATAGGCCTTGGCTGCAATCCGCAAAAACATCAAGAAGTCGGCCGTGAAACCAGGCAAGGCGAAGACGGAGGTAGTTCGGCTTCTCAAGAGACCAGATCTTCAGTGGCTTGAGAAAGAAGCGAAGGCATGTAAGGGTGGCAGACTGCGTGTGTTCTTTACAGCAAAAAGACACAAACCAGAGTGCCCGTTACGAGCCATTGTCACGGAATATGGTTCGTGGCAGAAAATAGTTGGCCGCTGTCTTCAGTCCAAGCTAGGCGCCCTTGAAATCAACGACCCTTTCGCCGTGAAGAGCTCAGCCAGCATCGTCGACGTCTTGAAACGCGGACTTCCGAGCGTGAGTTCGGGATTTTCGGTGGACATCGAAGAACTCTTTTATTCCGTGCCGCACGATGAGCTCCTACCGGTGGTGCGCAGATTGAGGACAGTGGTGCAGGTTCTCAGCAAGCGCTGTCCCCCTTTTGAGTGGACAGCTTTTTCGAACTTTTGGGCCACTACCTCAATTCCACGATTGTGGACTTCTGTGGTGACATTTATGTTCCGAGACATGGAACATGTATAGGCTCTGGTATAGCACCTTTAGTGACAAACGTAGTTCTGGCGAAATTTGACCGCATGTTATGCGACAGCCTACACGATGACCATGAGGTCAGAATGTTTAGATATGTGGATGATTTTTTGGTGCTTGTGGATTTGTCGTCTCACATTAGTCTAGACTCTTTGGCCACAGACATTTTGAAGTGTTTTTGTGCTTGTGCTGTCTCTCTTCGTTTTACTTATGAACTACCACATTGTAACTCGATTGGGTTTTTAGACTTAGAATGAGTGCTGGACGTACGCTCCGCGCTCTAAGAAGGATATCCTTCCGTACAGCTCCTGCAATTCAAACCTAACAAAGAGGGGTATAGCAACGCTTTGTTTTAAGAACGCGCGTTGCAGAAGAGCTGCGTTCACACGATACAGTCGAGTGTGGAGCAACAAGCCAGTCGGCTGAAGTCGGCTGGGTATCCAGAAGGTGTGACGCGAGCGGTAGCCGAGAAGTTGCTCAAAGAGCAGAAAAAATCGCGCAGGGCAGAAGCAGCTACTGGCTCTAACTTTTCGAGCGACGAAAGTAAACTTGTTGTCATGCCATATGGGGGGTGCACAAGCTGTCGCACAGTATCAAGAAGGTGGCCAATAAACGTGGCATGCGCCTGGTGCTCTCGGCCCCGCGAAAGTTGAGCGGTCTATGCAGCCGCATGAACCGGTATGCGCAGAGGAGGGCTACATGTGGCACAAACCATGCTTCGAAGCTTGTGCCTTGCGCCACACGTGTGATCCATCACATCCCTTTATCGTGCGGCAAATCATATATAGGCCAAACTGGCTGTTGTATTAACGATCGCCTCAGGGAACACAGGGCCTCGCTTCCCATGAGTGACGGTGCTCATCTGCCGAGCCACTGCAGGCAGTGCGGGTGCACTCCTGTTTTTGAAAGCACTAGTGTTTTGGGCAGAGGCGCGGCAAGGAATGAAAGGGAAATTTTAGAGGCTTTTTACATAAAGAAACGGGGTAATGACTGTTGTAGTGACACGTCAGTGTATCTATCTGACAAATAGATTATTTTCTAAATGCGATTATTGCTAGCTAAGGTTTTCGATTATTTTTCGTTTTAGGTGAAGCATGGTTGCTCGCACATGCGCGAAGTGGTTGCCGCTGGGTTTAAATCAGCCTTTCAAGCGCGGTTTTCTGTTCAGTTGTAAGTGCCAGTCTGTCCCGTCGACTTCTTTTCCCTGTGTCCTGTGTTTTGCGCTGGTTTTTATCCTTTGTGACTATGCACCAACTAGCCCAGTCCAACGCCTCGGTACCCACCATGGTTGCCCGTAGGGGGAGATGACGTGTAATTTGTTTTGAAAGGTTTTACTTCTGATCAATGCACCCTCATCACATTAACAGAATCACACTTACTGGTCCTGTTGGTGTTTGAAGCGTGATTTGAGCAGCCCATTTCTGATGCATTTAACAAGAAGTCCGATATGAAATGGAGTGACCGCTTGTTGTCTACTGGATGTTGCACTTTGCATATCGTGCTAGATGCAGTCGCATGAATACCCATCGTGGCCCATATGTTAACGGTTCCAGGCCGGACCGTCACACGTGTTAAAATCTACAAATCGCCCAGCTTTCTGTGCTAAGATAACTGCTTCCAGCATCACTTTTTACGGGAGATTCCTTTCATATTGCCCTGTGTGGCAAAATAACAAAGTATCTGTGTCCATTTTCGATTGAACGGAAGAAACATTATAATCATGCTGTGATAAAGTGCCCTGACGCCGCTGAGAAGACGACGAAGCGGCGCCGAAAACGAGCAAGCACGCACATCTTGAAGATACCTCCCTGCACGTGCCCGCGTGGCGCGAGGAAAAAAAAAAGAAAGAAAAGGAACAGGCCACGTTGACCGGTCAGACGGAGCCAGTAGCTGGAGCAGAGAAGACGTGTTCGCCTGGTCGGACGTCAGCGTTCGGGAGGCCAACATCTGTCGGAGGGACCTGGTCGAACGTCAACGCCTGAGGGACCTCGCAACGACACGTCTTCTGCCCGGCACCCAGCGGACGCATAGGAACCTGCGACATCCCGCATGGCCCTTCTCATCCAAAACCCGGAACGCAGCCACGACCGCCGAGTCAAGCCACAAACGCGTGAGCGCGTCGTTTGTTTGAACTGATTAGATTCTAAAGACGCTTTGCGAATTTATTGGGCTTGCTGTGCTTTGTATTTGTTTCGTTTGTGTATTTTTGTCTTCGAATATATGTTTGTGTGCCGTGCCAGTTGCGTCCTCTTCCTTGCGGCCCTCACGAGCGTTTCTGACACCACGCATTAAATCTGCTCCCCGAACCCATATCGTGACACATGTCATGGTCTGCCACTTTATGCTTTGCAGTGGTAGGAGTAAACTCGCCCATATCGACAAAGCCTTCTATATGTCCTGAAGACGACGACACTGACAGATTCTCGGACAGCTTCATCTCATCAACAATAAGACTTCCATGCCTCTTGAAGGCATGCTCATTACTTTTGCATTGAAGCCGAATACCGTCCTTGCTCGGCAACCATATGCAGCTTTTCTGGACAACAGCGGCTTAGTTCGCGTGAACGGCACCACGTGGCGTATCGACCTTGAAGAATTCAAAATTCCCGCCATGACGTACGTAGTGACGCGGCACTAAATAAAAGAATCAAAAGACTCCCCGAGACTGTCGCTTCACCTCAGTGCGCAGAAAAGAGAGCGCTGTGTGTCGGCGTTATCTCGACGGCGACGACTGGCAATGAATTGACAGTTTTTCTAGACATACCGTGCCAAATGTCTAGCCGTGATAGACGCACTCGCGATGCATCAAGAGAATCGTGGTTTTGTTTGTTTGTTATGTAGCCCTTTCAGTCACGAATTATGATGCACTGTCTGCAAATGCATCAACTTTCCATGGCATGATATCAAGGCACTCAGTATTACATTCTAAGAAATAAAATGAAGGAGTGTGTTGTTTTGTCTGAGTTACAGTAATTAATGCTAATTAGCGTGTAATTAAATATCTAATTATTCTGCAATCAGTCAACTTCAGTCCTTGCATAAAAGGAATCAACTATTAGGCCCAAAATGCATGCACAGTTTGTTTTTTGGTTGTATGCTTTTCGAGCGAAGAAAAAAAATACTCTTGACGTTGGTCCTGGAACTTCGCACGTCGAACGATCGTCGAACATGGTAGTGTCTCTAGCAAAGGGATCGTCTGCAGCAATATACAGCATAATGAAGTTAAATAAGCACTAGTTGTCCACTCAGGAAGCCTGCACGAATGTGCACACTAAGTTTCAGGTCATTTGAAACAACACGCGGTGCGTGATGCGACTTCGAAGTTGATGTGTACAATTGTACACACCGTGACTGAAAGGGGTAGCGAAGCCTTGGAAATGTGCAGTGCGTCGTCCTCTCCAGCACCTTCTAGTGGTCATTCTTCAAAGGTATACTGCGCTAAAAGGAACAAGGACACAGAAAAGGGGGGACAACACATGCGCATGTGTTGTCCCCCCCTTTTCTGTGTTGATGTGAAGAATGAACATCAACCAACTAGCCCAACTTGCTGCTCTGTTACCTTCTAGTGGGTCGCCCTCTTCGGCTCCTTACGGAGAGAACGCAGCGTGTGCAGAGAGTCGGTCCTCGCCTTGTCTGTCGCTGTCCTGTATCGTCGCCGAGTGCCCGCCAATAAACGTCTTGTAGCGAAGCGTTCCTATTGAGTAATGGGTCGTCCTCTCGAGCGCCTTCCAGTGGGTCGTTCTCTTCTCTGAGAGCACGCCCCTCGTGCAGAGAGGCGGCCCCGCTTTGACTGTCGCTGCCGTGCGCCGTCGCTGAGTTCCCGTTAATAAACGTCTTGACAATTTGTTGGAGAGTGCTGAGCCCTTTAAACAACTACGGTCCGCATTCCATGCCCTTGGAGCTTCGATCCCGTACCGTGCCTGCTACCATGACTCAAGACGCCGCCCAGCAAACGCCTCCTCTCGCACCGACGCCATGTCCGGGTGTCCCCCGCATCCGCGACCCTCATATCTTCACCGGCGCGGATGGCACCGACGTCGAGGACTGGCTCGCGAACTACGAGCGTGTGAGCGTCCCCAATAAATGGGACGAGTGCAAAAATGTTCCAAAAGCCGGGAGAGTTCATGATTAAAACAGATACTCCGACTTAACACAACAAAATATAAAAAAAACTACACAGACGTTTCGCCACCTATGCGGGTGGCATCTTCAGTATGAACTGGCACCGAATGAGCGAAGGTAACCCAGTCTATTTCTAGTCTCGTATGTCTCTGTACACATCCGGTAGGGGGCCACGGTTGCTGTTGCACGCCGACCTGTCACGGCGGATGAACCACGACTCGAGAAGCTTTCTCTTGCCCCACCTTTGTTCCCGAGCCAGCGTCGTCGCATTACTGAAGTCGAAGGCATGCCCCGTCGTCCAGCAGTGTTCGACGAGTTCGCTCTTGGAATGCGTGACATGGGTGGCTTTGGCGACGTCCCCTTTGTGCTCTTTGAACCTCGTTGACCGCTTCCTGCCTGTTTCGCCGATGTATGTAGCGTCGCAGTCCCCGCACGGTACCTTGTAGACGACCCCGCTTTGATCGTTCGCAGGGCTGCGGTCTTTAGGCTTAGTGAACACGTTTCCCAAGGTACAATGAGGTCTGAAAACGGTTTTAATGCCCAGCGGACGAAGTGCTCTCCGAACAGAGTCTGAGACGCCCTGGACGTAAGGAATGGAAACAATGGATGTTGTGTTCTCTCGTGCCGCACTTCTTGTTCCCCCTCGCATACGTCTCATGGTGTCGTTGATAAAGGTCCTCGGGTAATGCCTTTGCTCCAACGCACCGACCACATTTTCCATCTCATGTCGCCGCAAGTGCTGATCAGAACACACAGTATCGCAACGGGACAAGAACGTCCTCACGACGGACCGTTTGTCCTCGGCCGGGTGATGTGAGTGGAAGGACAAAAAGCCTCCGGTATCGCATTGTTTCCTGTACACTGTTGTTTCCACCCCGCCATTACAAGCCCTGCGGATAAGTATATCCAAAAATGGCAAGGCATTATCCTTCTCTACTTCATAGGTAAACTTAATGGCAGGATGTACGCCGTTCAGTGCCTCATGGAAAGCAACCAGATTTGCCCTCTTCAGGATGACGAAAGTGTCATCAACGTACCTACGGTATAGTTTCAACTGAAAAGGTAGAACCTCCAGCGCCCGTGTTTCGACGTGCTCCATCACTAAGTTGGCCATGGTGACGGAGACTGGACTTCCCATAGGGCAACCTTCAATTTGGTGGTAAACTGTGTTGTTGAAACTAAAGTACGTTTGTTTCAGGCAGAACCGCAACAAAATTACGATGTCCTCCACCGACATCGACGTACGACTTTGCAAATTCCTGTTGTTAAGCTGTTTATTGGACGGCACTCGGCGACAATGCACTATGGCGACAGTCAAGGCAAAAGCACGGGCTCCGAGCGCGAGAGGCGTTTAGAAGAGGACGACCCACTAGGAGCCGCTGGAGAGCGCAACCGTTGAACAGTACCAATTGCTTCGCCACAACTACCCCGGGTACGAAAAGGGAGCCGTCCGGCGACCTAACAGCTCGTTACTATGAGTGGGTCATAGTAGGCCTTGAGGCGCTCCACGTTGACTATGTCGCGCCCTCGACGGCGCATGTCTGAAGCTGGTTCGATGGGTTCGATCAGGTAGTTGACCGGGGATGTGCGCTCGACGACCCGGTAGGGGCCTTCGTATTTCGGCAGTAGTTTTGAAGAGAGGCCGGTTGCAGTGGTAGGGACCGAGAGCCATACGAGCGCTCCGGGGAGGAACGTGGACTCAGAAGTGGTGGTGCCACCGCGAAGGCTCTTCTGCCGCTCTTGTTCGTGCGTTGTAAAGGCCTTTGCAAGCTCGCGACACTCTTCAGCAAGCCTGGCTGTGTCAGAAATAGGCGCACAATCAGATGGATCCGGCTTGTAGGGTAGTATCGTGTCAATGGTGTGCAACGGGTGCCTTCCGTACAACAGGAAGAAGGGTGAAAAACCAGTAGTGCTCTGAGGGGCGGTATTATAGGCGTAGGTGACGAAGGGCAGAATGGCATCCCAATTTGTGTGATCGGCGGCGACGTACATTGAGAGCATGTCGCCGAGCGTGCGGTTGAAGCGTTCGGTTAGGCCATTCGTCTGCGGGTGGTAAGCAGTAGTTTTGCGATGAACAGCATGGCACTCTTTGAGAATGGCTTCGACGACTTCCGACAAGAAGACACGGCCTCGATCGCTGAGAAGCTCCTGGGGTGGACCGTGACGCAGCATGAATCGGTGTAGCAGGAAGGAGGCAACATCACGCGCTGTAGCCGCTGGGAGGGCAGCGGTTTCGGCGTATCGCGTTAGATGGTCAACGGCGACGATGGCCCAACGGTTACCAGCCGACGTCAGAGGAAGTGGTCCGTACAAATCGATGCCCACGCGCCCAAACGGACGGTTAGGGCAAGGTAATGGTTGTAGACCGACTGGTGACACGTGCGTTGAAGGGTTTCGGCGTTGGCAATCGAGGCAGGAGCGGACGAACTTCTGCACGTAGCGGTACATCCCTCGCCAGAAGTACCGTTGTCGAATGCGGTGGTAAGTTTTGGATACCCCAGAGTGCGCGCATTGCGGATCAGAGTGGAAGGACTCGCATATTTCAGCACGCAGACTTAGGGGTATCACAAGTAGCCACTGGCGGCCGTCGGCGTTGTAATTGCGTCGGTGCAGTAGGTCGTCACGAATGGCGAAATGGTGGGCTTGACGACGCAACGCGCGAGTGGTTGGTGTTGTCGACGGATCAGTGAGCAAGTCTATTAGCGAAGCGATCCATTTATCCTTGCGCTGCTCGGTAGAGATGGTGTGAACATCGATAGAAGAAACAGCAGTGTGAGATACTGAGCAGGAGGCATTGTCTACAGGCAAGGGGGAGCGCGAGAGGGCGTCGGCGTCAGCATGCTGGCGTCCGTTGCGGTACAGCACGCGGATGTCGTAGTCTTGCAGGCGAAGTGCCCAGCGGGCGAGACGGCCCGAGGGATCCTTCAATGACGACAGCCAACATAGTGCGTGGTGATCGGTGACGACATCAAATGGGCGACCATACAAATAAGGTCGAAATTTTGTAAGGGCCCAGATGATCGCCAGGCACTCTTTTTCCGTGACAGTGTAATTGGTCTCGGCTCTAGTAAGCGTACGACTTGCGTAGGCGACGACATATTCGGGGAACCCTGGTTTGCGTTGCGCAAGAACAGCACCGAGGCCTACACCGCTGGCGTCCGTGTGTACCTCGGTTGGGGTCGTAGTGGCGTAGTATGGGAGGAGACGTCAACAAACGACGGAGCTGTGCGAACGCGTCGTCGCATTCGGACGACCACGAATGTAGGGGCCCGTTACTTCCAAGGAGCTTCGTCAGCGGCGATATGATGGTGGCAAAGTTGCGTATGAAACGTCGAAAATAGGAGCACAGTCCTACGAAACTGCGCAGTTCTTTGACGGACGTAGGTTTGGGAAATTCGGCCACGGCGCGAAGCTTGGCCGGATCGGGAAGGATTCCGTCCTTAGACACGACGTAGCCTAGGATTGTCAGCTGCCGTGCTGCAAATCGGCACTTCTTCAGGTTCAGTTGGAGGCCGGCGTTGGTCAAACGCGTCAAGACATGCCGCAGACGTTGAAGATGCGTGGAGAAGTCCGGAGCGAAAACGACGACGTCGTCCAGGTAACACAAGCACGTGTGCCATTTCAAGTTGCGCAGAACGGTGCCCATCATGCGCTCGAAGGTCGCGGGCGCATTGCACAGACCAAACGGCATGACGTTGAACTCGTACAAGCCGTCGGGCGTGACAAAGGCTGTCTTCGGTCGAGCGTCATCAGCCATGGGTACTTGCCAGTACCCCGAGCGCAAATCGAGAGATGAAAAGTATTCTGCTCCTTGGAGGCTGTCAATCGCGTCGTCGATTCGCGGCAGCGGATAAACATCCTTCCGAGTGATCTTGTTGAGCCTTCGGTAGTCCACACAGAAGCGCACAGAACCGTCCTTCTTGGCAACGAGAACAACAGGAGACGCCCACGGGCTGTCCGAGGGTCGAATAACGTCGCGTCGAAGCATATCGTCGACTTGCTCATTAATTACCCGACGTTCTGTGGGAGACACGCGATATGGACGTTGCCGCAGTGGTGGTAGGGCGCCAGTGTCGATGCGATGCGTAACAGCGGACGTGCGGCCGAGAGAAGTTTGCCCGACATCGAAAGAAGAACGAAATTCTTCCAACAGGCACAGAAGCTGGGAACGCTGGACCAACGTAAGGTTGTCAGCAATGGAGGGACCAAATACATCCGCGGGTGAGGAATCAGACGTGGAAACGGCACTGATGGTACGGGAACTGGTGCAGTGCGAGTCATCGGGTGCGTCCAGAACTTGTGCGTCTTCGAGGGGCTCCACTCTGCCGAGACATTCCCCTCGCACCAACGTTACAATGTGCGGGAATGGGTTGGTAACAAAAATAGCGGTGCTACCCTGAGTGACTTGCACGGTCGCGAAAGGTACCAGCAACCCTTTCCTAGTGCAAACGCGGTCAGATGGCGAAAGGAGTACAATGGTGTCGCAGAGACCCGCGCAGTAAACTGGCACAGCCATCGACGAGTTTGGAGGAACTTTGGTATCGTCTTTGACGAGGGTCTTGGTGAATGCCGATGGACTGTCTGCCGGCGTCAAATGTGAGAACGGTGAGAGCTCGAGGGCGGCAGGTGCGCAGTGAATTATGGCGTCGTGGCGGGAGAGAAAATCCCATCCCAGGATGACGTCGTGGGAGCATGCAGCAATTATGATGAACTCGACGTCGTACAGAACGTCCTGAATGACGACGAGAGAAGTGCATACTGCTGTAGGCCTAATACTCTGGGAGCTGGCGGTACGGAGGGACATCCCAGAAAGTGGCGTCGTCACTTTTCGAAGTAAGCGGCTAAGTTTTGCGTCCATAACGGATACGGCGGCTCCAGTGTCGATAAGGGCAGATGCGCGAACACCGTCCACAAACACGTCTATGACATTCGATGGACTTCGCTGAGGGCTTTTACAGTTCGATAGCGTCGCAGCCCTTGCCTCGTGGACTGCGACGACTAGTTTTCCTGCTCTCGTGCGACAGAACGGGGCCGCATTGGTGACAGTGAGCGACGGCGTGGAGACGGAGAGCGGCGAGTGGATGGAGCTGGGCGTGACGTCGGCGACATAGGCGGGTCGTAGAATGCACGGCTGGACTGGCTGGTGGTGGGTGACGCGACTCGAGGCGGCTGCACGCGATGGCAGTAACGGGCTACGTGACCGGCATAACCGCATGCAAAGCAGATGGGCCGATTGTCGGGTGTGCGCCATCGGTTCGCCGGTGCAGGTCCCGCCCACGTCGCAGCATGCGATTGACGGGGCGGCTGCTGAACTGACTGCAAGGTGGGTTGCAGTCGGGACCTAGGGATGACGGCAGCATACGTAGCCGGCACGCCCGCTTCGAAGGACGGAGGTCTAGCGGCGGCTTCGGCGTAACTCAACGGTGCAGCCGCAGGGATTGCCTGGTGCGTCCTGGCGACAACCTGAGCGTAATTCTGTGGCGCAGGAGCCGGAGGTTGCTGGTGGTACTCAGGCATCACCTCCGCGATTTCCTGCTCAATCGCTCGGTAGATGGGAGGAAGAAGGGTCGTCGACGACTGTTGAACGTGCGGCGGGTGGGCAAAGGCCAGGAGAGAGAACTGGCGCGCGATTTCCTCGCGCACGAATGCCTTCACTTCTGCCAGCAGCGTGGCCTGGTCAGGTATGGCCGCCAAGCCAGCAAGCTCTTCGTCGCGTGATGGAGAGCGACGGGTCATCGAACGTTGCCGGCGGAGCTCCTCGTAGCTCTGGCACAGTGTTATGACCTCGGCCACGGTGGAAGGGTTTTTAGCGAGCAACATTGTGAAGGCATCGTCGTCAATGCCCTTCATAATGTTCGGGATCTTGTCAGACTCGGACATGGTGCCGTTGGCTTTCTTACACAAGTCCAGAAGGTCTTCGATATAACTGGTGAAAGATTCACCGGCCTGCTGAGCTCGTTCGCGCAAGCGCTGTTCTGCTTGCAGCTTACGAACTGCAGGGCGGCCAAAAATCACAGCATATCCACGGGGTGAATGATGATGAGTGGGGCGAAGCTACGGAGGGAATCATCTGTAAACCGTGAAACTCTTCCGTGAAATGCGCCCAGTACATAATATAAAGAGTGTGAAACATCGTGTATATATTAAACATCAAACTTTTATTGTACTGTTGGTTTACGTGGTCCCTTCATTATCACTTGTGATCGGTGAAATGCAAGGAAGAAGTCCGCTCCCGAGCGAAAGAGCGCCAAGAGCGACCGCATTCCCCGCTCGCCCTGTGCGAATTAAAGGCAAGGCTAGAGGGAAGACAGGACGCGCGTTCCACGACGCGAGGTCGGTAGCATGCCCAACGAAAGCCAACGGAACGCGATCGTGCAAGTGCTCCGGCTTCGCATCGCCTCATGGTTCCATTTAGCGTCCCAAAACCAAACATATTGCTCAAGGTGTGCCTTGCGTTTTTCGTAGAAATAATTTCTTTATCATGTACATTAAGACGAAAAGTTGAAAGCTCACTAGAGTGTATCGCCCGCAAAGTATGTCTTTTAGTGTGATTTAACTCTCGTACGGCAGGGTCCTCGCGCCGTTGCCGGTCCACCTCGCCCGTTGACGATCGGGCGAGGTGGACTACTACTGCTACTACACTTTAAGAAAAACATCTGGCGTTCTTTCGTTCTGCTTTTACAAAACATCTGGCGTCTTTCGTTGGTTTATTTCATCAATCAACGGCGTTTTGAACAAAATTTTTATTGTTTAATCACGCACAGGAGAAATCTCACCAGGCACTACCTTGGAGGTAAACAATGGCTGCTAATGGCAATGAGAGACAGAAGAAGTCGGCTTTTAGCTAACACTTACACTTCTACTTCTACTAACGTTTCCTACTGGAACATGCCAATGGCTGCTAATGGGGAATGAGAGACAGAAGAATTCGGCTTTTAGTTAACGCGCACGCTGCGAATTTTTTTTTTGTTCAACAACGCACAGGAGAAATCTCCCACCGGCACCACCTTGGAGGTCAAAGCGTAAGACTTGTTACTCACTATTACGACCACGACGAGGGACGAACGGGTGCCGCCTTAAGGAGCTTCGCCCCTAAAACGTTGATGACGGCGGTCTTGAAATCCGACCAAGTCGCAAAATCGGACGCGTGGTTGTTGTACCACAAGCTTGCTACTCCCGCGAGGTAGAAGACCAAGTTGGTCAACTTGCCTGCTTCGTCCCATTTGTTGGGTACGCTCACGCGCTCGTAAATTGCGAGCCAGTCCTCCACGTCGGTGCCATCGGCGCCAGTGAAGATAGGTGGATCGCGGATGCGTGGGACACCGGGACATGTGGTCGGTGTGGGAGGCGGCGTTTGCTGAGCGGCGTCTTGAGGCATGCTAGATGGCAGGGTACGGGAACGAAGCTCCAGGGGCATTGAATGTGAGCACAGCACTCTCCACCAATTTGTTAAGCTGTTTATTGGACGGCACTCGGCGACAATGCACTATGGCGACAGTCAAGGCAAAAGCACGGGCTCCGAGCGCGAGAGGCGTTTAGAAGAGGACGACCCACTAGGAGCCGCTGGAGAGCGCAACCGTTGAACAGTACCAATTGCTTCGCCACACTGTCTTCTTTCAAACGGGCCTCCGCAACCTCAATTTCCAGGACAACAGGAACATTTGTGAATAAAGAAACAACATCAAACGACACCATCACATCATCATCATCAAGCTGCTGTGTACGCACGACAGTCGCAAACTCCCGAGAGTTTTTGACTGACCGGCCATTGTTCTCGGTTAACGGTCTCAGCAACCCAACCAGAAACTTTGACAAGTTGTAAGTTGGTGACCCAACGAAGGACACGATAGGGCGAAGAGGACAGCCCTCCTTGTGAACCTTGGGCAGCCCATAAATTGTTGGCGTGGCCCCATCCGAAGAAAACAGTCGGCGGTACAACGCTTGATCAATGATTCCCTTGTTGCGCAGTACCCGTAACTGTTCCACCAGTTGTCGTTCCGATTTTGCTGTCGGGTCACGGGTTAGCTTCACAAAATGCGAGGAATCGCTCAAGATGTTGCACATTTTCTCCTCATAGTCCCTTCGGTCTAGCAAAACCGTGCCTTTTCCTTTATCAGCCGAAAGGATGACGATAGAATTGTCTGACTTGAGATCCTTGAGCGCATCGCGTTCCTCAGCGGTAAGGTTCGTACGAGGGCTTTTGGCACCTGCCAGGACACTGACGATTCGGCTACGAGCCAAGTTCACCCCCGTTGTGTCCTGAATGTGCCGCAACTTTTCCTCAACCTCCGCGATAATGTCCCGTTTCGGCACTCTTTGTGGGGCTATCGCGAAGCTCAGGCCTTTCGACAGCAGACTGATGTGGTTGTCTGACAGTTGCCTCGAAGAAAGGTTGTGTACCGCTCTGAAACCGTCACGTTCCGGCTGACGATGATGTAATAATGATGTCAGCCGGAACGTGACGGTTTCAGAGCGGTACACAACCTTTCTTCGAGGCAACTGTCAGACAACCACATCAGTCTGCTGTCGAAAGGCCTGAGCTTCGCGATAGCCCCACAAAGAGTGCCGAAACGGGACATTATCGCGGAGGTTGAGGAAAAGTTGCGGCACATTCAGGACACAACGGGGGTGAACTTGGCTCGTAGCCGAATCGTCAGTGTCCTGGCAGGTGCCAAAAGCCCTCGTACGAACCTTACCGCTGAGGAACGCGATGCGCTCAAGGATCTCAAGTCAGACAATTCTATCGTCATCCTTTCGGCTGATAAAGGAAAAGGCACGGTTTTGCTAGACCGAAGGGACTATGAGGAGAAAATGTGCAACATCTTGAGCGATTCCTCGCATTTTGTGAAGCTAACCCGTGACCCGACAGCAAAATCGGAACGACAACTGGTGGAACAGTTACGGGTACTGCGCAACAAGGGAATCATTGATCAAGCGTTGTACCGCCGACTGTTTTCTTCGGATGGGGCCACGCCAACAATTTATGGGCTGCCCAAGGTTCACAAGGAGGGCTGTCCTCTTCGCCCTATCGTGTCCTTCGTTGGGTCACCAACTTACAACTTGTCAAAGTTTCTGGTTGGGTTGCTGAGACCGCTAACCGAGAACAATGGCCGGTCAGTCAAAAACTCTCGGGAGTTTGCGACTGTCGTGCGTACACAGCAGCTTGATGATGATGATGTGATGGTGTCGTTTGATGTTGTTTCTTTATTCACAAATGTTCCTGTTGTCCTGGCAATTGGGGTTGCGGAGGCCCGTTTGAAAGAAGACAGGAATTTGCAAAGTCGTACGTCGATGTCGGTGGAGGACATCGTAATTTTGTTGCGGTTCTGCCTGAAACAAACGTACTTTAGTTTCAACAACACAGTTTACCACCAAATTGAAGGTTGCCCTATGGGAAGTCCAGTCTCCGTCACCATGGCCAACTTAGTGATGGAGCACGTCGAAACACGGGCGCTGGAGGTTCTACCTTTTCAGTTGAAACTATACTGTAGGTACGTTGATGACACTTTCGTCATCCTGAAGACGGCAAATCTGGTTGCTTTCCATGAGGCACTGAACGGCGTACATCCTGCCATTAAGTTTACCTATGAAGTAGAGAAGGATAATGCCTTGCCATTTTTGGATATACTTGTCCGCAGGGCTTGTAATGGCGGGGTGGAAACAACAGTGTACCGGAAACAATGCGATACCGGAGGCTTTTTGTCCTTCCACTCACATCACCCGGCCGAGCACAAACGGTCCGTCGTGAGGACGTTCTTGTCCCGTTGCGATACTGTGTGTTCTGATCAGCACTTGCGGCGACATGAGATGGAAAATGTGGTCGGTGCGTTGGAGCAAAGGCATTACCCGAGGACCTTTATCAACGACACCATGAGACGTATGCGAGGGGGAACAAGAAGTGCGGCACGACAGAACACAACATCCATTGTTTCCATTCCTTACGTCCAGGGCGTCTCAGACTCTGTTCGGAGAGCACTTCGTCCGCTGGGCATTAAAACCGTTTTCAGACCTCATTGTACCTTGGGAAACGTGTTCACTAAGCCTAAAGACCGCACCCCTGCGAACGATCAAAGCGGGGTCGTCTACAAGGTACCGTGCGGGGACTGCGACGCTACATACATCGGCGAAACAGGCAGGAAGCGGTCAACGAGGTTCAAAGAGCACAAAGGGGACGTCGCCAAAGCCACCCATGTCACGCATTCCAAGAGCGAACTCGTCGAACACTGCTGGACGACGGGGCATGCCTTCGACTTCAGTAATGCGACGACGCTGGCTCGGGAACAAAGGTGGGGCAAGAGAAAGCTTCTCGAGTCGTGGTTCATCCGCCGTAACAGGTCGGCGTGCAACAGCAACCGTGGCCCCCTACCGGATGTGTACAGAGACATACGAGACTAAAAATAGACTGGGTTACCTTCGCTCATTCGGTGCCAGTTCATACTGATGATGCCACCCGCATAGGTGGCGAAACGTCTGTGTAGTTTTTTGTTATATTTTGTTGTGTTAAGTCGGAGTATCTGTTTTAAAATGGGACGAGGCAGGCAAACTGAGCAACCTCGTTTTCTACCTCGCGGGTGTAGCAAGTCTATGGTACAACAACCACGCATCCGATTTCGCTACGTGGTCCGCTTTCAAGACCGCCATCATCGACGTGTTTGGCCGCCCTGCCGTTCGCAAGCTGCAAGCCGAACAGCGTTTACGTGAACGAGCCCAGCAGTCCGGCGAGTCTTTCACGAGCTACATTGAAGACGTGCTCGACTTGTGCAAGAAAGCCAACGCAACCATGTCTGAAGCCGACAAGATCCGGAACGTCATGAAAGGCATCGACGACGATGCCTTCACCATGCTACTCGCCAAAAACCCTCGCACTGTGGCAGAGGTCATCACGCTGTGCCAAAGCTACGAGGAGCTACGCCGGCAGCGGCTGATGACGCGTCGACCTCCATCACGCGACGCCGATCTTGCTGGCTTGTCGGCCGTGTCGGACCACTCCGTCTTACTCGCCGAAATCAAGTCATTCGTGCGGGAGGGAATCGCCCGTCAGTTCTCCTTACTGGCCTTCTCTCACCCGCAGGATGTTGTACAGTCGTCGACCACACTGCTGCCTCCCCTACGCCGGGCTATTGAGCAGGAAATCGCAGAGGTTATGCCGGAATACCACCAGCCCCCTCCGGCGTCTGCGCCGCTCAGTTACGCACAAGTTGCAGCCAGGCCGCCCCCAGCGCTCCCTGTGGTGCCCCCGCTAACGTACGCTGGAGCCGTCGCCAGGCCTTAGGCCTTCGAAGCGAGTGTGCCGGCTGCGTACGCCGACATCATCCATACGCCCCGACTGCAGCCCACCATGCAGTCGTCATATCAGCAGCCGCCCCGTCCCTCGCGTCCTGCCACGTGGATGGGACCTAGCCCGGCAAACCGATGGCGCACTTCCGACAACCGCCCGATCTGCTTTGCGTGCGGTTGCGCCGGTCACGTCGCCCGCTATTGCAACCGCGTGCAGCCGCCTCGAGTCGGATCAGCCGTCACCAACCAGTCCAGCCGCCCGTATTATGACCCGCTACCGCCTATGTCACCGACGTCACGCCCAGGTCCATCTACCCGTCGTTCACCGTCCCCACGACGCCGCTCACTGTCACCGATGCGGCCTCGTCCGGTCGCACGAGACCAGGAAAACTAGTCCTCGCAGTCCAAGAGGCAAGGGCTGCGACGCTATCGAACAGGCAAAGCCCTCAGCAAAGCCCATCAAACGTAGTAGACGTGTTTGTAGATGGTGTGCGCACGTCGGCCCTTGTAGACACTGGAGCTGCCGTTTCCGTTATGGACGCTAAATTTAGCCGACTACTACGAAAAGTGACGACGCCACTTTCCGGGCTCTCCCTCCGTACAGCCAGCGCTCACAGTATTCACCCGACAGCGGTGTGCACAGCCCGTGTCATGATTCAGGACGCTCTGTACGCCGTCGAATTCATCATAATTTCCTCATGCTCTCACGACGTCATCCTGGGATGGGATTTTCTCGCCCGTCACGCCGCCGTAATTCGTTGCGCACCACCCGAAATAGAGCTCTCACCATTCTCAGATTTGACGCCGGCGGACAGTCCACCGGCTGCGACCAATGTACTCGTCAAAGACGACACCACACTTCCTGCAAACTCGTCAACGGCTGTGTCAGTCTGCTGCACCGGTTTCGCCGACGCCGTTGCACTCCTCTCTCCATCTGACCGCGTCTTCACTAGAAAAGGCTTGTTGGTGCCATTTGCGAGCGTGCAAGTCATTCAGGGCGACACCGATATTTTTGTTACGAACCCATCCCCGTACATTGTTAGGTTGGTGCGAGGGGAATGTCTCGGCAGAGCTGAAGCCCTCGAAGACGCACAAGTTATCGACGCACCGGGTGACACGCACTGCGCCAGCTCCCATTCGCTCAGTGCTGTTTCCACATCTGATTCGTCACCCGCCGATTTATTTGGTTCCTCGATTGCTGAACACCTTACGTCGGTCGAGCGTTCCCAGCTTCTGTGCCTGTTGGAAGAATTTCGTTCTTCGTTCGATGTAGCGCAAACTTCTCTCGGCCGCACGTCTGCTGTCACACATCGTATCGACACTGGCGCCCAACCACCACTGTGGCAACGTCCATATCGCGTGTCGCCAACAGAGCGTCGTGTAATTACCGAGCAAGTCGAAGACATGCTTCGCCGCGATGTCATTCGACCCTCAAACAGCCCGTGGGCGTCTCCTGTCGTTCTCGTTGCGAAGAAGGACGGCTCTGTGCGGTTCTGTGTGGACTACCGACGACTCAATAAGATCACCCGTAAGGACGTTTATCCCCTACCTCGAATAGACGATGCCATTGACAGCCTGCAAGGAGCAGAGTTCTTTTCATCGCTCGATTTGCGCTCAGGGTACTGGCAAGTCCCCATGGCTGATGACGCTCGACCGAAGACAGCGTTTGTCACACCCGACGGGTTGTACGAATTCAACGTCGTGCCGTTTGGGATGCGCGGGATCGAATCCCGGCTGCGGCGGCTGCATTTTCGATGAAGGCGAAAATGTTTGAGGCCCGTGTAATTAGATTTAGGTGCACGTTAAAGAACCCCAGGTGGCCGAAATTTCCGGAGCCCTTCACTACGGCGTCTCTCATAATCATATCTTGGTTTTGGGACGTTAAAACCCAGATATTATTAATATTGCCGTCTGGGATGTGCAATGCGCCCGCAACCTTTGAGCGCATGATGGATACCGTTCTGCGCAACTTGAAATGGCACACGTGCCTATGCTACCTCGACGACGTCGTCGTTTTCGCCCCGGACTTCTCAACACACCTTCAACGCCTGCGGCAGGTTTTGACGCGCTTGAGCGACGCCGGGCTACAAGTGAATCTCAAGAAGTGCCGATTTGCAGCACGGCAGCTGACGATACTAGGATACGTGGTGTCCAAGGACGGCATCCTCCCAGATCCAGCCAAGCTTCGGGCCGTGACAGAGTTCCCCAAACCTACGTCCGTCAAAGAACTGCGCAGTTTCGTAGGACTATGCTCCTACTTTCGGCGCTTCATCCGAAACTTCGCGACTATCATATAACCGCTGACGAAGCTCCTTGGAAGTAACGGGCCCCTCAATTCGTGGTCGTCAGAGTGCGACGACGCTTTCGCAAAGCTCCGTCGTTCGTTGACTTCTCCTCCCATTCTCCGCCACTACGACCCTACGGCCCCTACAGAGGTACACACGGACGCCAGCGGTGTTGGCCTCGGCGCTGTCCTTGCGCAGCGCAAATCTGGGTTCCCGGAATATGTCGTTGCATATGCAAGTCGTACGCTTACTAAAGCCGAGACCAACTACACCGTCACCGAGAAAGAATGCTTGGCAATCATTTGGGCCCTTACAAAGTTCCGACCTTATTTGTATGGTCGCCCATTTGATGTCGTCACCGACCATCATGCACTGTGCTGGTTGTCGTCATTGAAGGATCCCTCAGGCCGTCTTGCCCGTTGGGCACTTCGCCTGCAAGACTACGACATCCGCGTGCTGTACCGCAACGGACGTCAGCATGCTGACGCCGACGCCCTGTCGCGCTCTCCCTTGCCTGACGACAATGCCCACAACTCAGCGTCTCACTTTGTCGTTTCTTCCATCGATATTCACACCATCGCTACCGAGCAGCGCAAGGATCAATGGATTGCCTCACTGATAGACTTGCTGACTGATCCATCGGCCACACCATCCACTCGCTTGTTGCGTCGTTAAGCCCACCATTTCGCCGTTCGCGACGACCTGCTCCACCGACGCAATTACAACAGCGACGGCCGCCAGTGGCTACTAGTAATACCCCGCAGTCTGCGTCATGACATATGCGAGTCGTTCCACTCTGATCCGCAGTGTGCACACTCTGGGGTATCGAAAACCTACCACCGCATTCGCCAACGTTACTTTTGGCGAGGGATGTACCGCTACGTGGAGAAGTTCGTTCGCTCCTGCATCGATTGTCAGCGCCGCAAAACTTCAACGCACCTGTCGCCAGCAGATCTGCAACCTCTACCTTGCCCTGACCGACCGTTTGGGCGCGTTGGCATCGATTTATATGGGCCACTTCCCCTGACGTCCGCTGGTAACCGCTGGGCCATCGTCGCTGTACACCACCTCACGCGATACGCTGAAACTGCTGCCCTTCCTGCGGCTACAGCGAGCGATATGGCCTCCTTCCTGCTCCACCGATTCATGCTGCGTCACGGTCCACCCCAGGAGCTGCTTAGTGATCGAGGCCGTGTCTTCTTGTCGGAAGTCGTCGAAGCCATTCTCAAAGAGTGCAACGTTGTTCACCGCAAAACTACTGCTAACCACCCGCAGACGAATGGCCTCACCGAACGCTTCAACCGCACGCTAGGCGACATGCTCTCGATGTACGTCGCCGCCGACCACACGAATTGGGATGTCATTCTGCCCTTCGTCACGTACGCCTACAATACCGCTCCTCAGAGCACTACTGGTTTCTCACCATTTTTCTTATTGTATGGCAGGCACCCGTCGCACACCATCGACACAATCCTTCCCTACAGCCGGATCGATCTGAATGTGCGCCTATTTCTGCCACAGCCAGACTTGCTGAGGAGTGTCGCGAGCTCTCAAAGACCTTTAGTACGCATAGCCAAGAGCGGCAGAAAAGCATTCGCGGTGACACCACCAGTTCTGCGCCCACGTTCCTTACTGGAGCGCTCGTATGGCTCTCGGTCCCTACCACTGCACCTGGCCTCTCTTCCAAACTACTGCCCAAATACGAAGGCCCCTACCGTGTCGTCGAACGCACATCCCCGGTGAACTACCTGATCGAACCGATCGACCCATCTTCGGACATGCGCCGTCGAGGGCGCGACATTGTCAATGTGGCGCGCCTGAAGCCCTACCATGACCCGCTCATAGTGACAAGTTGCTAGGTCGCCAGGCGGCTCCCTTTTCGTCGCCGGGGTAATTGTAGCGAAGCGTTCCTACTGAGTAATGGGTCGTCCTCTCGAGCGCCTTCCAGTGGGTCGTTCTCTTCTCTGAGAGCACGCCCCTCGTGCAGAGAGTCGGCCCCGCTTTCACTGTCGCTGCCGTGCGCCGTCGCTGAGTTCCCGTTAATAAACGTCTTGACAGTCTTTACAATTTGGTGGAAGTGCTGTGCCCTTTAAACAACTACGGTCCGCATTCGATGCCCTTGGAGCTTCGATCCTGTGCCGTGCCATCTACCATGACTGAAGACTCAGCCCAGCAAACGCCTCCTCCTGCACCGAGGGCATGTCCCGGTGCCCCCCGCATTCGCGACACTCCTGTCTTCACCGGCGCGGATGGCACCGACGTCGAGCACTGGCTCGCGATTTACGAGCGTGTGAGCGTACCCAATAAATGGGACGAGGCAGGCAAACTGAGCAACCTGGTTTTCTACCTCGAGGGTGTGGCAAGCCTATGGTACAACAACAACGCATCCGATTTCGCTACGTGGTCCGCTTTCAAGACCGCCATCATCGATGGGTTTGGTCGCCCTGCCGTTCGTAAGATGCAAGCCGTACAGCGTTTACGGGAACGAGCCCAGCAGTCTGGCAAGTCTTTCACGAGTTACTTTGAAGACTGCCTCAACTTGTGCGAGAAAGTTAACGCTACCATCTCTCAGTCTGACGACATCCAGAACGTTATGAAATGCATCGACGACGGTGCCTTCACCATGCTGCTCGCCAAAACCCCTCGCACTGTGCCAGAGGTCGTCACACTGCGCCAAAGCTACGAGGAGCTGCGCCGGCAGCGGCTGATGACGCGTCGACCTCCATCACGCGACGCCGATTTCGCTGGATTGTCGGTCATTCCGGACGACTCCGTCTTGCTCGGCGAAATCAAGTCCTTCGTGCGCGAGAAAATTGCCCGCCAGTTTTCTCTACTGGCCTTCGCTTACCCGCAGCATGTTGAACAGCCGCCGACCACACTGCTGCCTTCCCTATGCCGGGCTATGAGCAGGAAATTCCGGAGGTCATGCCGGCCATTAGCCGTCACCAGCCACCAGCCGCCCGTCGCCAGCCAGTTCAGCCGCCCGTATTACGACTCACCGCCACCTATGTCACCGACGTCACGCCCAGCTCCATCTACCCGCCGTTCACCGTCCCCACGACGCCGCTCACTGCCACCGATGCGGCCTCGTCCGGTCGCGCGAGACCAGGAAAACTAGTCGTCGCAGTCCAAGAGGCAAGGGATGAGACGCTATCGAACTGTGAAAGCCCTCAGCAAAGCCCATCAAACGTAGTAGACGTGTTTGTAGATGGTGTGCGCACATCGGGCCCTGTAGACACTGGAGCTGCCGTATCCGTTACGGGCGCTAAATTTAGTCGACTACAGTAAAACCTCGGTGATATGAATCTCGCGGGGTTACAAAAAATATTCGTATCATCCGAAATTCGTGTCACCAGAAAACATGGAAAATTAGTGTGCGACAAAAGAAAGTTGGCATACGTTTTGAGTTAAGGGCCGCAGCGACGTCATTAGCAGCTATGAATGACTGGCAGTAAAGTTTTTAGACGTCAACGATCATACTTGCACTCGTAAATATAGGGTGCACGCGCGTGTGTAATTACTGAACCAGATGTGTTGTGCCCCGTGTCCGCTAGTAGCCCCTTCCTAATCTTTCTACGCTTTTTTGCATGACACCAGAGTACTGCGGCGAAAGTGACTTAAGAAGCGCTTCGCACGCGATAGATAGAGGCCAAGCTCCTTTACCAAGACCGTCCGCTTTGTCTCTTGGGGTCTTTGTCCACGTTTCATGGCACTACATGACGGACCCGCAGCCCAAGTTTCAGTCTTGTTTCATAGAATGTCTGATTGCGGGGACATGGCTTGCATCGACGTGGCAAGCACGTGTTAACACAGTACAATGACGCTGCTGCCTTGAGCACAGGAGCACGCGTCAACGCGTTGAAAAAAAAAGCGCGACGTCAACGTCATCTGTAATCTAAACGCGAAGGCGCATAAAGGCCTCCAATATTCGCGCGCACTATGTCAGAGGCAACGACGCACCGTTGATGGTTGCGCAGCGCGCATGCCCGCGCCCCCGCGTGATTGCCGCGTCTTCCGCGACAGCGCGAGCAGCACCTGTTCAGTGGTTCGTACCTGTGCGCTACCGTACGTTCTTATCAAACGTCGCGGGGTGCAAATAGGTTCGCAACAACCGTACTCCAATACATTGCAGGCTAATGGGCCTTGGTTGGGACCATAGAAAAATTCGTATCACCCCGAAATTCGTACGAGCCGTGATCGTATCACCGAGGTTTTACTGTACTACGAAAAGTGACGACGCCACTTACAGGGCTCTCCCTAAGTACAGCCAGTGCCCAAATTATTCACCCTACAGCGGCGTGCACAGCCCATGTCATCATAGAGGCCGGATTTTTAGGCACAAAAAAAGCGCGTTTTAGGCGCCAAAAATAGGCAGGCAAAACACCGTTTTAGGCCTCCAATATCGTAAATACGGGCACAATAAATTTTTACATAAATTGAAATAATTTCAAATTATTTGAATTTGTGTAAAACCTGTATCTACGACAGGAAAGCCAGAAATGCTGTTTATGATGGCACAAAGGCGCCAACGGGTCAACATAGCCACGCAATTGTCCCTTTTCCGGCATGGTTCGCAGAACACGGTCTCTCCTTTTATTGTCTAGCATGGTGAGTCAAGTGCCCACCGCCGAATCAACACACTCCTGGGACTCTTTCTTTTCAATGTGGCTGAGAAGGGAGCACAGGGGCAGATACCCAGACCGCTAAAAGACCAGAAGGGAGGGATGCCTCGTATTGGCCGGGGCTAATCGCGTAGGATTAATTTCTCCCCTGTTGGTGAGCACTCCAATGGACGCCTCACCAGGTTAGAGCATATTGAGCTGACAAGTGTAATTCATGCACTGGGCGCTCACGATCACGCCTGCCAAGGTTTGCAACGCTATACGCGCCGCGGAAAGTCGTGGAGATTCAAACTGAACGCCGTTGCCCTTCTTCTCGTAGGCGCGCGCCGCAAGATGGAGGGGCTGTCGTACAACAATCAGTGCTCCTGCGTAGTTATCTGTGCTCTTACGTCGCTGACCTACGTAGACATTGATGCTCTGGGTCTCTGACGTCGCTAAGAATAGCACACGACGCTGCGAGAAGTATTTGAGACGTGTAATTTCTTTAAACTGTTGCAATTGAATGAATGACAGAAAGCTAAGAGAAATAATAAAAGACTGAAACGAAATTTGTGCGCGTTTTAACAGTGAAGCTGCTAATTAAGATAGCTGTAATGTGTGCGACCTACAGAAAACGGATATGTGCCAAGGCCTATCAGAAAACCATCACCATCATAAGCGGGTATGTGCCACAGAAATTGGGTATGTCCCACTACTCACCACTGGTCAACTAAAGATGAAGAAGGCAACATTTAGCCCAACAAATGGCTGAGAAGCGGTGGCGGCGAGCCGACGACCCCGAGTGCGTGCAACGAGGGAATGCTATGGAACGGGAAGGGCAACGGCGGCTGCGAGAAAACCCCGAAGCGATGGAAGGCCTACGTCCACGACGACGTGCCAGTAGATCTATGAGAGGTGCGAACGCTTGGTTTCAGCGCGAGGCTCTGTCTCGGGAGTTTGGTCATCCGTTCGTGTCTGTGACGTTCCGGTTTAACTCGAACTTCTCTACGCTGAGGATCAACGTAGAAACAACCCAGCATCACCTAGCTAAAGCCTTGTAACGACATAGAAGCAACCTAGAAACAACCTGCATCCCCTAGCTAAGGCCTAGAAACAACCTAGAAGCAACCAGGAGTCTTCAGAATCGTCCAATTTCACTGTCTCGAGCTTTGCGCGGCTTAGTGCAAGCTTCGCCAATTTTTTTCTGTTTCTTTTTTACTTCTAATCGCAGCGAGATGCCAGACTAATCTGCCTCAATTTCGCATGCGTTCGTGTTCTCGCCATTCCCTCGTCGTGCCGATGCCAGCCCCAACAACGCATGGCGCCTTTTTGGTGCATCGTCCCTTACAACACTTCTAGCTGTGGGACGCGGTGTATCGCGGTAACGATACATGATCCGAGCCAGCCCGTCTAAACGCGCGAGCACTGAGGGGTCCATCCCACAGAAACGAACGCCGAAACGACACAACACCGATCGTGTTCACGACCTGGCCCTGGCACGTCATACGCACGTCACATTGCGTGCGCATGACGTGTTGATGCGTCTGCCGTCTGCGTCATGTGATCCTACGGCTCCGATACTGAAGAAGGCAGGGAAGGGACTTGGCTTGCGAAGGCTACACGGGGCTAGTGGCAAGGGTTTCAAAATCGCCTTCTCGCATCACGGTTTCTCGGCTCATGACGAACCAATTTGAAACATTGTTGGGGTAAAACACTCTTCATTGGGCACACAACAACTTCCAGTCTCTAACTACAATTTCTTATGTGACCTCGTGAGTGGCTTTTTCAGAAGTAAATTACAAAGAAAACAAAAGCCGCGTGCGCATCACATTTTTTATTTATTTTGATCTAAACCGTCCTTTCCCCTGACGGCACTCCACAGTTTCGCATCGTTCTAATGTTTCCATTCAGGTGCCCCTGCTACTAGCGGTTGTTTTTTCCGGAAGATGGTTGAACTAGAGGGCTAGGTTGAACCCCATAGAGTTTTAAAAGGTCAATATTGCCCGGTAACATTAATAACGGTTTCAAACTGCACTCGAAAGCGAAATATGAGGTTAAATAGTGCTCATACAGGCACCGTTTTTGAAAATAGGCATTTATGGGCACCTATAGACATTTAGGCACGAACCCCAAAAATAGGCATTTATAGGCACTATAAGAACACTATAAAACCCCTTCTTAACCTCTAATTCATGCTCATATATCAAAGTGGCACGATAAGAACGCAAGGAACAAAATAGGCATTTGCCTAAAATACGGTCTCTAGTCATCATTCAGAATGCTCTGTGCGCCGTCGAATTCATCATAATTTCTTCATGCTCTCACGACGTCATCCTGGGATGGGATTTTCTCACCTGCCACGACGCCGTAATTCGTTGCGCACCAGCCGAAATAGAGCTCTCACCATTCTCAGATTTGACGCCGGCGGATAGTACCTAGGTGCTCGTCAATGACGACACCACAGTTCCTGCAAACTCGTCAACCGCTGTGTCGTCTAATGCACCGGTATCTCCGACACCGTTGCACTCCTTTCTCCGTCTGACCGCGTTTTCACCAGGAAAGGCTTGCTGGTGCCATTTGCGACCGTGCAAGTTACTGAGGGCGACAACAATATTTTTGTTACGAACCCATCGCCGCACATTGTTACATTCGTGCGAGGGGAATGTCTCGGCAGAGCGGAAGCCCTCAAAGATGCACAAATTATGGACGAACCAGATGACACGCACCGCCCCAGTTCAAATACGCTCAGTGCTGTTTCCACGTCTGGTTCATCGCCCGCTGATGTATTTGCTTCCTCCATTGCTGAAAACCTTACGTTGGTCGAGCGTTCCCAGTTTCTGCGCCTGTTGGAAGAATTTCGTTCTTCGTTCGAAGTCGCGCGAAATTGCCTCGGCCGCACGTCTGATTCGTTCTCCACCGCAAAGGTGGAGAACAGCACGCAAAGGTGAAATCCATCCCTCAGCGCGCGTTCCATTCCATTGGTTACCATGGAACGCGGCGTCACGTCAAATGCGGTCGAGAAGGTTGGGTGGTGTCTTCAAACTAGAGGCACCTTCTTTCATTTGTTTGTCGTTCCACTGAGTGCAGAAGTGCACCCATGCAAGAAAAGTGACAGATAGTTCTACTAACTATATTTTTGTGTGTTCTCGGGCCGTTTGAATCCATTTTCAAGCGTTTAATGTCTGCACTAAGTATTATTTAGAATAATCAGCACCGTGGCATCTGAGATTACTTCCGACCGAGCGCCTTACAACACCGCTGCTAGAGCTAATCGCCGAGGCCACGTGTGTAATCACCGTGGACGGCCTCTACATTCTAGCGTGTTGCTCGGCCGGCGTGCGCCCTATTCGTCCTCTTATTAATAGTCAGCTCGCTCCGCGAGCAGGTGCGGCCGGCTGATTCGCTGGGCGGTATACCTAGATAAGTCAGGACATGCTATGACGAAGCTGAATAAGCCAATTCATGCGAAGGCCGAGCTAATTAAGCCAAGCCTTACTAAGAGCATGCTAATGAACCGCGTAAAGCTAAGAACAAACTAAGACCATGCTAATTAACTCGACGCTAATTAGGAGTGTGTAATTAAAACCCAGCTAATCAAGAACTTCCTCACCGATATCATGTTAAATATTGTCGCGGGCGAAACAAGACAGGGAACCAGGAGCCGACGTCTGCCCCAGAACCAGAGCAGCGAAAACGTTCTCTTCTTCTTTACACCCCAAGCGTGTATGTGCCACAGTGGGATGGTGTGTGTTATTACCCCCTCTCCCAAAGAAGCATCGTCGCGATGCTGTACATGAGGGCAAAAGAAAAGTGAAGAAGGATACTATAAAAGCGAAATAAATGTGTCGTAACACAAAAGAACGTAGTCTGCTGCTGTCAAACTATTAGTCAAATAACAGCAAAGAACAAAACGAAAAAGAGAAAACAAGGGGACACACGCTAAGGCGTCAATGAAGTCAATGGCACTCCACAGTCGAGTCACAGCGGGAAAAGTACGGTTTCAGCCTGGAAACATGGATGACTTCAGTTTGTGGAAGGCGACGGGAACGTCTCAAGGTGCCTTCTGGAAGAACCTCATAAGTAACGTCGCTGAGACGTCGTACAACCTTGTAAGGTCCGAAGTAGCAGCGCAGCAGCTTTCCTGAACGGCCGCGCTGTCTGATGGGGGTCCACACCCAGACTTCATCACCAGGATTGAAAGTAACTTCTCGGTGACGAAGATTGTAGCGGCGTGCGTCTGCAGTTTGGCGACTCTGAATACGGCGTCGCGCGAGTTGACGGGCCTCCTCGGCGCGTTGAGCGAACATCGCAGCATCCGTGTAAAACATTCCTAGGTTGTCGGGGAGGAGCATGGCGTCGAGCATTGTGGTGACCTCTCGACCGTAGACTAAGCGAAAAACGGTGAAACCGGTACTTTCTTGAACTGCAGTATTATACGCAAAAGTGAAGTAAGGAAGGATATCGAAGGATATCGTCCCAGTTCTTGTGGTCAATGGCTACATACATTGACAGCATGTCTGCAATCGTCTTGTTCAGTCGTTCAGTCAGCCCGTTTGTTTGCGGGTGATAGGCCGTTGTTTTGCGATGTTCCGTGCCACTTAACCTCAAGACTTCTTGCAGCATCTCTGCGGTGAAAGCTGTCCCACGATCAGTGATGACGACAGCTGGCGCTCCGTGACGGAGGACGACGCTGTTAACGAAAAAATGGGCGACATCTGCTGCGGTAGCTTTTGGAAGTGCCTTTGTTTCGCAGTACCGTGTTAAGTAATCGGTAGCGACCACAATCCACCGATTTCCAGACGAAGACGTGGGGAATGATCCCAGCAAGTCCATGCCAATCTGATGAAAAGGCGCCTTCAGTGTGGCTATTGGTTGTAGCAGTCCCGCTGGTCGTATAGGTGGAGTCTTACGTCGTTGGCAGTCGCGACACGTGCGAACGTAGTGCTTCACAGTCTTCGCGAGACGTGGCCAGTAGTAGGAGCGGCGAAGCCGTTGCAACGTGCGCGTATAGCCAAGGTGTCCAGACGATGGTTCATCGTGACAAGCACGTAAAATGTCGTCACGAAGCGTGGTTGGCGCAACTAGCAGGTATGGTCAAAGTTCTTCTTATAAAGGACTCCATCCCGGGAACAAAAGGAGGCTAGCGAGCGTGCGAAACTTCGAGGAGGGTGGGATGTGCGCCCTTCCAGGTAGTCAATGAGCGGGCTGAGCTCCGAGTCGTCACGCTGTTGCTGAGCCAAGCTGGTTGCTGACACGGCAGAAAGAAAAGTGTCGTCGTCTTCAAGGTCATTGTTGGCATTTCCGACTGGTGCACGTGAAAGACAGTCAGCGTCGGTGTGTTTCCGCCCAGACTTGTGTACGATGGTGATGTCGAATTCTTGTAGCCGAAGGCTCCATCGTGCTAGACGACCTGAGGGATCCTTGAGATTCGCGAGCCGACAAAGAGAATGGTGGTCGCTAACTACCCTGAATGGGCGGCCGCACAAGTATGGCCGAAACTTTGTTATGGCCCAGACAACAGCTAAGCATTCTTTTTCCGTAGCAGAATAGTTTTTCTCAGCAGGTGATAAGGTTCTGCTCGCATAAGCAATCACGCGCTCTACGCCATTCTGCCACTGAACTAATACGGCGCCTAGTCCGACGTTGCTGGCGTCTGTGTGCAACTCTGTGTCAGCGTTTTCGTCAAAATGACCCAATACAGGCGGAGCCTGGAGATGGTTTCGGAGGGTGTCGAAGGCATGGCGCTGATCCTGACCCCAAACAAACGGGACGCCGTCTTTTGTAAGTTGATTGAGGGGTTCAGCGATCTTCGAAAAATTTTTGACGAAACGCCTGTAGTACGCACAGAGCCCGAGAAATCGGCGTAGCTCGCGCTTATTTGTGGGCACGGGAAATGCGGCAACGGCGCTGGTTTTCTCGGGGTCGGGGCGGATGCCGGCATGACTCACAACGTGGCCAAGGAATTTCAGTTCTTCGTATCCAAAATGGCACTTCCCAGGTTTGAGAGAAAGCCCAGCTGTTCTAATTGCCTGAAGGACCGTCTGCAGGCGCTGGACGTGTTGTTCAAACGTATCGGCGAAGACCACCACGTCGTCAAGGTAAACGAGACACGACTTCCATTTGAGCCCTGTGAGAACCGAATCCATCATCCTTTGAAAAGTAGCTGGCGCTGAGCATAGACTGAAAGGCAGGACCTTAAACTCGTAGAGGCCGTCAGGAGTAATAAAAGCCGTCGTTTCGCGGTCACGCTGTCAACTGCGATTTGCCAGTAGCCACTACGTAAATCCATGGAGGAAAAATATCTGGCATTGCGTATACGGTCCAAGGAGTCATCTATTCGGGGCAGAGGATAAACGTCTTTTTTGGTGACCTTGTTCAATTTCCGATAATCGACGCAAAAGCGCAACGTACCATCCTTCTTCTTTATTAACACAACTGGTGAAGCCCAGGGACTGGTCGATGGCTGGATGACGTCGTCTTTAAGCATCTGCTGAACTTGGTCACGTATAGCGTCTTGTTCCTTTTGCGACACCCGATAGGCATGCTGTCGAATGGGTCGTTCGGTGGGTTCGGTGATAATACGATGCCGAGCAAGCGGTGTCTGTTTAACCTTCGAAGTTGTAGCGAAGCAGTCTTGAAATGAGCCGAGCATACGCAAAAGGCTTTCTCGTTGTGCTAAGGGTAGACCAACAAAATGCGTTGGCGGGCTAGTTGGTGGGATTCCATATTGATTTTTTAGCGCAAGAAAAATGACACCACAAGAAAGAAGACGGAACACAGCGCTACTCTCAACTGACATGGTTTATTGCGTCACTCCACTCTTTATAGCAACCAGATACCGGTAGGACATGCGCCGTGCACCCCATGCGCACAACCACCACACCTTGGACACCTGAGCGCAATCAAGAAAGCGCATCCAAAAAGCAAAACTCAGAAGAAAACAAGGTAATGGAAGGCACACTAATGCACTGTGACCCCAATGATTGAATGAAAAACGCTTCTGATAATTCTCGGGCGGTGGTGTCACGACTCTTTTTTAAGATAGTAGTTAGTCTAAACAAGGCTTGACAATTGCATTCGATTCGATTCCGCACGATGAGCTTTTTCGCTGTGTGATGGCCTGCATCGAAGAAAATGGAGAGTTAGACTTTCGCAATGCTACTGGAATGTCCTCAGAAAAATTCTTGTCCGTTCTTGAGTTTTATCTAAGCGCAACTTTTATCTCGTTCGAAAACCAGCTATTTATTCAAAAAAAGGGTGTGTGTATTGGTTCGTGTGTGGCGCCTGTTCTTTGTAATATTTTTTTATCCTTTGTCGACCGTGCTCTTAAGAGTGTTTTAGACAATGACCTGGTCCAGATTTTTAGATATATTGACGATTTCCTTGTTCTGATAAAACAAACTAACCACGAAGGCTCTGGCGCAGCAGCTGATATTTTATCTCTGTTCACGGACAACGGCAAGGGTTTAACCTTCACACATGAACTCACAAAGGATGGTAAACTGCAGTTTCTGGATCTACAACTTTCCTTACAAGCAGGTCATGCCTGCTGGATGTACTCGCCGCGTGCACGTAAGGGTCTTCTGCCATACGAGTCTGCGCACTCTAACGTTGTGAAACGTGCCATTGCCATGATGTGTCTTGAATCATCATTAATGAAATCGTGCCATCACCCAGCTAACGAGAGCTTTAACGCGCAGTTAAAAAGGTTGCAGGATGCGCGTTACCCAAGTGTGGTTGTGACGTCGGTCTCTGAAGTTTTGCTTCAGAAGCTGAAAGGCAAGCGCCAGAGGCGTAGAAACGACACAGAGAAGAGGCCAGTAGTAGTGCCGTATTTCCATAAAGTGGCCCACAATCTTAAGAATGTGGCCACTAGGTACCAAATCCCGGTTGTTTTTTCTGCCCCCCGGAAACTGTCTATGTTGTGCAGGCGTGTTTGCAAAGAAAACAAAAAGCCGCAATGTGAAAAGAGACACCGGAAGTTTGTCGAGTGCAGCGTAGGGGTGGTTTACAAGATTCCACTCTATTGTGGCAAAGTGTATGTAGGTCAGTCAGGCCGCTGTGTGAATGAGCGCCTTAAAGAACATGAGCGATCCCTGCCGACTGGTACAGGCTCACATTTAGCTCAACACTGCAAAAAATGCAATTGTCAAGCCTTGTTTAGACTAACTACTATCTTAAAAAAGAGTCGTGACACCACCGCCCGAGAATTATCAGAAACGTTTTTCATTCAATCATTGGGGTCACAGTGCATTAGTGTGCCTTCCATTACCTTGTTTTCTTCCGAGTTTTGCTTTTTGGATGCGCTTTCTTGATTGCGCTCAGGTGTCCAAGGTGTGGTGGTTGTGCGCATGGGGTGCACGGCGCATGTCCTACCGGTATCTGGTTGCTATAAAGAGTGGAGTGACGCAATAAACCATGTCAGTTGAGAGTAGCGCTGTGTTCCGTCTTCTTTCTTGTGGTGTCATTTTTTTTGCGCTAAAAAAGCAATAAGGGTAGACCTTGGCTTACGTCGAGAGTGCTCGTGAAGTCCTCGGTAGAATGGTCGCCAGACGAAAGTGAAGCCAATGTTGACGAACCCTGGGCGTCGGCAATTTCCTCAAAGTATGCAATAGCGGTGCGTCTGGCAAGATGACGATATCCGTCGCTGAAGTTCGTGACCAGCAGGTGAGCTCGTCTGTTGCTAGGCTGAATGATTCCTCGGGCAATGCAGATTTGTCGTGAAAGAAGGAAAGACAAATTTGCCTCCGCAATTACAGCGTTGGACACGTCCTGTCCCAATTCCACAGTCACAAAGAGACTGCTTCGAGGCGGCAGAGTCACAGAATCATCGGCAACACGTAACGCTGTCTTCGGTAGTTCCGTGCTCTCAGTGGCAGCAGGAAAAGGTTCCTCGAATGATACAAGTAATTCACGGAGGTCAATGACGGCGCCGTATTCACGAAGAAAGTCCATTCCCAGGATGACTGGCCGAGAGCAGACAGGCAACACGAGGAAAGACCATGTAAATGTCGACGCACTGATTCGAATACGTGACGTGCACATTCCAGTCGGTAGCACCAGATGGCCACCTGCCGTGCGCAACTGGGGTCCTTGCCATGGTGTAATAACTTTTCTCATTTCAGATGCCAGTGCGGCGCTCATAACAGAATAGTCGGCACCGGTGTCAACGAGGGCGGTGACAGCATGGTTGTCCACGAATACGGCGATGTCAGCAGAAACGATCTTTTTCTTGTCGGAAAATAGTGAAAAACCGGAACGGTCGTCGTCGGGCCGTTGCGTCGAGGTTCTTTCAAAGTTCGTCGGTCAGCGACTTCACCCCCAGAAGTCGCGGTTCCTAGTTTCCCCTGCGGGGACTCGGTGACCGGCTCCTGAAAGGAGCGTAAGACGACGAGGGCAAGCTAGGTGATGTTGACCGGCGAGGCGATGGCGATCTCGATTGGCGGCGCTGAACAGTCGAAGGAATTCGCTGGCCCGTGAGATACGCGTCGATTTCGCAGGGGCGCTCACCGTAGCGTGGGCATCGAGCATCAGGGTGGAAGCCGCGGAGACCTATTTGACGGTACTGACAGTTGCGATACACGTGACCCGCTTCGCCGCAGTGGTAGCAGAGCGGACGATTATCCGACGTGCGCCACACACTTACCTTGCTAGCATTTTGTCTCGAGGCAGACGGCGGATATGTGGGTGCGCTCGGAAACCTTGACCCGGGAGGCGGACTCGAAACGGTGTCCGGGAATGGGTGCGTAGCCTGGTCCATTGTCCGTATAGTGAGACCCGGTGCTGGTGGCGCAGAAGATCGCAGTGCCGCCGCATATGTCAGGACGGGGGCCTCAGGTATTGGTGGTGCGAGCGGCGCAAGAGGTGCGACCGCCTGCCTTATTTCCTGTCTGATTACGTCCGCGAGTGCAGTCACAGGTGGTTGGGCTCCTACTGCATGGAGTTGTCGCAGTTCGTCCCGCACGATACTTCGTATGAAGTCTGCGAGGGCCTGCCTCTCGCTGTCAGATCCGACGGAGCATGCAGTGGCTGTGATGTCGTTGCGTTCGTACTGTGACGACCGCTGCTGGAGAGTACGCTCCATCGTGGTTGCCTCACTGATGAACTCGGCCACAGTTGTCGGTGGATTGCGCACGAGTCCAGCGAAAAGCTGTTCTTTCACTCCGCGCATCAAGTGCCGCACCTTCTTTTCCTCTGACATGGCAGGGTCTGCGCGCCGGAAGAGTCGAAGCATGTCCTCGACAAACATTGAAGCTCACTCGTTCGGCCGCTGATTCCTACACGAGATGGCTTGTTCAGCTCTCTCCTTCCTTTCGGCGTTGCGATACGCGTCGCGGAGCTGTCGACTAAACTCTTGCCATGTCGCAAAGGAGCCCTCGTGGTTCTCGTACCACGTTTTCGCAGAATCTTCCAATGCGAAGTAAACTCTCCGCAGCTTGCGAACATCGTCCCATTCGTTGATGCTGGCAACCCGATCAAAGTGGTCGAGCCAGTCATCCACATCTTCGAAAATGTCTCCATGGAATGGTCTTGGTGTTTGTGGCGCATGAAAAACATGCGCGAGAGGAGAACAATGCGCATCGGTAGTTTGACTCGCCTGGCTTGTCGTCGGAGTCGTCATCTTTTCAAGTCTCGATGACAGGGACCAAATTCGGGGGGTAATCCTCGCAAGCGGCGGCTGCTTCTTGCTCTGCGAGCTGTAGCTGTCTCCAAGGTGCTAGGAGTGACGGCTGACACTTGGGAGCCAAGGTACATGTACCCAGCACCCCCACCAGTAATGTCGCGGGCGAAACAAGACAGGGAACCAGGAGCCGACGTCTGCCCCAGAACCACAGCGGCAAAAACGTTCTCTTCTTCTTTACACCCCAAGCGTGTATGTGCCACAGTGGGATGGTATGTGTTAATATTATAGTGCTAACTAGGATTATGCTAATTACCTCTGTACTATTCAGGACCTTGCGAATTAAACCTGGGTTATAAATGTCGTGGTAATTAAGACATTAATAATTAAGACAGGACTATTCAATATCATGTTAGTTAATAACGAGCTAATTAGGGTCACACTAATTAACACGACGCTAATTAGGAGCACGCTAATTCAATCCAAGCTAATTAGTAACTTCCTCGCCAAGTACACGGTAATTATGATCACTCTAATTAGCATTATGTTAAGTACACTTGTGCTAATGAGGGCCTAGATAGTGAAATTGGATTAATTATTGCCGTGGTAATTAAGATATTACGAATTAAGACACTACTATTCACTGCCATGTTAATTAAGGTCTAGCTAATCAATAGCACGAATATTGAGACCGAACTGACACGGTCATTACTCTGAAGCAGGCCAAGCATACTAAGTAGACGAGCCCCGTAATAAGCTCGAAGAAGCTAGGCGACCACAAGCTCCTCCGATAGCCCCAGCCTTGCACAAGTAGTGCAAGCTGACCAAATTATTTTATATGCAAAGAAGCTGCTGAGTAGCGTCCACTGCATGAAACACTTGACAGGCACACCCGCACTATGACAGCACTGAGCTGAACTGGGGCCTTTTCAGAATCAACGAGTTTGTGCCCGAGTTCGCACGTCAATAAACTTGACTGACAGACGCCCGCGGCGAAGAGCGGGTCCGCCCACCGCGTTTGCTATTGCGGAGTAGCAGTGCTCACGGCGCAACGCCAGCGAGCGGCACGATTAATCTATCAGCTTAATCGCACAGACTATACACACACGCACAAAGAACTAAAGGTTATATCATCACGTGGTTACGATGTCTCGCATTCAACTTCACCGCGCTCACGATATTGCCACGCCCACTTCTTGATTTGTTTTCATGTATTCGGGTTTGACCGGCAGGGACGGTTATTGACGCTCGACGCTGTCCGCGAAGCAGTGTTCGAAAAGCTTCGCGACTGTAGTTGATCGTTTTGTTAAGATTGCGCCCCGCACGCGAATGTCCCAGCTTTGTCTAGAGATAACGCCGCCACCAGCGATATTGCTGGAAAGTTCGATAGCGCCTGTATAAAAGCCGACGCGCTTGACCGCTTGTTAGTTGATCGACAGTCGACGCTCTGTTCGCCGCTATCAGTGTATTGCTGTAGTTGACTTTGAGTTTTCCGGCCACAAGTTCGGCCAAATAAAGAGTTTCATCCCGGACGTGCTGACTGCTGCCTTCGTCGACGTCACGACCACGTGACATCTGGTGGAGGTGCTGCTTCTTCCATGATCCGGACGCCCCCGCGAAGCGCTGACCCAAGCCCAAGCCGCGAGGAGGACGACGGCAAAGAAAACCCGGATCGCCGAACAAGCCGCAGGCAGAAGGGACTGCAGCCAGAGCACGGGCTCCTTCCCGAACAAACCAAGCAGCCCCAGGTCCCAACACCGACCGCAGCGACGATGACCGACCCCGTGCAGCCTGCGCCGATCCTACTCCGACAGCCCAAGGAGCCGCCAACCTTCCGCGGGTCGTCATTCGAAGACACGGAAACCTGGCTCGAGACTTTCGAAAGGGTCCCAACATTCAACAACTGGGACTCCGAGGACAAGCTGCGCCACGTTTACTTTTACCTTGAAGACGCAGCATGTACCTGGTTCGAGGATCGGGAGTCCACTCTTCGAACTTGGGACGCCTTTCGCAGCGCTTTCCTGCGGACGTTTGCAAGCGTCGTCAGAAAAGAAAGGGCCGCAGCCTTGCTAGAGACGCGGGTCCAACTTCCAAATGAAAGTGTTGCCATCTTTGGAGAGGAAATGACCAGACTGTTCCGCCACGCTGACCCAGCCATGCCTGAGGACAAGAAAGTCAGGTTGCTCATGCGAGGGGTAAAGAGCTCTTCGCTGGGCTGATGCGGAACCCACCCTCGACAGTCCAAGCATTCATCTCAGAGGCGACGACGATTGAGAAGACTCTGGAAATGCGCAACCGCCAGTATAATCACCGATCGATTCAAGACAGCCCAGCTGTTCATGCCGTCGGCTCCGACGACCTGCGTGAAACGATCCGGGCGATCGTGCGGGAAGAACTGCGCAAGCTGTTACCCTTACCACAGCCTGAAGTTGCCTCGATCGCTGACATCGTCCGAGAGGAAATCTAGCAGTCTCTGGGCACCCCCGAATCAGCGCAGCCGCAGCTGCAAGCAGTGAGCTATGCCGCTGCAGCCCGACGCAACGCCCCACCTCCTCGCCCACGTCAAGACGCCGCGCCGCCCCAGCAGTTCCGCCGCCAGGCACCACCGCCGCCGCCACCGATGTCATACCGCCCGCCAGCCGGCCAGCTATACACACCGAGGAAGACCGACGTTTGGCGCGCCCCCGACTACCGCCCTCTCTGCTACCATTGCGGGGAAGCTGGCCACACTTACCGCCGCTGCTAGTACCGATAGATGGGACTGCGTGGGTTCGCCATCGACGCGCCGCGTCCACAGCGAGGGGAAAGACCACGCGACATCGCCGACTACCTCACGGGAACGCAATGGACGCCCCGACAACCTTCCCGTTCGCCGTCGCCAGGCCGCTACGTCTCCCCCCAACGCCGACCATTCACTGGCCCAACGCGAGGCCGCTCACCCAGCCCGTATCCGGAAAACTAAGGGACATTTCTTCTCGGTGCTACTAATCTGACATTTCTTCTCGGTGCTACTAATCTGAACTAATCTGACATTTCTTCTCGGTGCTAAGGAGGCAAGCCAGGAGCTGGAAGCCCTGCTGGACAATGGCAAAGTTTAAGAAGCTTCTAACATGATAAAGAAGGCTGCAAAGCTCCCTGACCATGAGTACCCTGAAAAGTTGAGGGACTCGCGGTTAGTCTTTTTCATGGCAGGTTATGTTGCACGCAAAACAATCCTGAAGACTACGTGTAAGGAATGCTTAGACGAGCTCCTCGTTCCATCAGACGAATCTAAGGAAGACCTGGCGATGTTCACCAAGTTCTGCGACAACGGGGGCCTCTTTACCCTACGGAGAACCTGTTCTCGTTTGTTGACGCCCTTGAAATCACATTTTCAATGTGGTGTAGTTACAACGAGCTGCACAGCGACAACTTGGAAGAGCTTGTCTCCTGCTTGCAAAAAGACGACGTCACACTGGGCTGCGCACAATATATGGTCCGAGCCTCACCAAGCAGGTTACAAAGTTTTTTCTGCTCATCCGCTTGAATTTCTACACGAAGGCTCTAGACATGGAGAGAGCGTCTTCCCGTGAAAAGAAGAAGCACCTGAAGCTCAGGCGCGTCACTTAGGTTTACAGCCCAAGGCAGACAACGTCCTGTGATGTGCTTGTGGACTATAAAACATTTTTCTCCTGGATAAAAACAAAAGAAACGTGCCAGCTCATATGCATCGCGCTCAGCTACATCGATGTGTAAGAATGTATTGTTGTGAACAGATAATGAGTCACCATTCCTAATGTGATGTGAGACCAGTGTGTAGAAAATAAAATGTTTTCTTCCGAGTTACCGCTCGGAATTCTTGTGTTTGCGTTTGGTTATATGTTAGCAGAAGTAAAGTGGACATAGCGAGTCATATATATTGTTACAAATGATGGGTGTTTATTTACAGACGAGGGCTTGAAGCGATGATGGTTCACCGAGGTAGCCATCAAGATGTTGCAAATAATGGCTCACAACTGAGTTTGTCGTTCTCTGTACCACCCCTTGGTCACATCGCTAAACTACTTTAGTGACGTCGCGCGCTCACTTGGAGTTCCAGAAGCTAGCACAATTACTCCGTCGCCATTTGAGGCCATGCATGACCAACAATAATATTTAATATGTTGCGCATTGCTTGCGCGTGCGGAAGGTTCCAGTCCCCGCGCAGCGCATTTGCCTCGGCGGCCGACGTGCAAGCGTGTGCCAGCGCCACCTGGCGGCTTCCTTCCAAGGCGGCACGCGCTAGCCGGCGCGTTCATCACACTTCCCCTATTCTAGCCACTGTACTTTCGGCGCATCTTTCTCTGCCTTCTGTCTCGACGTGGAGAAATTCTAAAATGTCGGTTAGCCTACTGTCTACTCGTGACGCCGAAGATGCTTCTGAATCGTGTGGCGACTGACTCGCCGACTTTGTGGCGCTGTTGGCTCGGCGTAGTTCTTTGTAGAAATCCACAACCATTTCTTTCGGCAGCTCCGAAAGTATTACGTCGCTTAACATTGCCGAATAAGACGACGCATTTACGCCTAATCCCTTCAGTCCACGAATGTGCACTTGCACCTGATCGTACAAGAGCCGTAGCCCGCGTGGGTCCTCCCGTGAAGCAACGCTGGGAAAAACACTCAATTTTGCCAGATGTTCGTGTTGAATTCGCTCTTTGTCGCCGAATCGTCTGTGCAAAATTTTGATGGCATCTTCGTAGCAAGCTTCCGCCGCCTGCAGCCCTCCTACCACTGTCATAGCTGGCCTCGTGAGCAGCGATCTTAGGTACTGGAACTTCTCGGTCTTCGAGAGCCCTTCGTTCTCGTACACTCCATTACGGTAGCATTCCCAGAAGGCTTTCCATGCGGAAAGCTCACCTTTGAACGGTTCCAGGCGCAGCTTCGGTAGCTTGACGCCATGATGGTGAGTCTGGGAGGGCAGCAGATGAGGTGTTGCTACGCTGCTCGAGGTCATGGCACGCGCCTGCACCAACGCTATCTTTGCCTTGAGGAGGCCGATGGCTTGGTTGTCCCTGGCGTCGTACTGAAGGCTCTCTTCATACTCGTCTTCGAAGGCGTTGTCTGGCAGGCAGGTTTTCATTTACATATTACAAAGCTGGCCCGACGGGAACATTCCACGAGGTTTTTCGCGCACTACGCCCCTTATGGTCTCGCGTAGATTTTCGAAGCAGAGTTCTTGGATTTCTGCTTAGCCTGGCGTAGAGCGGCGATTGAATTGCCATGTGCGCATTTCCAGCGTCTTTTCTATTGTTGCCTCCGAGAGAAATTCCTGGACGGTGTTCGGTGGGTTCCTCATAAGTCCCGCGAAGAGCTGCTGCTTGACTCATCGCATGAGGAAACGAACTTTCTTCTCTTCGGGCATGCCGGGGTCAGTGTGGTGGAAGAGCCGGGTCATCAAACTGGGTCAGTCAGCGGCAAGCCACTGCTTCAATCTAAACACTGTCATTCACTCTTGGCAGGCCGGTCTGGTGCACCACAGAAGAGGATCGCAGTGCTGTCTGCTGCTTAACACAGGCGCCTGGACCAATTCATCGCGCATGCACGCTTCTGTACGGTTGTTGCATCACTTGCAAGCAACCACCGGTGGCGAAGGGTGTAATCGCTTCGACGGATCGTCACATGGTGCCTCCCGCTGACTACATAAAGGCCGGCGTTCTCAGGAAACGTTGCAGTCAGCGGCAAGCCGCTGCTTCAAACTAAACATTGTCATTCACTCTTGGCAGGCCGCTCTGGTGCACTGCAGAAGAGGATCGAGGTGCTGTCTGCTGCTTAACGCAGGCTTCTGGTCCAATTCATCGCGTATGCACGCTTCTGGGCGGTTGTTGCATCACTTGCAAGCAACCACCGGTGGCGAAGGGTGTAGTCACCTCGACGGATCGTCACATGGTGCCTTCCGCTGACTACATATTACTTACGGCCGTGGAGTGATCAAGCAACGAGCACTCCGTTCGTAAACACAGCGGCCGTCACCGTGGCATCAACCAATAGAAAATCGCCTATCAACGGTGTCGCGCGCTCCGCCAGTAGGAGCGCCGCGTACATTGCAAGGTTCGTGAGGACGCCCCCCGATTTTTACAGCAAAATCTGTTATGAGATCATTTCAATGGCCGTTTTTGGCGCCGTAGTTGACCGCCGCCGCCGCCGCCGCCGCTATCGCACGAAATGAGAAAAACAAGGAAAGAAGAAAAAATTTCCAGGATGGAACGAGGTTCGAACTTGGGCCCTCTGCGTGGGAGCCCAGTGCTCTACCTCTAGGCCACGCCGGGGCTTGAAACTGCGTTCCAAAAAGACCCTATACAGGCTTCATGTCGGCAAGGAACCACATTACCATATGTAATGTAGTGTGGTAGAGATTAAAATAACAACCAGGCGTCACACAAACGCGAATTCTGTAACCGGGCGTCACACAATGCGAATTGCGCAACGAGTGGGTTGTTGAATGCTTCCAAGCCATTGCAAAGGCCTCTGGGATAATTCTTCATCGTCATCAGCCACAGCATCAACAAAGTGCACATATTGCCTTACAGGTGTTTAGCGAGTACCACGGTTCTCCGCAGAATGTCGAAAAATTGCAGTGGCTGCTTCCCTACTTCACAAAAATTACGATGATTTATATCGTAGTGGGTTCCTCGCAAGTGCACTTCTATTGGTTGCCAAGGAAGCCCATAAGGTTCTCATGATCCACTTCCTCAGGCTCTCAATAAAGTTAATTCTCTCTCTCTCTCCAGGGGCGTAGCCAGGGGGGGGGGTGTTGGGGGTTCAACCCCCCCCCCCGAAATGTTTCAGTTTTGCTTGCGTATATATGCACGCACACATACAAACGCACGCACGAACATACATAAAGTATGGTTGAACCCCCCCCCCCCCCCCGAAAAAAATTTCTGGCTACGCCCTGTCTCTCTCGCTCTCCGTTTCTCCGGTTAACGTATGTTATAGAACGTGGTGGGACAGTTAAATAACGACCGGGCGTCACACAATATGAATTACGTAACTAGTGGGTCGTTTAAAGCTTCCAACCCATTACAAAGGGCTCAGCCATAATTCTTCATCGTCATCAACCGTCGCATTACAAAATGCACATAATGCCTTACAGATGGTACCTCGCTTCTCCGCAGGATAACGAAGAATGTCGTGGTGGGTGCTTACCAACTTCTCAAAAATTGATTTGTGGCGTAGTGGGTACGTTGCTAACGTACTTGTATTAGTAGCCACAAGAGAGTTTATAACGAGCTCTAAAAATGCCCCTCTTCCAGCTTTCGCTGTGACTGTGCTGCGCTTTCCGCGCAGGCCTGGCGTTTTTTATGAAATTGCACAACGAGCACGAAACATTCCTGCACTGCAAATGCTCTCGGCACCAAGACATGCTCAGCCTGTCGAATTCGTAAAAGGTGGCGCTTTTTTTATTTAAAGGGGTCATGAAGCACCCCTTGGGCTTGTTGAAAAAACACATCCTGTGGAAAGCTGACATGGCTATGAACTGCTCTGCCAAATATTACAGTCGTACGCGCCGCGTAAAGGCCACAAGCGGAGCGCGAAGTTGCCGTTTCCCCAGGCACCCTCTTTTCAAACAGAGGCCGGTTCTCACTCTCGTCGGTGGGCGGGGCGTCTGCACGTTGACGTCGCGGATCTGCCAGTTTACGTCGCAAGAGACATAGCATGCTTATTGGTCGATAGCCGACGTAAATCGAGAGCGGCGTTCGGATCAGATGCGCGGCGCCGCACTCCTCAGTACACGGTAGCCGCACTCGCGCACGCGAATCACAGCGGGAGAGCGATCGCGTTTCATGACGTGCGCTGACGTAACTTCTTTCCCCCGTGCCATCCCTCCCTATGTAGCTTCCAGTGCGCTCGTCGGCACGAGAAAAGAGAGAAAGCGCTGAGAGCGTGCGCCAAACCCCCGTAACTCCGCTCATTCTTGACGGATTCGAGAAATTTTTGCGGCAATCGATTCGGGAGGCAGTAAACTCCGATACTGAGGTCATTAGATCATTACTGGGAAAAGTGGTTCATGACCCCTTTAAACAAACTGCTAGCTTAAATGATAACCGGTAGAGTAGACATTGGTTCGTAATAAAGTGTCCACGTATGCCTGTCACGAAGTGGCGAGAACAGACGAAATAGTTGTCGGCGTTAGCTTCTTGAATTCCGCGTCTGTTGATGCGCGGTAGCCACTCACGCCGCCGACGCTCCGACAGCTCCTCCGCCTTCCCGCACTCGTGTAGGCGCACCTTTGGTATTTTGAAGAAATTGTAGTCTTCTTCACTGGTCTTTAGCTTCCTTGCCCTGCTCTCGCTATTGCAGCCAGAGTGCACCATCACGTCTACCAGGCAGTGTAGACGCGTAGAAAACGACTGTGCTGCCTCGGGCATCTGACAAAAAATGGCTGCGTACCCAGACTGCGCGGCGTCACCGCCGCTCGCACAAGCTCCCTATACAATCTTACGTAAGAATTGTTCACCGAGCTGTTCCCGTGTACTATTACTAAATCCTAAATACTATCGTCTAAGCACGAATCACGCGTAAAGAACTGCGTGAGGCAAAACCATGAACATATGCATTGCCTGTTTGTAATTGTTACTTTGTGTTTACTTGCCTTCGAATGGACGCTTGGACTGAAATTCTTACTTAGAATTGCTTGCAGCCACTTATCTTTCCGGTCAACGTCCCTTGGAAACGAAAACACATAGACCTTTGGTCTAGAGCACTGCACGGGCTCGGGCCGACCCGAAAGCCCGGGCCCGACTCGCGGGCCGGGCTGTCCGAAGCCTTTTCTGGCGGGCCTGGGCCGGGCTCGGGCTTGAAGCCACAGGCCTGGGCCGGGCCCGGGCTTGAAGCCGCCGGCCTGGGCCGGGCCCGGGCTAGAAGCTGCGGGCCGGGCATGACTCGGGCCCGCTCATTAAAAGGCCTAAGTCGGGCCTTCGAGCACGCGCGAACGTTATGCCTTGCATGGTCTACACTCTAAAAACTGGAGTGACCCTCTCTCCTTTAAGGGAGAAACGGCGATGTCCCCAGTGTTCATCTTCAAAAGGAGGAACTTTCCTCCCCTTTCAATGGAGAAACCGTTCGTCCCTTGTCAAAATCAAGATGGCTGACGCCAAGCCAGTGAAGCGAGAAATAGATTTAGGCCTAGCGAATGCATCGATTCTCGACTGATAAAGAGTATGCGGCATTGGTAATCACAAAAGACGGTCCCGCTGAGCTTAATATCGAACGATATGACAATAAAATCAAGCAGACAAACCTGTAGTGATGAAAACCTCGCGAGACGGAACGACGAAACTCATACGTTTCGCACAGCCAGCGAGACTGCGTTCACTTTACAAGAGACGGATACTGCAAAGGGGATTTCACCCGGAGACTGTACGTTAGGCTTGCTGTCTTTATTTCTCGAAGCATCACACGGTGCAGCGACGTTATCCACGCGTTTGTTTCATTATCCAAGCATAGTTTCGATAGACAGATGTTCAACTTCATATAACTACGTGGAGCTGTTTGAGCGCCGCAGCAAGTAGGTGGTAGCTGGCGCCATCTAGAGGGATTAAGCAATACCTAAAAAATTGCACCATTTCCCGCTAAAGGGGACCATGAGGCAATGCGAAGCCGGGGCACTTGCACGATGGCGTTCCGTTGGCGATCGTTGGGCATGCTACCGACCTCGCGTCGTAGAACGCGAAGAGGAACGCTACGCGCATCTTGTCTTCCCTCTAGCCTGGCCTTTAATTCTCGCCGGACGAGCGGGGAACGCGGTCGACAGGCGCGCGAGAGGGGGCGGCGTAGGAGAGGAGAGACAGGGGCAGGGGAAGCGCTGGCGCTCATCGCGGCGTTGTGTAGGAGAGAATTTGGGCATCTCTATCCCGCGTTTCAGTGGAAGAGTGGAGAGGGGTAGGGGAGAGGGAAACTGGAGAGGGGAAGGGGAGAGGAGTGGTGAGGGTATGCGCATGCGCAGTAAGGGTGGTCACGCGGCACACCACCACCACCGGTTTGAACTCCGCATAAGATGCTTCGCATCTAAAAGTTGTTTCTGACTGAGGCGGCGTACGTTGATACTACGCTATGGCATTTCAGCAACGGCCTCCATTCATGGATTACTCAAGGACACCGGAAAGTTGACACAGATTTTATTAATACGCACGCGTTCACTAGGCCGACACATAGCACACACATTGAATTCAATACATACACAATTCATTCATGAAGAATTCACTACGGACGCGTACGTACAGACGTGTTTACACATACCACTGTACGAAGCGCAGGCCCTTATACAGTCACTGAATTACAGTGGACCATGGTGCCACAAGCGATGCGTCATTTTTCTTGAACTCTTTACCATTTCATGGCTGCATCACAATATACGCAGACATTATAAAATGTAGCTATGGCTTAGTCAAGCGCACCAGTTAATCTAAACCCGCATAATAATGAACGATATAATTACAGAGTTGATTAAGTTAGTGCGAAAAGGACCATATTGAGAACCGTTCATACGATTCCGACGACATTTTGAAGTAGCGCCATTTTTCGACAGCGGCCACAGATAAAATTTCTCTCTCTGACGTGAAAGAAACTGAGCGACGAAAACACGGACAGAAGACAGACACAGCGCAAACTTTCAACTGGGTTTATTGTGCCACTGGATCTGCTTATATATACCACAGTATACATCACGCATGCGCGCAAATGGACGCGACGCGAAAAAGACCGCGCATGCATAAAAAATGAGTGAAACCAACAGTTACGCGTAAGAAGATCTTAGGAACACAAGCTCCTTATCGGTGAGGCCAGTGATGGTGAGCTAACGCACAAATCACCTAATTTGATTATCGCCTCTGCCTCTGTCACTTCGCGAATTAGCTGCGTTCTGCCACGTGAAACAACCGTACACAGAGGAAAGGAAGGAATACAGCCACAATCTCGACAGTGGATCGCCGAAAAACCGCCGGTGCCATTTTTTACCTTGTTGTGGTGTTCACGTAGCCGGTCATTGAGGCATCGCCCGGTTTGGCCAATGTACTGCCTCCCACACGAAAGAAGGAGGCAGTACACCACCCGTTCGGCACACTCAACGAACTTGTGCCGGTGCCACTTTGGGCCCTTTTCTAAATGTTCTTCGTGACCCTTGTGCCACTGTGTCCCTTATTGCCGCAATTGTCTGCAAAGCACGGATGCTCTCCTTTTGTTTATGCAATAAGATCATCCCGCCGGTCTTGGTTGCCCTTTTCGGAGGCTTTCTTCCTTCGGCAGGACACTCAGCCAGAGTTTGTAGGATCCTACGTTCCGAGTGGAACCACCAGGCAAGGCTCTACAGGCAGTACCTTTCGGTACAGATTCACAGCACCGCTGGTCCTCCCACAGCACGCCGTGTGCTTCAGGAGTACGTTCGTCTAGCGGATCGCACAACAGAGCACCTGTGGCAGTTGCAGTTACGTACGCACCGGGATTTGCAGGCACCGAAGTCGTCGGCCCCACGGAACCCTGTTCATGTCCCGAATTCTGTTGTGTTGCCTGTGCAGGTTCGAGACGTTCTGTCCCTCGGGCCAAAATTTGCCGTCGAAACCAGAAGACCCCCCAGAGAACTTTCTTCCTACGTCCGAGACGTCTCAAGGCTCACCCCGGATGACGAGGTAGGCCGCATCGTTTGGAACGTGTCGATGTACTGCAAAGGTGCAAGCAACCCAAGCCCAAAATTTCGGTGAAGCGTGTGGCTTCTGTTCTCGCTGACAATTCGTTGTGTGTGGTTCCTGCAGACAAAGAAGGTGGTTTTGCTGTATTTTCTGTAGGAAAGTTTAACGCGAAGGGCTTTAGAACCTATCAATGCTACTTTCAAGTGTCATAACGATATGTGGATGGCCAAGGTTAAAACGGAAGCAAAGCGCCTTTGCAAAGGGCTTAATTTAGATAAACTGACCAATGTTATTGAAAACAGCAAGCGCGATCACCTTGAAGTTTTCTTCAGTGCAAAAACGCACAACCTGATGTTCCTTTGCGGGTGATAGTGTCAGAGAATGATGCTTGGCAAAAGCCTTTGGCCGTGTATCTGCAAGATAAGCTGGGTCTTTTACCGGTCAATGATCCTTTTCTTGTTAAGAGCTCCGACAAGGTGATAGACTTCTTGAAGTCTAATTCACACCGCTGCTTCCAGGCCTTTTCCATTGACATTAAGGATTTATATTATTCTTTACCCCATGAGAGCTTACTGTCCTGTATCAAGAATTGCATTGATGAGTACGGCGCTGTTTCCTTCCAAGGCGAGGCAGGAATCTCATGTAGTAATTGTTTAAACCTTTTACAGTTTTATGTTAATTCCACTTTTATCACCTGGGATCGCGAATATTTTTTGCAGAAGAGTGGTGTGTGTATTGGCTCTTGCATTGTTCCCATTCTTAGTGACTTGTTTTTATCCCGTTTAGATCAGGACATTTTACTTCAAACGCAAGGCACCGCGGTTTTTAAAATTTTTAGATACGTTGACGACTCCCTCATTTTTATTGACTGTCCTTCTGATCATTTTGTTTTAGAAGCGAGCAAGGCGTTAGGCACGATTCAAAAGTGCCTTGTCCCCCTTCAAGTCACGCACGAGCTGCCAGTGCAAGGATCTATTCGCTTCCTTGATCTCAGCCTAACCTTTCATGACAGCCACACGTGTTGGTCGTAAGCCGCGAGCCAACAAACCACTTTTGCCATGCATGTCCGCGCATTCAAAGCTTGTCAAACTAGCCATAGCCAATTTGTGCATCACGAACGCCCTCAAAAAGTCTTGCTGTCACGTAGTGGGCGCCAGTTTTGAGCAATAAATTGAACGTATGTCAGCGGCAGGATATCCCAAACACGTGCTGGTGTCCGTCGCGGTACGGATTTTAAGAGGAACGCGACCCAGAGGGCAATTGCCGGCCGCTGATGCTCCGTCCGGCAGACGTCCCAAAGTAGGCGTTGTGCCCTACATGCATGGGATTTCTCACAACTTGAAGAAGATTGCCCAGAAGGCAAACGTGAAGCTGGTGTTCTCGGCTCCCAACAAGCTCGGGAAGCTATGCAGTACTGAAGATTATAGCGCACGAAAGACACGGACGAAGGAAGACGTGACACACACAGGCGCTAACTTGCAACAATGTTTATTTCGAAAACAGGGAACCACATATACAGGCAACATCGCTTAACACCATCATCATACATGCACTTTGCAAATTCAGCTATCTTTACGTAGATAGGCTAACTCCTTAAAGGAGAGGGCAATCGACGGTTTGGAAATGCATTTATCTTCCAGCCTATCAATCAACTCAGCCTCGATAATTTCGCGGGTTAGCTGACCTCGGCTGGTATTGACAATTGAACATTCTTGAAAAATGGGCATGCACGTGGTCTGAACATTGTTACTTGCACTGGTACCTGAGTTAGTGCAGTGCCTGCAGTTGGCATCGAGGAACTCACCCCTTTCTTCTTTCACGTTGTAGTGGTGCTCCTTTAAACGTTCGTTAACGCACCGTCCACTTTGTCCCACATAATTTTTGCCGCATGTTAATGGAAGCCTGTACACTACTTCATGAGCACATTTTACAAACCTATTTTTATGCTTCGTTTTGCACCCCTGCTTCTCCGATGAGGCAGGTCTGGTTAGTCTGCACAAACACTGCAATTTTGTGGGAGCCGAAAACAGTACATTTACGTTCGCACGTTGTCCTATCTTTTTTAGTCTGTGTGATAACCCGTGTATATACGGAATGACCGCGACTTTCCTCGTACCAGCTAGACCCTGGCAGGCAGGAGTCTTTTTTGACGAGTAAAACTTGAGGATGCCCTCAGAAACGCTGACAAGCACGTGCGTAGGGTAACCCGCGGTCCGAAGGCGGCCAATTTGTTCATTGAAACTTTCGCTCATGCGCTCAGGACATGATTTGCGCCCTACGCAAATCATCGCTTTTCCTTTGTCTTATTACGATGATGACATCGGCCATATTTGCGCCCAGACGCAATCTGAGATTTAAAAAAGATAGAACTTATATAATAGTGAATCATTAATATTAGAAACTGCCTTGCGACAGCTTCAGGAGCCTCTCATAAATTGTGTAAAGATTGTTTAGGACGCGAGTGTAGAAAAGAGCGTGAAAGCAAATATCCCGGGTTTGCTTCTATCCGCTTTTTCATGTTAGTTGTACACTTCTTTTAAATAAATTGTGTTGCTATTGTAGCGAAGCCTTTATTGAGTAATGGGTTGCGCTATCTATAGCCTTCTAGTGGGTCGTCGCCTTTGGCTCTTCGCGCTCGCGCTCTTGAGTCCGTGTTTGTGCCTTGACTGTCGCCATTGCATATCGTCGCCGACTACCGTCCAATAAACGCCTCAACAAATTGGTGGAGAGTGCTGTGCTCCTATTCGATGCCCCTGGAGCTGAGATCCCGTACCCTACCAACTACCATGCCTCAAGACGCTGCTCAGCAAACGTCTCCTTCCACAACGACCGCATGCCCCGGTGTCCCCCGCATCCGCGACCCTCCTATCTTCACCGGCGCAGATGGAACCGATGTTGAGGACTGGCTTGCGATGTACGAGCGTGTGAGCGTACCAAACAAATGGGACGCGGCAGGCAAACTCAGCAACCTGGTTTTCTACCTCGCGGGTGTGGCGGGCCTGTGGTACAACAACCACACCACCGAGTTCCCCACGTGGTCTGCTTTCAAGACCGCCATCATCGATGTGTTTGGCCGCCCTGCCGTTCGTAAACTGCAAGCCGAGCAACGTTTACGTGAACGAGCTCAGCAGACCGGTGAGTCCTTTACGAGCTACATTGAAGACATCCTGGACTTGTGCAAGAAGGCTGACGCGGCCATGCCTGAGTCTGACAAGATCCGCCACGTTCTGAAAGGCATCGACGACGATGCCTTCACTATGCTGCTCGCCAAGAACCCTCGTACTGTGGCCGAGGTGATTACGCTCTGCCAAAGCTACGAGGAGCTGCGCCGGCAGCGACTGCTGACCCGTCGACCTCCATCACGCGACGCCGATCTCGCAGGCTTGTCGGCCATTTCTGATCAGTCCGCCTTGCTCGCCGAGATCAAGTCATTCGTGCGCGAGGAAATTGCCCGCCAGTTCTCCCTACTGGCCTTCCCTCGCCCGCAGCATGTTGAACAGCCGTCGACCACGCTGCTGGCTCCCTTACGCCGCGCTATTCAGCAGGAAATCGCGGAGGTCATGCCGGAATACCACCAGCCCCCTCCGGCACCTGCGCCGCTCAGTTACGCGCAGGTTGTAGCCAGGCCACCCCAAGCGATTCCTGTGGCTGCCCCACTTACTTACGCCGAAGCCGTCGCCAGACCTCAAGCCTTCGAAGCGAGTGGGCCGGCTGCGTTTGCCGACGCCATACCTAGGCCACCGATGCAGCCCATCATGCAGTCGTATCAGCAGACGCCTCGTCCACCGCGTCCTGCTCCATGGATGGGACCTACCCCGGCGAACCGATGGCGCACTTCTGACAACCGCCCGATCTGCTTCGCGTGTGGTTGCGCCGGTCATGTCGCCCGCTATTGCAATCGCGTGCAGCCGCCTCGTGTAGCCTCAGCCATCCCCAGCCAGTCAAGCCGCCCGTATTACGATTCACCGCCGCCTATGTCACCGTCGTCTCGCCCAGCTCCATCTACCCACCGTTCGCCGTCACCACGACGCCGATCACTGTCACCGATGCGGCCACGGCCGGTCACACGTGACCAGGAAAACTAGTCGTCGCAGTCCACGAGGCAAGGGCTGCGACGCTATCGAACTGCGAAAGCCCTCAGCGAAGCCCATCAAACGTGTTAGACGTGTTTGTGGACGGTGTGCGCGCATCTGCCCTTATTGACACTGGAGCCGCCGTATCCGTTATTGACGCCAAACTTAGCCGACTACTGCGAAAAGTGACGACGCCACTTCCCGGGCTCTCCCTCCGTACAGCAAGCGCCCAAAGTATTCACCCTACAGCGGTGTGCACAGCCCGCGTCATGATTAAGGATGCTCTGTACGCCGTCGAATTGATTATAATTCCGGCATGCTCTCACGACGTCATCCTAGGATGGGATTTTCTCTCCCACCACGACGCCGTGATTCATTGCGCACCCGCCGAAATAGAGCTCTCACCATTCTCTGATCTGACGCCGGCTGACATTCCATCGTCTGTGAGCAAGGTACTCGTCAAAGACGACACCAAACTGCCTGCATACTCGTCAACGGCCGTGTCCGTCTACTGCGCCAGTCTCTCCGACACCGTCGCACTCCTCTCGCCATCCGACCGTGTTTGCACGAGGAAAGGCTTGCTGGTGCCCTTCGCGACCGTGCAAGTCACTCAGGGCAGCACGTCAATTTTTGTTATCAACCCATCTCCGTACAGTGTTACGTTGGTGCGGGGAGAATGTCTCGGCAGCGTGGAACCCCTCGAAGACGCACAAGTTATGGACGAACCAGATGGCACGCACTGCCCCAGTTCCGGCACGCTCAGTTCTGTTACCACGTCTGGTTCATCGCCCGCTGATGTATTTGCTTCTTCCATTGCTGACAACCTTACGCCGGACCAGCGTTCCCAGCTTCTAGACCTCTTGGAAGAATTTCGCGCTTCTTTCGATATTGCTCAAACTTCTCTCGGCCGCACGTCCACCGTTACGCATCGCATCGACACTGGCGCCCAACCACCACTGCGGCAACGTCCATATCGCGTATCTCCCACAGAACGCCGCGTAATCAACGAGCAAGTCGACGACATGCTTCGACGCGATGTTATTCGACCATCTAACAGCCCCTGGGCGTCTCCTGTCGTACTTGTTGCGAAGAAGGACGGTTCTGTGCGGTTCTGTGTGGACTACCGACGACTCAATAAGATCACTCGCAAGGACGTTTATCCGCTGCCGCGAATCGACGACGCGATTGACAGCCTACAAGGAGCCGAATTCTTTTCGTCTATCGATTTGCGCTCAGGGTACTGGCAGGTACCTATGGCTGATGACGCTCGACCGAAGACCGCCTTTGTCACGCCCGACGGCTTGTACGAATTCAACGTCATGCCGTTTGGGCTGTGTAATGCGCCCGCCACCTTCGAGCGCATGATGGATACTGTTCTGCGCAACCTGAAATGGCACACGTGCTTGTGCTACCTCGACGACGTCGTCGTTTTCGCTCCAGACTTCTCCACGCATCTTCAACGCCTCCGGCATGTGTTGACGCGTTTGAGCGACGCTGGTCTGCAACTGAATTTAAAGAAGTGCCGATTTGCAGCACGGCAGCTGACAATACTCGGCTACGTCGTGTCCAAGGACGGAATTCTCCCCGATCCAGCCAAACTTCGGGCCGTGACCGAGTTCCCGAAACCTACGTCCGTCAAAGAACTGCGCAGTTTCGTAGGACTGTGTTCCTACTTTCGGCGCTTCATTCGAAACTTTGCGACTATCATATCACCGCTGACGAAGCTCCTGGGAAGTAGCGGGCCCCTCCATTCGTGGTCGTCGGAGTGCGACGACGCTTTCGCAAAGCTCCGTCGTTTGTTGACGTCGCCTCCCATACTACGTCACTACGACCCTACGGCCCCTACAGAGGTACACACAGACGCCAGCGGTGTTGGCCTTGGCGCTGTCCTTGCGCAGCGCAAACCAGGATTCCCTGAATATGTCGTGGCATATGCAAGTCGTACGCTTACTAAAGCCGAGACCAATTACACCGTCACCGAAAAGGAATGCCTGGCGATCATATGGGCCCTTACAAAGTTCCGACCCTATTTATATGGCCGCCCATTTGATGTCATCACCGACCATCATGCACTATGCTGGTTGTCGTCATTGAAGGATCCCTCAGGCCGCCTCGCCCGCTGGGCACTTCGCCTACAGGACTACGATATTCGCGTGCTGTACCGCAACGGACGCCAGCATGCTGACGCCGACGCCCTCTCGCGCTCCCCCTTGCCTGACAACGATGCCCCCTGCTCGGTACCTAACAATGTTGTTTCTTCCATCGACGTTCACACCATCGCTACCGAACAACGCAAGGATAAATGGATCGCCTCGCTGATAGACTTGCTCACTGATCCGTCGGCAACACCAATCACTCGCGCGTTGCGTCGTCAAGCCCACCATTTCACCATTCGTGACGACCTACTGCACCGACGCAATTACAACGCCGACGGCCGCCAGTGGCTACTTGTGATACCCCGCAGTCTGCGTTCTGAATATGCGAGTCTTTCCACTCTGATCCACAATGCGCGCACTCTGGGGTATCAAAAACTTACCACCGCATTCGACAACGATACTTCTGGCGAGGGATGTACCGCTACGTGCAGAAGTTCGTTCGCTCCTGCCTCGATTGCCAACGCCGAAAACCTTCAACGCACGTGTCACCCGCCGGTCTACAACCATTACCTTGCCCGAACCGTCCGTTCGGGCGCGTGGGCATCGACTTGTACGGACCACTTCCTCTGACATCGGCTGGTAACCGCTGGGCCATCGTCGCTGTTGACCACCTTACGCGATACGCCGAAACCGCCGCTCTCCCAGCGGCTACAGCGCGCGATGTTGCCTCCTTCCTGCTACACCGATTCATGCTGCGTCACGGTCCACCCCAGGAGCTTCTCAGCGATCGAGGCCGTGTCTTCTTGTCGGAAGTCGTCGAAGCAATTCTAAAAGAGTGCCGTGCTGTTCACCGCAAAACTACTGCTTACCACCCGCAGACGAATGGGCTCACCGAACGCTTTAACCGCACGCTCGGCGACATGCTCTCAATGTACGTCGCCGCCGATCACACAAATTGGGATGCCATTCTGCCCTTCGTCACCTACGCCTATAATACCGCCCCTCAAAGCACAACTGGTTTTTCACCCTTCTTCCTATTGTACGGAAGGCACCCGTCGCACACCATCGACACGATACTCCCATACAAGCCGGATTCAACTGAGTGTGCGCCGATATCTGACACAGCCAGGCTTGCGGAAGAGTGCCGCGAGCTTGCCAAGACGTTTACAACGCAGGAACAAGAGCGGCAGAAGAGCATTCGCGGTGGAACCACCACTTCTGAGTCCACGTTCCTCCCTGGAGCGCTCGTATGGCTCTCGGTCCCTACCACTGCAACTGGCCTCTCTACAAAACTACTGCCGAAATACGAAGGCCCCTACCGGGTCGTCGAGCGCACATCCCCGGTCAACTACGTGATCGAACCCATCGAACCATCTTCGGACATGCGCCGTCGAGGGCGCGACATCGTCAACGTGGAGCGTCTCAAGGCCTACTATGACCCACTCATAGTGACGAGCTGTTAGGTCGCCAGACGGCTCCCGTTTCGTACCCGGGGAAATTGTAGCGAAGCCTTTATTGAGTAATGGGTTGCGCTATCTATAGCCTTCTAGTGGGTCGTCGCCTTTGGCTCTTCGCGCTCGCGCTCTTGAGTCCGTGTTTGTGCCTTGACTGTCGCCATTGCATATCGTCGCCGACTACCGTCCAATAAACGCCTCAACACTATGTTTTATTTTCACGATACTGTTATTTTAATGACTTGCCATGTGCCATATAGGCAACATTTCATTTATATTCTTGGGTATTACGTTTCAAGACCACGATATGATTACGAGGCGCGCCGTAGTGGGGACCGGATTAATTTGGACCACCTGGAGTTCTTTAACGTGTACCTAAAGATAAGTACACGGCTGTTCTTGCATTTCGCCCCCATCAAAATGAGGCTGCCGTGGCCGCGTGAATCGCACCCGCGTCCTATAGCACTTAACAGCGAAACAGCTTAACCGCTCAGCTACCACCGCGGGCAAAGCAACATTTCGATGCATGTACACACTGGATTTTCCGGCCCGCTACAAAGCGCAAGGCATCATTAATAATCGTCATCAACAACTAATATCCTCTAGCGGGTCCGGGCCGCGCCTGGTCATGAAAACGCGCGCCCTGGATAAGTTTTGTAATGAACGCCCGGGCCCGGGCCAGGCTCGGGCTGGGTTCGGTCATGTACGCCCGGGCCCGTGGCCGGGCCCGGGCTTGGAACCATGGGCACGGGATGGGGTCGGGCTTCATAAAGCGGGCCCGGCCCAGGCCCGGGCCGAAAAATCAGGCCCGTGCAGTGGTATTTTCCTTTACAGCCGGGGGCGCAACAACAGCCCATGTCGCTGGAAGCGCACGACCACGTGTGGCTCGAGGAATGTCACTTGAGGAACGTTGCACAGCCGTTTACTTCAACGGTACACGAATCTATCACTAGCTCAAACGCGGAATCACGTACTGTCACTCGCCAACAAATCCACAGCCTAAATGAACCCCCCCCCCCTCAAAAAAAGAAAGAAAACGCTCACAAGAAATTGAAAACGTGCGCACCACGTGCAACTCCTCGACGAAAGAATATCCTTCCGATCTAGCCGAGCAGACGAGCTGAAAGGGGCAAAACGCAGATGCGGCAGAACAGGTTGCGTTGAGCAGCGCAATTAGTGTGACATTGCGCACTGGTGTGGAGAGGGTTGAAGAGGCCTTAGGCTAATCTAGGTGGTGTTGGTTCGACTCCCTAGTCATACGAATCCATGAAACTCTTTCTTCCAGTTTTTCTTTGTCATCTGTATCTTGTTGTATCGCCATGATGTAGCTTGGGTACGCACCACGTCGCCCAACTGGGGCTTACACCTGCGTTCGACGAAAACCCCCGAACAAACGACCACATGAGTCCGACGCCGATGAACAAAGAGCGCAAGACCCTATGTTCTGTTATTCTTCATCACTTCCGAACACACAAGGTTGTTTGCCCAGTAACATGTTCTACTATTCTTAGATATGTTTTATGAGGGTTTTGCGAAGTACCACCAGATGACCCTCCGTGACATCATCACATTATCTACTGACGTATTTCCGTCACAGAAATACGTGTGAGAAACGACACAGAAATACCTCAGTCTTGGTGGACCCCATCTTAAAATGTTAGAAAATGAGATAAATGGCGTCTTTTCAAAAATTGTGTACCCTACCCTTCTTTCTCTTCTAACCACCGGCATCCTGGCCCGTAGTGGCCAAGACCCTTGACTTCAGGAGCAAGCTAGAAAGAAGAAGGAGGAAACGCGAGGCGCTGAGCCGACGGCAGCGATGCCAGGGTAAGTTCTATGCTGTGAAATTTTGTTATCTTCGCATCGTGTCGGGGGTTAGTAGAGAGGCTTGCAGTGAGCCGCCAGTCAAGTGTGTGCGTCATTCGGGTATGCGCGCTTCCATTGCGCAAGAGCATGCCTGCTGCGTAGAATGCGCACTCACACACACACCGATGCGTTTCTTTGCGCTTCACGTACAGTATTTCGTAGCAATAAGGCCAAGTTTCCAAACTTTGAAAGAACATGCGTGCCGCACTTACCATAACTGCAGCCCTATTATTGGTCATCTATATCAAGCTCGCTCAACATGTCGCAAGGCAGTTTCTAATATTAATGATTGACTATTATATAAGTTCTATCTTTTTTAAATCTCAGATTGCGTCTGGGCGCAAATATGGCCGATGTCATCATCGTAATAAGACAAAGGAAAAGCGATGATTTGCGTAGGGCGCAAATCATGTCCTGAGCGCATGAGCGAAAGTTTCAATGAACAAATTGGCCGCCTTCGGACCGCGGGTTACCCTACGCACGTGCTTGTCAGCGTTTCTGAGGGCATCCTCAAGTTTTACTCGTCAAAAAAGACTCCTGCCTGCCAGGGTCTAGCTGGTACGAGGAAAGTCGCGGTCATTCCGTATATACACGGGTTATCACACAGACTAAAAAAGATAGGACAACGTGCGAACGTAAAAGTAGTGTTTTCGGCTCCCACAAAATTGCAGTGTTTGTGCAGACTAACCAGACCTGCCTCATCGGAAAAGCAGGGGTGCAAAACGAAGCATAAAAATAGGTTTGTAAAATGTGCTCATGGAGTAGTGTACAGGCTTCCATTAACATGCGGCAAAAATTATGTGGGTCAAAGTGGACGGTGCGTTAACGAACGTTTAAAGGAGCACCACTACAACGTGAAAGAAAAAAGGGGTGAGTTCCTCGATGCCAACTGCAGGCACTGCACTAACTCAGGTACCAGTGCAAGTAATAATGTTCAGACCAGGTGCATGCCCATTTTTCAAGAATGTTCAGTTGTCAATACCAGCCGAGGTCAGTTAACCCGCGAAATTATCGAGGCTGAGTTGATTGATAGGCTGGAAGATAAATGCATTTCCAAACCGTCGATTGCCCTCTCCTGTAAGGAGTTAGCCTATCTACGTAAAGATAGTTGAACTTGCAAAGTGCATGTATGATGATGGTGTTAAGCGATGTTGCCTATATATGTGGTTCCCTGTTTTCGAAATAAACATTGTTGCAAGTTAGCGCCTGTGTGTGTCCGTCTTCCTTCGTGTCTTTCGTGCGCTATAATCTTCAGTATGACATACCAACACGCCCAAAACGCCACGTTACTAAGCTATGCAGGCTGTTATGCCAGGGCCCCCAACCCGAACTTCCTTGCTTCGACAAGGCATTCAAGCTGGTAGAACGTCTGACGCAACCAGCGTCAACACCCGCTGATGCAACAAGGCGGGAGCCTTACGCAATCCCCGGCAACTCCGGCGCTGCGTCTGACGCAACCGAAGGAAATCTCTCTCGCAACGTGCGGCAAGCCTCTCATCCGCGGATCCGGTTCGAGCCAGCGGCCAACGGCGGTTCCTTATTGGAGGCTTCGAGCTCCTGGCTGATGCAAGCGATCGCCCAGGGCTATAAAAAAACCAAGCTGCGCGGAGAGAGAGACAGCGAGCGAAGAAATCACGGGTCGTCGTCGCACCTCTGTGCGAGCCCAATAAGCTGTCGGCCCCAGCGCCGAATATGTAACGCCTCTGTGTATTGTATATAAATTTGCCTTAACTCACCGTCGCCTTGATCGCTCCGTCTATCAGCTCTGCCCAGAAGCAGTCGCAAGCTGAGACACCTATCACCCAATAGTGGATGGCAGCTGCGGGATCGGCCGGCGTCAGCTACCTCGATGCGGTGAGTGCCTGATGTTTTCCCTTCAGTTCACCATACTTCTCCAGCACAGGTTATCGCAGTTTAGAGAAGGTTGTGTGAAGCATTGGAGGGAGCTTTGATTGTTTCGAGCCAAGTCGGAGCGCTTTGAAACCAAAGTTAATGCGGAGGGTGTAAACACGGCAGGTTGAGAATTGCTTGCGTGTCTCCCAAACAGCTCCCAAACCGGAACGCTCGGACACACGCAGATCCACCCGCACTAAGACAAACAAGTGACAAACCCTTGAAATCACTACTCCCCATACACGCCGCATTGAATTTTTACAAGCTAGAAAACTAACCCAAAAGCTCACCAACTACACCTGCCACCTCAACACGTACAAGCACTGCATAAAGAACAACACAATTCCCAAAGGACTAAAACTGAAAGCGACACCCGCGTTAGGTACTCTCTCCACCCAATATCAAGATAACTGGCAAACAGCACTACACAACGCTTCATTTTCTCTCTTAAATATACTCAAGAGCCACTGCATGGAGCAAATTGAAGAATTTTCCCAAAAACTCGAGAACATAATTCTAACAACCGAAGAAAAAAGGGACCTAGAACAATATAAAGAAAAACAGAATAAAAAATTGAGGCAAAAGCAGAATAAGAAAATGATTTCCAATCAAGGAACACCCTCCCGAACAACCACCCTAGTCCCGCTAACAACTGACAGTACAAACAGAGAAATACCAAGCACAGCTAACATCACACAAATAGAGCAGTCCAATGCTGTAGACATTTCAAGTACATTAAGCCTAGAGGAAACAAGGGTCCTTAGCAAGGGCCTAAACTTTTGTCCAACCAACAACACAATAGATGAATTCGAACTCCACAGAGACCTCACAGAATTTTCACGAAGAATGCGCATTAGACACTTTTTTGCAGATAACGATGGAGCAGAAACAGGTACTACAACGCTCAGGGCTCAGTCTACTTGGACTCCCGAACCAGAACAGGCAATTGAACTCGACTTATATTTAAAGCTATCACTACAGAAATCACTAATCAATCGAAAACATCTAAAAAGCCTAGGAACATGACTTATTCGGAGAGTCGCATCATCTCTAACCTCAAGTCGCGCGAAGACATTATCATCAAGGAAGCCGATAAGGGAGGAAGCATAGTCATTTGGCCAACACAGAAGTACAAGCACGAGGCTTACAGACAACTCAATAACCCAGAACACTAACGCAAAATAGACAGCGATCCAACAGAACAATACACACTCACAATCACTAACACACTTAGATCCCTCCTTGCTGATGAATTAATAACTCCATCAGAATTCAAGTTTCTGAAACCAAACAACAAAGCAGCAGGGCGGTTTTACCTCCTCCCCAAAATTCACAAAGTACCATCCACCGAATTATACACTGTCAATATTCCAGGGCGCCCAATAGTATCAAATAACAACACCCCAACCGAGAGCCTCTCCGAATTCCTTAACCACTTTCTCGGGGACATTCCGAAGACATTCCCGTCATTTGTACAGGACACCCCACACCTACTGCGAATAATAGAAGAGATTAATAGCAAAGGCACACTACCACAAAACGCCATCCTCGTCACACTAGACGTTACCGCTTTATACACGAATATCCCGATCCCAGAGGGCCTAACCTCAATAAAGCAAACTTTAAATCAACATAATGTACAGCATTCTACTGAAGTATATTTATCATTACTCGAACTAGTACTATCACACAACTATTTTGAATTTGAAGAAAATTACTACCTTCAAATACAAGGAACAAGCATGGGCACCCCATTCGCACCCACTTATGCAAACATATTCATGGGAATTCTGGAAACAGACTTCCTGGCTCGCTGCGCAGACAAACCCCACACATACCTTCGGTACATTGATGACATACTTATAATATGGGGTCACGGCAGGGACAATCTAGCTAAATTTACATCATTCCTAAACTCCTTTCATCCAACGATAAAGTTCACGTCCGAGACCTCAGCTGAGAGCATCAACTTTCTTGACACAACCATATATCTTGAGAATGGTATATTAAAGACTACGCTGTATAAGAAACCATTTAACAACCAACAATACCTAGATTATACTAGCCATCACCCAAAACATTGTAAACAGGGCATTTTCAGGAGCCAAGCAACAAGGTTACGTCGCATATGCGTAGAGGATCAGGATTACGTAAACAGACTTACTACCCTAAAAGAAACACTAGCAAACAGAAGCCATCCAAACGCGTTCCTTCATAAGGCTTACACGGACGCACTAAAACTAGATCGCACTGAGACACTCAAACCACGCCCTAAAACCACAACAACAACAACAACGCCTCTTCTCACTACAAAATTTTCCAACGCACTTCCGAACATAAACAACATCCTCGCAAAATACTATCCGATTCTAACAACCAACCAGAAACTTAAAAAAATCTTCCCCGAACCGCCTAAGGTTGCCTACAGACGCAACGCCAATTTTAAAGATATGCTCGTACATGCAAAACTCGCAACAAAAACTACACCAACGTCTGGACCCTGTGGGCGTCCAAGATGTTCTACGTGCAAACATATACAGCCAGCCACCAACGTAAAAAGCACAGCATCCGATTACCTTCACAAGGTAACATCGAACTTCACGTGCACCTCAAACAATCTGATCTACTGCATTGAGTGTGCCACCTGTAAAAAACAGTACATAGGCGAAACTGGACAACCAATTCATGTAAGACTGAACGGCCACCGCGCAGACGCAAAGCACAACTTACCAAAAGCAGTAGCCAGCCACTTCAATCAACAAGACCACAATTTCGATCAAGCCAAACTTTACATTCTACAAACAAACTTCCGGTCACCACGTGAGAGGAAATACATGGAGTCGTATTTGATACACAAATTTCAATCCCTACACCCATCAGGAATAAATCTAGCTCGTGGTAATTTGGAATCGTTAAAAGCCATAGCATGATTCCTATAATATTAAGAGACATGAAGTACGCTCAGCTTTCAAAAACCTTAACCTATTCGCAAAATAAAATCCCGACCAGCTCCCATAATACACTATCAATATTCTTTTTAATATCTCTTAACCTTGCATGTATAAGTGTGCACATACGTGTAGATATTATTCTCTTAAGATGTTTTCATTTTCTAGTGAATCCTAACCACGGTTTCCTTCCCCCTTTCCGCGCTCCAAAGGCCGCTTCTGGCCAGCATTGTCACAGCCCTCGCCTTCTCAGGAAGTTCTACGAGTCTTATTCCGATTGTTCCCCCCCGGCCGCCCCTCGTTCCTTTCAAATTTTTTTTTTCCCTCTTAGTTGACGGGCGCCCAATTTTTGGAAGCCACCGACGACACTGGATGCATATGCCAGCCAATTACTTCACCCATTAAGCAGGAGCTTGCTTTTCAGGCAACCCTTTCAATATCACTTAAAGTAGGCAGGCGGCATTTTAAACGTACGCCGCCCGAGTACCTTCCTCTTTTTTTTTTTGTCGTCTGTAGCTGCCTTCCCCACCACCTTCTGCAGCTCCTTGGCGGACATTTAAACGTAAGCCTCCCGGTTTTTCTCCCCGCCTGTAGTTCCCTTCCTCACCACCTTCTGCAGCTCTTTGTGATGGCTGCACTCGCCCTCTCGCTTGGTTGTACCCCCCCCCCTTTTTTTTTCTTTTTTTTCTTTCTTTGCAGCTACCTTTAACTCTGACATGGCAGACCCGAACGTGTTTGCAAACTCTCTTGAATTGTGGCAAGGGCTTTACTCCTCTGCTTTCGAGTTTCTCTCTTTCCAGGCATCAATTACCAACAGCAACAGACGCGCCGCCGCTGGACATGACGTCATCACTAACCCCATAAAACTAACACGCCAGGGATGACAAGGCGCCTTTGACAAAGATAGGTCCCCTATCGAAACGTCGGCCAGCCTGATCTGAGGCACTTTCTCCTGTTTTGAAATCTATAACGTGTATCCATCCGTCGGCTCCCTTCTTGATCTTGCGTGTCTTTCTAGTAGACATATAGGGGATACGGCAAGTAGATTCTAACGAGGGCAAATAGCTAGACGCTAGTGTGAACGATGGAGAACCTTAAAGTGAAGGAACTCATCGAAATTTGTGAAGAACTTGACCTTACTCTGGGCCGTGCGAAACGAAAGCAAGCGATCCTTGAGATCATGCAGAAGGAGGGAGTAACGGCTGAGGAAGTCGATGGGGCCTGGGCGGATATCAAAGAACGTCGCGAGGAGGCCGAAAGACGAGAACTTCGTGAGCGTGAGGAGGCTGAAAGAAGAGAACTCCGTGAGCGTGAAGAGGCCGAAAGACGAGTACTTTGTGAGCTCGAGGAGGCGGAAAAAAAGAGAACTCCGTGAGGGTGAAGAGGCCGAAAGACGAGAACGTCGTGTGCGCGAGGAAGCCGAAAGGCAAGAAAGCCGCGAGCGCGAGGAACGCGGAGAGCGCCTCGAGACGAAAAGAATAGAATTGGCGGTCCGTCAGTGTTCGCAAGCGCCTAGCGTAGCTTCTACGACGGTTCAGGCTAGTGGACATAGAATTCGGGACCAACTGCCACCGTTCGTAGTGGGCGAGGACATGGCGAAGTATCTCGTAAAGTTCGAACACGTCTGCGATAGAAATGGCATCGAGCGGTCTCTTTGGGCACAGAACCTGTTAGCTCTGCTTCCCGGGGAAGTATCCGACGTGATAACGTGTTTGTCGAGGGAGAGCTATGACGAGGTTAAGGAGGCTCTGTTGAGAAGATACAAATTGTCACCCGAGGCTTTCCGGCAAAGGTTCCGGTATGCAAAAGTGGGGAATGAGTCACACGTTGACTTCGCGTTTCGTCTTAAAGCCAATTTAATTGAATGGCTCAAGGGCGAAGATGTCTATGACGATAGCGATAAAGTGGTAGAATGCATAGCATTGGAGCAATTCTACCGCTGTATCGAGGATGATGTCAAGCTTTGGCTGCAGGATAAGCTTGGAGAAGTAGAGCTAAACAAGGCAGCAGAGTTAGCTGAAGAGTACTACACTCGTAGAAACTTGCACAGTAGGGTCGTGCGTGTTGAAAAAGCTGAGAGAAAAAAGGGCTTTTCAAAAAAACCTGATGACCGGAAACCTGCTCTGCACCGTAATTTCAGAAAAACCCGTCTTTTACGAAGGAGACTGTGAGGGAAGGGCGAACGGAAGCGAAGAAGTCGAGTGAGCTTCCCAAAGAGCGCACTGATACTACACGGGCGTTTGAGTCACGGAAGCCGCTAATTTGTTACAATTGCAGAAAAGAAGGGCACATCGCGGTAAATTGTAAACAAAAGGTTGCTTTCGCAACGATCCGTGAATCAGAAAAGAACATGCGGTTGTTAGAACCGTATATTCAGGAGATTAGCGTCAATGGGAAAACGTGTCGAGCACTTCAAGACTCAGCGGCAACTATGGACGTTGTCCATCCTTCACTAGTGTCTCCGAACGACTTGACAGGCGAATGCGCATGGATCAGGCAAGTCGCCGAAGAGCAGAGCACTTGCTTACCGATCGCTACGGTGATCACTGAAGGCTCTTTCAGTAAGCTTCACACCGAAGCGGCTGTGTCTGCCGCTCTTCCAGATTGTTTTCATTATCTTTTTTCGAACAACTCGGAGCAGCTTCTCAAGGAGCAGGGTAAATCGTTCTTTCCCAGCGTTGCGTACATGGCCCTCACGCGATCGCAAGCGCGGAAGCTCTCACAGCAACTTGATCTCGTTCCATGTAGTACAACACCACCTGAAAAAGCGGCCGAGCTGCGTGACCTTGGCAGCGAGTCGAGCGAGCCTCGGAAAGAAAACTCTCGGGGTGGGTTACTCGAGCCGCCTGCAGCTGAAGCCGGTAGCGTCGCCTGCGTCGGCGGAGAAACCGAAGTGGCGCCGTTGGGCGAGGTGGGCAATACGCTCAAGCCTTTAGCTGAAAGTTGGTGTGAGCTGTCGAGGGTTGATAGAGCGACGCTCATTCGAGAGCAGCGTGAAGACATCTCGATAAAAGCGCTAATGGAAAGCGTAAAGTTGGGAGTCATAGTAGCGGGTGAGAGTGACTATACATCTCCTCTAATACTGGTTCAAGTGCCGGGAAATGATCCTAGGCTATGCATCGATTATCGGCGCCTTAACGCCATAACTCGAGACCAGACGTATCCTATACCAAATCTAGAGGAAAGGGTGGAAACAGTGGCAAAGTCAAACTACATTTCCACGCTAGACCTCGTGCGAGGTTATTGGCATGTTACGCCGCGTTCGTTTCTCCATTCGGAACGTATCGGCCACTTATGCTGAGTTTCGGACTGAAAAATGCGCCTTGTTGCTTTTCGGGTCTAATGGACCGCGTTCTTTATGGCCTGCCCGAGTTCGCACTGCCGTATCTCGACGATGTCGCCATCTTCTCGAACAGCTGGGAAGAACATGTCGAACATTTACGAGTCGTGCTGAACAAGTTGAAAGAAGCGGGTCTTACAGCGAAACGTGCTAAATGTCACTTAGGATGCGGCGAGGTGTCTTACCTGGGACACGTGGGGCGTTGCCGGCGTAGACCTTCCGAGATCAAGGTAGCCGCCGTCGTGAACTATCCACGACCAACCACCAAGTCTGAGATAAGGGCTTTCTTAGGGCTAGCGGGATACTATCAGCATTATGTGCAAAACTACTCTACCATTGCCAGCCCTCTCACTGACGCGCTTCGAAAGTCGGAGCCAGTTAAAGTGACATGGGACTTAGAAAAAGAGAATGCGTTTTGCAAGCTGAAACAAGCCTTAAACGGAAAACCCGTTCTCATGGCGCCCGACTTTTCCAAGGGCTTTATCATTCAGTGCGACGCGAGTGATCGCGGAATGGGAGCTATATTGTGCCAGGAAGATGACACTGGTCACGAAAGACCAGTTTTGTATTTAAGCCGAAAACTGAGCTGCAGGGAAGAGGCGTATAGTACCTCTGAAAAGGAATGTGCCTGCCTCGTGTGGGCGGTTCAAAAGCTGGCCTCTTATGTCTCCGGTTCCAAGTTTGTGGTCGAAACGGACCACTGTCCTCTAACCTGGTTGAATAACATGTCGTCCAAAAGCGGCCGGTTACTGAGGTGGAGCATGATACTCCAACAGCACAACTTGAACGTTCGTTACAAGAAAGGAAAGCTAAACGCGAACGCAGACGCACTGAGTCGCGCGTTCTAAGCAGTGCCGTCTTCGGCTATCCTTTCAGTTTTTCGTTGGCAAATTGGGGCAAAATTTTGTCCTCATTGCGGCCTTAGCTGAGCGCTTCCGCTCTGAGTGATCTCAAGGGGCCAACATTATTTTGAATTCTGTTTCATTGCGTTTGTTACACGTGTAATATTTTCAGTTCTGCTTTTAAGAGTTTTGTGTGCCACATGTGCCTCTTGATAGAGAGGGAACAAAATTTCGACAGAAACGTAGTTAGGAATGTGTTATTCTATCTAGGTCTGGTGTTCTGTCGGGTGACCGAGGGCACTTGCTTGTGTCGTGTGTTGTCTGTTTTCGGACCGTTCTTGACAAGTTGCAGAACGATTAACAAGTGCTGATACGAAAGATCGTCAGAAGAGACGAGCAAAGCAAGTCGACACATCTTGGCGACAAGACACTGGAGCCGGGATCCGGCCTGGCGACTGCGATCTGTTCACGGAACGAAGCGTGGAGCCAAATGTCCCCATGGCCCTGGAGGTGAACCTGGATGGACCTGGCGAACGAGCGCGCCCGGCGTCCGAGCCACGTGGAAGCAGCTCGTCTTTCCGGCGCATTGTCTGGCGGCGGGGGTGCTGTTATGCGAGGGCTCCCGACCCAAACTTACTTGCTTCGACAAGGCATTCAAGCTGGTAGAACGTCTGACGCAACCAGCGTCAACACCCGCTGATGCAACGAGGCGGGAGCCTTACGCAACCCCCTGCAACTCCGGCGCTGCGTCTGACGCAACCGAAGGAAATCTCTCCCGCAACGTGCGGCAAGCCCTCTCATCCGCGGATCCGGTTCGAGCCAGCGACCAACGGCGGTTCCTGATTGGAGGCTTCGAGCTTCTGGCTGATGCAAGCAATCTCCCAGGGCTATAAAAGAACCAAGCTGCGCGGAGAGAGAGACAGCGAGCGAAGAAATCACGGGTCGTCGTCGCACCTCTGTGCGAGCGCAATAAGCTGTCGGTCCCAGCGCCGAATATGTAACGCCTCTGTATATATGTATATAAATTTGCCTTAACTCCCCGTCGCCTTGATCGCTCCGTCTATCAGCTCTGCGCAGAAGCAGTCGCAAGCTGAGACACCTGTTACCCAACAAGGCTCACGGATCCAAATGTCGTCCCGCCAGAGAAGTGCACTAAGCGGCACCAGCACAAGTTCGTTGAGTGTGCCGAACGTGTGGTGTACTGCCTCCCTCTTTCGTGTGGGAGGCAGTACATTGGGCAAACCGGGCGATGCCTCAATCACCGGCTACGTGAACACCACAACACTGTAAAAAATGGCACCGGCGGTCTTTTGGCGATGCCCTGTCGAGATTGTGGCTATATTCCTTCCTTTCCTCTGTGTACGGTTGTTTCACGCGGCAGAACGCAGCTAATTCGCGAAGTGACAGAGGCAGAGGCGATAATCAAATTAGGTAATTTCTCCGTTAGCCCACCATCACTGGCCCTCACCGATAAGGAGCTTGTGTTCCTAAGATCTTACGCGTAACTTTTTATTGCACTCATTTTTTTTTATGCATGCGTGGTCTTTTTCGCGTCGCGTACATTTGCGCGCATGCGTGATGTATACTGTGGCATATATAAGCAGATCCAGTGGCACAATAAACCCAGTTGAAAGTTTGCGCTGTGTTTGTACCTGTCTTCTGTGCGTGTTTTCGTCGCGCAATTTCTTTGACGTCATGGATGGCCAACTAGCCCGAAATGCTGCTCTCATTAAGTTCTCTCTCTCTGATTTCTTTATTTTCTATAGTTACTGCGGGAGGGCGCAACATCGGCAACATGATGTTCAGATTCTGTCGCCTTCGTCGCATCGACTTCGTTGAGTGGTTTGGCGTTGACATCTGTTCACATTCTATTTAAAAGAACAGTCTGTTGGGCGAATTGGTAATGCATTCTGTAAAAACTGCGCGAAAAACGTGGACAAAGGGAGAAACGGACGTCACAAGCGCATACTAACAACTGAAAGTTTATTGAAAAAACACAGAATATGAAGAGCAAATAAACCACGTGTGCAAGGTTAAACAACAGACAGTTACGAGTGCGCATCGAGATACGCAATCTCCACCTCGTGCAACGCCACAGACGGCCTGGCAACACAACTATCTCCGGCTTTGAAGATAAAATACGCTTCAACAATCTCACGTATAGTACGTTCCTTGTGTCTTGCTAGAACTTTCGTTCCGCGGAAAAGCGGGCTGCACTTACAATCGCGACAGTGTAAAGACAGATTTGTAGAAGGCTGTCCTTTCATCGACAACCTGTGGTCATTCAATCTCTGATTAAGACAGCGGCCGGTCTGCCCGATATAACTGTTTCCACAGGAGATGGTATATTCTGTTTCTCTCTCCTGTGGAAACAGTTATATCGGGCAGACCGGCCGCTGTCTTAATCAGAGATTGAATGACCACAGGTTGTCGATGAAAGGACAGCGTTCTACAAATCTGTCTTTACACTGTCGCGATTGTAAGTGCAGCCCGCTTTTCCGCGGAACGAAAGTTCTAGCAAGACACAAGGAACGTACTATACGTGAGATTGTTGAAGCGTATTTTATCTTCAAAGCCGGAGATAGTTGTGTTGCCAGGCCGTCTGTGGCGTTGCACGAGGTGGAGATTGCGTATCTCGATGCGCACTCGTAACTGTCTGTTGTTTAACCTTGCACACGTGGTTTATTTGTTCTTCATATTCTGTGTTTTTTCAATAAACTTTCATTTGTTAGTATGCGCTTGTGCCGTCCGTTTCTCCCTTTGTCCACGTTTTTCGCGCAGTTTTTACAGAATTCTATTTAAGCGTTGACCACAAGTACGACGATGAGCCATGGATTCGTTCAACTGCTAGCCCTTCAATGACAATGCTTCTGATGCGGTACGGCCGTCTCATTTGTGTATACGTACGTTACAACGCGGGTCGTGCGAAGAAACAAGACAAGATGGCCTCGCACCGGACGGTGGTCTTTCGAGAGCGATGTCAGTGGCTCTTGGCGTCGCGGCAGCTCGATTATTTCAGTAGAGAACTAGCGCTACACCGCGCGTATTATGGAAAAGAACGCTACCCACACTACGTGTTCTGTAATATTTCAGTACGCTGTACCTACATGCTACTCTGCTACTGTTACGTCGCGGTATTCGCCTGGCGTGTGAAATTGCGGTCATTGTGCGACAACTGTGTAGTTGTCGTTGTGGCGGTGGTTAGTCTTGCGTTGGATTTGGAATACTCTTTTCACAAAGGTGAGTGAGAGTGTTAGTGATTACTTACTGCGCACAGCTGTCATTAGAAGCGCATTCTGTGTTGAGTTTCGCACGCCAAAGCAAAATCCTGAGAACGAGAGATACATACTGCACGCGTGCATAGGTCCTTTCTATTTCTCAATGATGGCATGCGTAATACAAAACGCATGTGATTGAGAATTTCGGCTTAATTGACAGAAGTCATTGACCTATTTTTCATATATGTGCAGTTATGATGCAATTTAACGTTAAAATGCGGCCACGGGTAGCCGCATTTAGATGGGGGCGAAAGGCAAAGAACACCCATGTGCTTATGTTCGGGTGCACGGTAAAGAACCCCGGTTGATCGAAATTAATCCGTAGCCCTACACTACGGCGTGCCTTATAATCATACGGTAGTTTCGACACGTAAAACTCCAGCACAGCAATTATATGTTATCATACTTTCACGCATGCACTGTCCAGTGGTATCACGTTTGCTAAAATGTTGAAAAAATTAACTTTCATGCTTCTTTATATTGCTTGTTGTATTGATAAGTGCTATAAGTGCTGTGCAAAATTAAAAACGCGTGCTCTTGCCAAGTATGTTAACGCCGAAAAAAATTAAATTATTGGTGTACAGTCTAAGATGTTCATTAAAACAAGACTGTTTTGTGAAGCGGGACTTACTGTATTTACGATAAGCAGATCGTGCGCAAACGTGTACAAACAACACGAGACACACGAAAGTATGCGGCGCATCGCGCACACGCCGAGCGATTAAAAAAAAAAGAAACAAAAAAAAAACGCTACGCACGTTACTCAACACATAGAACAAAAATAACGAATGCCACTCGTGTATTGCTCGCATCAATCCTAAGTACAAGTAATTGCACGCGACTGGCCGAGATCGGTAGCACTGGATAGTCTGGTGTGAGGCTGCCGAGTGAGCGCGAAAGGGCGGCCGCTCTCCGCAGCACGGAATCACGATGTAACTTGGTGTGCGCATGCGCGCGCGCGCAAGTCACGTGGTTGAGGAGAAAAGTTTCTCCATTGGCGCTTGCCGCAAGTGAGCGCGACCAGGCCCCGGAAAGTCTCAAGTTCCAGCGATCGCCGCAGAGGGCGAAAAAATCAACCGCGGCGAGTTCCATCGATATGCGCGGAGAGTGGAGCTACTGACTCCTCTTTTAGCGGTCGGATAAGTTAGTTCCCATTTTCCGTGTTAGGGGCGCTCAACGCGGCCAAAAATTTTATTTCAGAATGTATCAGAAGATTGTTAAAAGCTTAGTTACCGTGTCATTTTGCATACAGCTAGTAGGGACCAGTTTTTATGTTACTTCTAGAGTTAATACAAGAGCTTAATTGTTTGAGGACAAGTATTGAGATTACATTGACGCTCGAAAAGCAGCAGCCCATTGGCATCGATTGCGCTTCGGTCGGTTATTTCATTCAAATTGTACCGCGGTCGTTTGCTTTGATCGGCGTTACGCAGCTCCGTTTTAAATCAGTTTTGATATAGCAATGCGAGTTTGTGCGCCAAATTTTACATGCCGCTGCCACAAAGCGAACGTGTCTAAAGCCTGTGAATCACGTCAGCTGCGGCGCTTCACCGGCTGCCAGCGTGAAAATTCAATGCCAGCAAGGAGCTCGGAGACTACCTACGAAAACGGAATAACCATGCACCATGTGGGTGTGCGCACCGGTGGGTGAAAATGCACTGCTTTGCATTTGAACATAGCTTTTTTTTTGCATGCGCTACGGTTTTTGTCATTTCAAAAGGTTTTACGACTCGTCCAGCTGATCGGATGCACCGCTTGTGGATTACAATGACATTTTCTAAGATTATTTACTTCGTTCTCACTTTTGCAAAAAACATCTTTACTGCTAAACTTTGTAACTCAGATCACAGCATAAGTTTTACCTATTTCTGTACAAATTAGTCTTCTGAGATAAATGCTCATAAGTCCAATGCATGGTAGAGCCAAGTGAACTTATAGTATGTATATGCATTTATACATTTTCGTAAGTTTACAATCATACATATTACATTTGCACATACCATGTAGTTTATAGAGTTGGGAAATTAACTAACTTAGTATCCTCTAATTGAGGCTTGGTCAGACACGGTCCACTGAAGGTCACCACTAAAACAAATTCACAAACAAAGCAATGTTATGTGCACACTATTTTTCTCATGCAGTGCTCTCATATACATTCTTCTCAGACATGAATCACAATCCACTCACGCTTCTACCATAGTAATCATTATTTTTTCCTCTTCCAACCCAACCACAGCCTCCAAGAAACTGCTCATATCAGCACACGCTCGGATGCTTTATCTCTGAACCTACCTCAAGTCAGCAGAGGATGTTCCACTACTGAAAGTAAATTCGTCGTCCCAAATCCTCACAAGGTATGGTTGTGGAAACTTTACTTATGCAACCAATTCTTTTTCTTTCATCATTTCTTTCTTGCTTTTTCTCATGACTCAATTTTTTTTCTTCTCAGAAAACGACAAAAGAGAGATGATTGGTTTCCAAGCTACCCACACCAAGTCGTAAGAAGCTCAAGAGTCGCCTATCCACCACCAAAGTTTACCAGGCGGACAAATGCAAGCCTTATACTGAAAAGCAGTGATAGTGTACGGTATGTTGAAGCAGTACAAAACTGGGTCCACAAATTATTGCGTCTTGCTTCATGAATTATTCAGTTTAGAGGAAATGTGCTGGCTTCAAATTTCTTGGATAGTGCATGTGATGGGGTGCACATACTGTACTTTAATCTACGTGTGAAACTTTGCATAGAGTATCACATGTAACTTGGTAGCAAGTGGGCCAGTAGTAGTGCATATTTAGCAGCACTTGTTTTTCCCAGTGAATATAGTTTGCTGCAATTGTGGAGGCTGTTGCAAAGCAATGGCAGGGAAAGCTACAGTAGTGCTGAAACAAAGAGTTATGTGTACCGATTGCTTGTAGGGAGGGACATTGTGAAGGTTCTAAAATAGAAAACTGGTGTGCAAACACTCGTGCCTTCATTAAACAAGGCATTTAGTGTAGTGGTCACCTGGAGAATAGTTTCCGGGTCGCTACTCTGGAATAAATAACGTTTGATGATGGGAGCAGGAGAATAGAAGCATGTGCATAAGGACATTTTGGGCAGTGTTCTATGAAACAGGCTCTTGAATTTGTAAAGCATTTGAAAATTTAGTCTTTAGTTTTATTCAATGAACTTCGCCAATACATTAATGGGATGATATGTAAACAGACACATCCAGAAAAGAGGGTACAGCACCGTTGCATTTGTGCAAGCAATTTGTTTTGTATGTGAAGTGGAACCACAGAAAAGTAGCAAATAATATTTGTTCTAGATAACAGACCTGACACATGACACGGAGTTTTTAAAAGTATGTTTATTTTTAACAGAAAAATAAATGAGTGCACTCAATAGATACAATCAGAGTTCAATAGAGTTGGCCAGTGTTTGTGCATGTTAAAGATTTGAATGTGTAATAACTGCTATTTCTTTGATATTGGCGTGAGCTATATGTCCAAAAAAGGTTAGTTTTGTGTTCATGCTTGTGATGCGCTGCAGGTAGACACGGACCAGAAAAAACTAGAACAACACAGGGTGATGCGCAACACCTTGTGCTTTCCTCGTTTTTTCTTGTCCGTGTCTACCTGCAGCGCATCACAAGCATGAAGACATGCCATCTAGCCCCTATTGCCGCCTTATTAGTTTTGTGTGACACCCGTGTTTAGAGTGAGGCAGACAATTAGGAGGTAGTGAAGAATGAAAATGTAAATTCAGCTTCTGCAATCGTCCATCGTTTAAGTAGTGTCTTTCACGACTATGCACCATTGGCACCAGAAAAAATTGACTAATTTATTTATTTTTCAGTGCGAAACATAGCAATTAAACAAAGAAGGTAATTATACACATTTGACAGAAATGATTACTCACTGCCTATTTTTCCAACATTGTTACAATTACTTCCAGCACTTCCTAGCTGTCTAGTATACTACTGTTCCACATGTCTCTATAGTGCGCGCCCATATCATGTGCAGTCTATTGTCGGTGCTGTCCACTGGTACATCGTTCTTTTTTATTTATAAATGAGTGCTTTCAGGAACACGCGCAGACATCCGCTATCACATACGTCAGTTGATAAACAGTGGGCGAGCAAGGGTAGCTCACTTCTCGAAACTTGTCTTCCGTGACAACCTTTACAGGAATGTTCACTTGCTGAAATGTTGGATTCAGGCTAAGGCTTTCCTTATTCGCCAACAGTTACTCAACTGAAGTGTTTGTCACTGCAACCTCTTTTGAAACATGAACCAAGTTTCCTTTTCAGCGTGATACCGTAAATGGTGTTTTCCCAGAACACACGAGCTTAGCTGAACTGAAAGTTGAGCTAAATGGTCGGAATTCATCGTAAAAAGATCGGCGCGCAGGCACGAACACAAGGATATTGAGCACAATAACGAGAACAGGTTATGTACAAGAATAGCTAGCACAACAGTGTGGTTTCACTTTTTTTTTTCAGCGCCGAGTGGCTCTCGCCAATGTGTTGTCAAAATAATACGTCGGGCTGAAGCTAATCTTACTGGCACTGCATCTTTTTCGAGCTTTGATGCTGTTTGTTTATTACCGCTCAAATCGTCAAACGCGCATGTGTAAGTGAGAAAGAGGACGGGCAGCACTGTACGCAAGTACTGTGCAAGGGTCACCCATCGTAAATAGTATCGTCTGACGCTTCGTTCTGCGTACTATAAGAGGTATGCTGAACGAGCCAAGAGACATAGAGTTGCTCAGTTTCAGCTGGCAATTTCTGTTTCTTGTATGTATTGTTCAACTCTGTAACTGACAGTGCTGCTTGTTTACATGTATACTGCTACATTCACGATTTCCAATAAACAATGTAAGCTTACTTGCTTGGCGTGTTTTTTGCCAGTTGAGGCCGTTCGGTCACCTGGCGACGTAACGGAAATATTTGTAGTAACGATAGGCTGCCGCGCGCGCGAATACAACCCCCGGGCAGCAGTGAATAAACGCCCAGAACCAGCGGGCGCGCACCGCGTCCGCCCGCACCCGCCAGCAATGCGGCAGCCATATTGCTCTAGCGCAATGATGATGATAGTTTTCGCAGCGCCATCTCTTGGTCGGATACTTTAGTTCACAACGCCACCGCTACCCTTATTTCCGTTGCACTGTCAAAGGTACAGTTTCCCTTCTGTAAATGGTAGTATAAGTGTTCTGTGGCGCGACGAGTAAATCGTCCGCAAAGGAGAAAGTCGCTGCTCCGAGGGAGGAACGGAGCCCGTTGCTCCATTCTCGCTTTATTTTAGAGTGTAAGGCATTCTGTGCCAATTAGCTTGATTATATAATTATATTGTGCATGGAGATAACGTTTCCGTGACGGCGTTAGAATATGAACGATTTATATTTCATCTGCTTCTGGTGGCTGTTCACCATATATAACGTTAACGTTTTTCATCTTGCAACAAATTATTAATCAGGAGCCTCTCAAAAATTGTGTAAAGGATGTTTAGAACGCGAGTGTAGAAAAGAGCGTGAAAGCCAATATCCCGGGTTTGCTTCTATCCGCTTTTTCATGTTAGTTGTACACTTCTTTTAAATAAATTGTGTTGCTATGTTTTATTTTCACGATACTGTTATTTTAATGACTTGCCATGTGCCATATAGGCAACATTTCATTTATATTCTTGGGTATTACGTTTCAAGACCACGATATGATTACGAGGCGCGCCGTAGTGGGGACCGGATTAATTTGGACCACCTGGAGTTCTTTAACGTGTACCTAAAGATAAGTACACGGCTATTCTTGCATTTCGCCCCCATCAAAATGAGGCTGCCGTGGCCGCGTGAATCGCACCCGCGTCCTATAGCACTTAACAGCGAAACAGCTTAACCGCTCAGCTACCACCGCGGGCAAAGCAACATTTCGATGCATGTACACACTGGATTTTCCGGCCCGCTACAAAGCGCAAGGCATCATTAATAATCGTCATCAACAACTAATATCCTCTAGCGGGTCCGGGCCGCGCCTGGTCATGAAAACGCGCGCCCTGGATAAGTTTTGTAATGAACGCCCGGGCCCGGGCCGGGCTCGGGCTGGGTTCGGTCATGTACGCCCGGGCCCGGGGCCGGGCCCGGGCTTGGAACCATGGGCACGGGATGGGGTCGGGCTTCATAAAGCGGGCCCGGCCCAGGCCCGGGCCGAAAAATCAGGCCCGTGCAGTGGTATTTTCCTTTACAGCCGGGGGCGCAACAACAGCCCATGTCGCTGGAAGCGCACGACCACGTGTGGCTCGAGGAATGTCACTTGAGGAACGTTGCACAGCCGTTTACTTCAACGGTACACGAATCTATCACTAGCTCAAACGCGGAATCACGTAGTGTCACTCGCCAACAAATCCACAGCCTAAATGAACCCCCCCCCCCCCAAAAAAAAAAAGAAAACGCTCACAAGAAATTGAAAACGTGCGCACCACGTGCAACTCCTCGACGAAAGAATATCCTTCCGATCTAGCCGAGCAGACGAGCTGAAAGGGGCAAAACGCAGATGCGGCAGAACAGGTTGCGTTGAGCAGCGCAACTAGTGTGACATTGCGCACTGGTGTGGAGAGGGTTGAAGAGGCCTTAGGCTAATCTAGGTGGTGTTGGTTCGACTCCCTAGTCATACGAATCCATGAAACTCTTTCTTCCAGTTTTTCTTTGTCATCTGTATCTTGTTGTATCGCCATGATGTAGCTTGGGTACGCACCACGTCGCCCAACTGGGGCTTACACCTGCGTTCGACGAAAACCCCCGAACAAACGACCACATGAGTCCGACGCCGATGAACAAAGAGCGCAAGACCCTATGTTCTGTTATTCTTTGTCACTTCCGAACACACAAGGTTGTTTGCCCAATAACATGTTCTACTATTCTTAGATATGTTTTATGAGGGTTTTGCGAAGTACCACCAGATGACCCTCCGTGACATCATCACATTATCTACTGACGTATTTCCGTCACAGAAATACGTGTGAGAAACGACACAGAAATACCTCAGTCTTGGTGGACCCCATCTTAAAATGTTAGAAAATGAGATAAATGGCGTCTTTTCAAAAATTGTGTACCCTACCCTTCTTTCTCTTCTAACCACCGGCATCCTGGCCCGTAGTGGCCAAGACCCTTGACTTCAGGAGCAAGCTAGAAAGAAGAAGGAGGAAACGCGAGGCGCTGAGCCGACGGCAGCGATGCCAGGGTAAGTTCTATGCTGTGAAATTTTGTTATCTTCGCATCGTGTCGGGGGTTAGTAGAGAGGCTTGCAGTGAGCCGCCAGTCAAGTGTGTGCGTCATTCGGGTATGCGCGCTTCCATTGCGCAAGAGCATGCCTGCTGCGTAGAATGCGCACTCACACACACACCGATGCGTTTCTTTGCGCTTCACCTACAGTATTTCATAGCAATAAGGCCAAGTTTCCAAACTTTGAAAGAACATGCGTGCCGCACTTACCATAACTGCAGCCCTATTATTGGTCATCTATATCAAGCTCGCTCAACATGTCGCAAGGCAGTTTCTAATATTAATGATTGACTATTGTATAAGTTCTATCTTTTTTAAATCTCAGATTGCGTCTGGGCGCAAATATGGCCGATGTCATCATCGTAATAAGACAAAGGAAAAGCGGTGTGGTTTTCCTTTCCCTGCTCAGTATGCCACACTGGCGCTTCCTTTGTCCATAAGTTTCACAACCTCAATGAACCTCCGCGGGTGACTGCGAAAGAAAGCGCCATATTGTGAAGCCACAGTGGGCGCTGAATTGCCGCAGCATCCTTACAAATGTTGTATATATGCAGGGTGTGTCAAGAAATGCGTCCGAAAATTATCAAAAATCAGAGCAATGCAACATTCGTTCGATGCCTTCACACTTCTGTAGCCGCAGGAATCTTAAGGTGACTAATTACATCATTTGGGACTGTAATTAAGAAAGTTAAGTAATAAATTGTTAGGCGGTTATGTCAAAAGGAAGAATTGAAATCCTTCATGCGAAAAACCCATTGCATCTTTGAGATATAGAAAAAGCGGCCTCTAGTAATAATTGCAAACTAATGAAATTCGACCAAATTCAGCGGCGAAACCGAAACGCGGAAAAGCGCAGCTGCCATGTCGTCCACAATGAGTGCATGTCGTTATATCAACCATAAAGCGACTTTGCTGTGCGGCTGTGCGCTTGTAATTAGAGCACGCGAAGAACTACACCTCTCTAATCGTTGTGTTGAACAGTGACGTCATTCTCGTTATCTGCTCTTTGCGATCGTCGACGCTTCGGTTTCGGTTTCGCCGTTGAATTTGGTTGAATTTAATGATGCCTCAATAATTACTAGAGGCCGCGTTTTCTATATCTCAAGGCTGCGATGCATGAAGAACCCATTTGTATGTAGCTACTTGTAAGACGGTAATCTCATTAATGTCTTTTTGTATGCAGTGAATTGTGTCCCACATCTTTTTTTCTGGATGACAATCACATTATCATGTTTCAGATTTCTTTTATGCAGTTTAATAATTTTGTTTTGAATTTTCTACACATGAGAATCACAATTTGAATGTGTACGCCCTGTTGTAGGACACTGCCCATGAAGTGTCATAGTGCTATGTTTACCGTGGTGCTGCTACTGCTCCGACTTTTCTTCTTTTTTGTGCTTTTCTGGGGGCTGTGAACTAGCCAAACTGTTTTATACACAGATTTTCTTTCAGTCCTTTCTCTCTGTAAGACAGAACGAAAAATAAACTTGATTTGATTTGATTTGAAGAACTCAAGTCCTCCTGATGGACATACCGTCTAACTCCACTAGTTAAAAAGTTAATTATTTGAACTTTATTAATCACTGCTCCAAATGATGTCTTTAACCATCTTTTAAAGGGACTGTCTACTGTCCTTCATCGCTTTCCTGTTTTGTATCGCAATAGAAAGCGTATCCAGCCTTGCAGCGGTTTCTCTGGAAAGCGAGCAGAAATGTTTAAAACAGAATATTTCTATCTGCGTTCGGTCTTCTTCTATTGGTGTGAGGACGCCCACAACATTGGTTGGCAGACGTCATGACGATTTTAGTGCCGGAGAAAGTGGAAAACTAGAGCCAAATGCAGGTTTTGCAGACTTCACCAAATTTTGTTTAATATTGAAGCCAATACCACAGTGGTCGTTTAAAACACGCAAACTGTCACAAAGTATTATTACAGCAGTCTCCCATGTTTGTTTAGTCAGCCTGAAAAACCACCGAGCAGAAAAGTTGGCCTGTTCCAGCACGCTGGTACGCCGACCTTGTGAAACGAACAGCCACTCATGCGAAATGTGCTACTAAAACGAACATGAGACGTGCTTCACAGAAGGTCCCTGCTGTCCTTCAGTTATGTTTAGGAGTTCTGTGTTGCATATGCGATATGACGCCAGCACGGACGCATTGGTGAACGGAACGTGATATGAAAGTCTTCTTCAATATAGAACCTCGGTGAATAGTGGTATGCAGTTAACGCACGAGGACACGCGCAAGTTATTCGCAACTTTCAGCGACTATAGGGGACGCCAAAAGAAATCCAATATGGCTGTCGTTCCGGTGATCACCTCTACGCACGGAGTCATCGCCGCATGTGTTGTCACTGGTTGCTGCCGCTTGCCGCCTCGAATAATTTTCCACGACATTGAACTTCCCATGCAGGAAGCAGCTCACGCTTGAGTACATAAATTGCGAGACACGCGGTATGATCTTGAGTCGGATTCGACGTCTGACGTGCTGGTGCAGCAGCCGGAATGGTGATCTTTCTTGCACTGGGTCGCCAGATCGGGCGTCTGGCGCAACGTCTATAGAACTTGTTTCAGTTGCCAAACTCCCCACCTCCGCCGTACTCTGAAAGCGGTGCGCAAACGACTTCCGGGACAGGTGGCGCTACTGCAGCAACAGGCTTTACGTAGCAGGACGGCGAAGCGCGGACATCTGATATTGTCCGCGCGAATATTGAATTGATTATCAACAGAGATGCGAAAACGACGTATTTTTCCGTTCAGCTGATCGTGTTAAATAGCACGATTGTCAGCAACAATATTTGAGACCGGGTCTGCACGTGGTTTGTGTCACGCGAATGACAGTATGCACCGTGAGCCCTGCTGCCCTCGTCATGTTCATTGCTCATGTTCAAATACCAGAAGAGCTGACTTCACAAGCCTTTTTTGCGTGGCTACGAGAAGAGTCTATGGTTATCGTAGGTATCTGGAAACAAATAGGTTATTGCGTAATTTTGTCGGAGATTCGCGAGGGAATTCCTTCATGCTGTCCCTCCTCTGACAGCCTTCGCCTTGCCCAATTACAGGTGTTATTGCAATGCAGACTGCTGTTTATGTGAAGTGTCCAAGGAACGGCAAGAATATCGGGAAATGCCGCTGTACATTCTCCTCATTCATATATCAATATAAAGAAATGTATTAACCAACGTAATTGTTGGGCGCGCTTATAGAATTTGTCTCGCAAGCAAGTAATACCGAAAGTTATTTATGTGCCACTCGATGAAATTTGATCGCGATGAAGCGTAACCATGGTCAAAGCCTTCGGTCATGACTGACTCACTCGTGCAAGTTGCGGAAAGGAGTCGCGCTCGATAGGAACTACGTTCAGACCGGCCGCGCGTAGCTGAGATCGAGAATGCCCTAACATGTACGATTCTGCCCTCGGCTCACACGACATAATTCGCACTTCTGCCGAATGTTGCGCATAATCTAATCCTTCATAAAAATGCTTTTGAAATTTTAGTCACTCACCCTTTCAACTAATTTAGTTATTTTTCCCTTGTGATGTTAGAAACGCGTGCAATGTCACACCAATCATAAGACTGTCTACACTGTGTGTACTGCAAACGTAGTGTACCATATTCCTTTGAGTTGTGGACGTGTCTATATTGGACACACTAGTCAATGCTTCAATGACAGGGCGAGACGGCACAATAACGATGTCAGAAAGGGATTCGGTAGCACATGGCAGAACATTGCAAACAATGTGCTTGTACCCCTTTATTTTGCAACACCACTTTTCTGAAAAAAAGCAGTTCAAAAACAGAACGCGAAATCGTCGAGGCTTACTTGATAAAGAAAGCAGGTGATAAGTGTGTCAGCAGCCCCTCTTTGCTGTTACAAGAAAATGAAGTGGCTTTTCTTTCGAAGTACATTGATACACCGTAGATTTGTTTTCAAATATCATGTTTTCAAAATAAACCCACGCTATCTTTTGTGGGATGACGTGTGCATATGCATGAGCTTGATGCGGGGCATATCACGATGTTCGTTTCCAATAAACGCCAGTTGCAAGTTAAGCGCAAGTCCTGTTGTTTGTGTTCCGTCTTCGTCGTTCGCGCTTTCAAGTTTTCACTAATGTAAATCAGGTTGTACACGACTTGCACGTCATGATTTTCATGTTACCACCTTTCACTTACGTTCCTCATACGGTCGTGACGCGCAATACCAATTTTGGTGTATATCATGCATGCGAAACGGCCGCAAATGCACCATGAGCGTGGCATGTAAATCGTGACATACATGTCATGGATGTCATGGTTTTCATGCTACGACCTGTTATTCATGTTCTTCATACAGTCACATAGCACAATACCAATTTTGATGTATATCAATCTAGCGAAACGACCGCGAGTGCGCCATGAGCGTGGCATGTAAATCATGTCATACATGACATGCATGTCATGATTTTCATGTTACCACGAGTCAGTTATGTTCTTCATACAGAAATGTCTCGTCATGCCAGTTTTCGTATATATCCCTTCATTTAAACGGCCGCGAGCGCCCAGAGACCATGTCATGTAAAGCATGCTGCACATGAAATGCGCGTCATGATTTGCATGTTAGGACCAGTCATTATGTTCGTCATGAATTCTTGTCACGTCGTACCAATTTTGGTGCATATGAAATTAACGGAAAGGCCGCAAGAGCCCCAAGGCCGTGGAATGTAAATCATGCTATTCATGACACGCATGTCATGATTTTCATGTTATGACCTGTCATTTATGTTTGCAATGCGGTCATGTTATCCCACACTAATTTTGGTATACATACGATTAACGAAACGGCCAGGAGAGCACAAAGTCGTCGGCGGCTAGATAGATAGATAGATAGATAGATAGATAGATAGATAGATAGATAGATAGATAGATAGATAGATAGATAGATAGATAGATAGATAGATAGATAGATAGATAGATAGATAGATAGATACGCTCAAAGTCGCAGAAGTTCGCTAAGAAATGCTTCGCATTTAAAAGCTATTGTTCACCACAGTAACGTGCTGCTTATTGTGCACACTTCATTTTAACGCCGCGAGTTTTCGCAGACTTGTGACGTTGCGTAACAAGGAGGCAATTTTATGGCACAGTAAACATTTTTGACGAATAGCGAAGAACAAATGAGAAACAATACAACGTATTTAAAATAGTTCATTATTATTATTATTTTTTACGCAGTCATGCGTACATGGTAATTACGCGGTGGATTACTTACGCGTCATTTGCTGCGTCGTTTTACGAGAAGGTGCTCTGATCATGACCCACAAAATTTCGACCAATGATTAACAGCTAACGACCTATACGGAAGGACACAATGCGGGGTAGTTTAACGTTATAATCGCCCACATTTCATCAAGGAAGATTCGAGCTTACACAGTTTACGTAGGCTATTTACTTGGAGAAACCGGAGGGGAGGAGTAAAGGACCAGTTCACGGTGTTTCCGTCAACCCCCCACCAAGCTGGGAAAAGTAGGTGGACAAAGAACGACATCTAGTACATAAATTCGTAGCCATTTATAATCTTATAACTATACAGAACCAGCTCAATGTGGTTTGCTTAAGTATTAATCGACAGAACTTGGTCTTCTTCTTAAGAAATACTTTATATAGAGAGCTCTAACAGTAAAGAAATTGGCACTCGGCATATCCTGAAGACCTCTGCGAAGTACCTTGCTTTGTCAGCCACACGTTTTGTTTATTAAGTGAGAATTTAAAGTACTAGAGTCATAGTAGGTTCTTCATACTCATCGTATGTACAACTAGGTAGTTTGCTGACGCAATGCTTAGATGATCAGGTTAAATTAGGGTGTACTTTTTAAACTCCACGGTAATATTTCCAAAATGTTATTAAACACTGCTGTGTTGTCGCAGTATAGGGCGGCCCAGCCTGCACAATCTCTGTGTGCAGATTCGTCCTTGCTTTAAAACAGTTTTGAAAAGCAAGTCACCTGATATATATATATATATATATATATTATATGGCGGACAGAGTGGTGAGCGACGCCAGCCCCCCCATTCGCGAACGAGTTGGTACGCCACCGACCTTGACTGTATGTCAGTGACGTAGCCACGAGATGTGTTTGTTATTTCCACTCCCCCTCCCCCCCCCGGTAATTAAGCTTCTGGCTAAGCCTTTCCTGTCAATAAATCAGCCTTCGTGAACTCTGTGATTCGGAATTAGCTGAGAACTATAATAAAACTTCAGTTAATGAAAGTGACAACTAGTACATTTATAGATCACAATAGCGGATCACAAAATGCGCATATCACGTGTTTAAGTGAAGTCCGTGCGGGTTCCTTCAGTATTTACAATAATTAACACCAACCGCTGAAGACTTTCAGGAAAAACGAGCTCCTGGCTTTCATGACTTGCTCATTAATGATACCTGAGAAAACCAGCGAAACAAGACGCACACACGAAGGAAAGAATGACAACACCACGCTGAACAAGCAATTGACATATACTTGAAAACCATACTGGCCTCAAACTACCAACACAGCCAACAGATGCACCATGATCTCAGCCAAGTGCAAAAAAAAAGTATTAAACGTCAAGTTTTCTCTAACTTAATGTTTGCGTCTGTTTTCGCGGGTTTTCTCAAGTTTAGTATGATCAACTGGCCCAGCAAGCAGCAGTTCTGCAGCACATTCGTTCATTACCTTGCGATTTATCTGGCAGCCATTTATCTCGCCTGATCATGCTGAGCCCAACAGTGGTCATTTGTTCGTCCTTTTGCCGCTGTACAGCCTGGCACAAAACATGTCGGCATTGTGGACGCGTAACACGTGTAATCTCTTTTGCTACGTGTTACAAAACCCGGAATTGATTGATTGATTGAATAACTTTATTATAAACAGTCCTGAAGCTCGGTTTTTTAGGCCGAGGCGGGCCGCATCCACGTCGGCACCACCAGTCCGAGACGGGTGGCGGCGTCGTGGGCCTTCTGGACAGCCCTTAACTGATCGTCAAGTCTGCAGTAACCGCAGACTGACCGCCTGTGGTCTATTTAATTTTAGGTGTGGCAACGGAAAATGCCTACGCTCCATGTAGTAGTGCTTTGTAATTTCGTTGTACGACAGCAGTGAATCTTTTGTGTCCCCCGAAAGGTCATAGACATCACCTCGAGTTTGACCGGCACGGCATGTCAGTCCTCGTGCCCGATCGTTGGCGACCTCGTTGAGGTTCACTCGGGTTTCGTCCACTTGTCCCATATGCGCAGGAAACCATCTGATGGCTGTTTCTGGGATTTCTCCTTCTCCTAAGATCTTTCTTACGCATTTGGCTACTAGGCCTTTCTCAAAGCTTTTCACCGCCGTTTTTGAGTCGCTGTATACGTGGGTCCATTTGTTACTCCTGACCGCCAGGGCTGTCGCGGCCTGTTCTGCGACAAACGATTGCTTACTGAGTACGGTTATCGCGTCCCGCACCTCTCCTCTAATGTCTACGACTACTGCCGTGTATGCTTTGTTCCTCAATATACAGTGGTCAATACAACGCAGTGACGAATTTCATCCGGCGCGCCGATACGGTAGCAGCAGCAGCAGCGGTCGCACAGGCGCACCTCGCTGAGGCCCGACTAGGGTACAGTGTACTAGAAGGGGGCAGTGGAACGAACGAAGCGGCCGCGCCGCATCTCGGGTGATGCTCCGACGGGCGATAGTAGCGGCGGCGCTGTAGTCACTTTGTACTGAAGCTGTGGAGAGCGTCTGCGTTTGGCGCGCGCGCGTCGCAGCCTACGAAAGAGTGTAATTGCGCATTTTGAGCGCGTTTAATGCATTACTGAGCTTTAATCGGTGTCTCAACGCCTGCTAGGTGCATGGTGCACGAGTGAATATGCAGGGGTGCCGAAATTGCGCCGCGATATTCCCTGTTCTTGGAGCCTGTCGACCCCCAAAGAAGGCGACAATCGAATTTTGCGCACATGCACCTAGCTGCTCACTGACTGCAGTGCGGTTTGCAAGCAACACTTCGAGCCGCGCTACACTATAAGTGACTACGAACACTGACTACGAAGAAATAACAAACAGCGACGAAAGCCTACAATTCTTCTGCCGGCAGCCTCTACGATATATCCAATGCGCTCGACTGTTTCATGAGTAACCTGAGTACAAAAACTCTATCACAATATTTATATTAGTAACGGCTTGAGTTCTGCCAGTTTCGCGCATTTTCTTTAATGTCGAAAGGCTACCTTGTTTCAACAGCGTGCTTCCGTGGTTACTGTGGATCGGTTATGTGACCTCTGAGGGCTTAACGCGTACCAGGGTGCGTGCAAGGTAGCCGAGCCGAAGGCGCGCGTTCACCTCCGAAGCACAAACTTCATGCATCAGGGCGTATTTAAAGCATATTGAAATGCGCAGATGTAAATATAGCCCGGCGGTTATTCCGCCTAAATTCACTACAATCAGTTCTCCTCTTCAATGAACAGCTTATATTGCACTTTCCTGATCTTCTAAACGATGCATTACAAAGCTTCTTTTTGGCAATGTTTTGTATTACAATTTGATTGCTTTATTTGTGAAGTGTCAAAAGGGAAGCCGGGAGGGGCGGTGGTGCTCTATGCTTTGCGATATTATGTTTTTATATAGCATATGTGCATATATATATTTACACGCACAAATACGGACAATAAAGTATCCCTCCCCACCCGGCGCCTAGCAATAACAATATCCGTGCAACGCCCCTGAGGACGACCGTTATTTGTTCCGGTCGAGTTACCTTTGAGTTCCAATACCTTTGAGCCCTCGTAATGTAGAAAAAGTCACATTTACACAGCGCCTTTGTAAAGATACACACCGTACACGCAGCTTCGCCAACGCGCGGTAAATGTTCGGTGTGCTTTCGGCAGAATATCAGCACACAGCTTTCTGAGCACAGTTGAATTCCATTACAGCAGCTCAGTTACTCGGAATAAACTAGACGCCGAAGCACCACCAGAAGAAGCATTAAGACAGAAGAAATTAGAATAAAGGCACGCGATTTGTTTCCTCTGTCTCTTTCTTCTGGCGATCGTTCAGGGTCTAGTTAATTGACGCAATTGTTCTAACTAGCCCAGCAATGAGTTCGGCTCAATTACACCGAGATCGTAAATATTCACGGTCGGTGTCAGCCCGTTTTCATTTTTATATTTTGCGTACTTTCCAGCAGTCACTTCGGCTACAAGAATTGACTTGCAGTATCTCTCAGATATATGAAGCAAGCATCCATTAAAATCTTTAGAGTTTCTTCCATCAAGGCTTAGGACGACAAGTCCTACGCTTAATAATGATAGACACGCAACGAAAGCCGCATCAGTGCCGATTAGCCGGGCGCCGCCGACGCACGCTCCCAGTTTCTAGCGCGCGGCGGTGCGCGCCTTCAGTACCGAGCGAGTGCAGCGCCGCCGCTACGGTCGACGCGGAAGGCATCAGGCGGCGAGGCGCGTTCACGCCACTCGACAGTTCTAGTACACTCTAACTAGGGTGCCTACATGGGCGCGCCTCCGTCCTTTAGGGTGGTGACAAGTTTGACCATGGTTGCCTACAACCGGCTTCGGCGGCCACCAAACCTGACGGGCCGCCATCTTGATCCCCAGCGTTCGCTAGTTTGCATTGAAGGTAGCGTGGGTTCAGAGGGCTTCAACAAAAAATGTGGTCATTTGTTTATATAGCAAGTTTGGAAAGCTGGAGGGTTGTTCTCTGAAGTTCGACGCCGCTTTCCAGAGCAGAAAGAACGTGTTCGCGAGTAAAAAAAAAAAAAAACATAGTGCAGTCCAAATAGATTATACTAGCAAGGAAACATTCAACAGTGCCATTTGTTCACAGTTATTCCATTTGTTTTACGTCTTTTTAATTTAGGCACCGAAGCGACACCTGGGCTTATATTTGTTTACACACAGCTCTCAAAGATTAAAACCATAGTCTGAATAATATATAAATATAAGCAAAACAAAAATGCCTGGGTCATTTCGATGTTCGTGCATCAAAATGTGCGAATCCCCCCCCCCCCCCCAAAAAAAAAAAAGCAATTCCCTTCGCACGTCGCGTTGTAAAGCACGGCACGCATTCCGCGCACAGTTGGGAACATAGTTCCTAGGACCGGTATAGCCACACACAAGCATTACGATTGTCAACCGCACGTCAAATCAAGACGCAACATCGTGTTTTCGAAGAGTGTGGTAACGCTGCTCAAGACTGCGGAGCTAGCCTGCGCTGACAATTCGCAATCGGCGACGTTCACCTGTTGCGCGTCAGCACGCAACAAAATCAACGTTAATCTGGAAAAGCGCTCGGAGCAGGTACATTAACACGCTAAAGAGCTGTGTTCAATACAACGAGTACTCACTTCACAAACGCGGCAAGCAGTAGTGGTGGGCTCCCAGCGCGTCACTTGAGCAATCCAACGTTTCCGTCGTTTAGGGCAAGTCGGGAAGACGAACATTCTTGCACCAAAATGCAGTGGTTTGTGGATTGCGCTACGCAGCAGCCTGGCATTTTCACTCCAAAGGTGCAGTAGATGCAATTAGCGCGAGGATGGTGTCCTAGCAGAAGCTACGTTTAGAGCGGTGGGGTCCAACGCAGGGCATACCGCAGCTTGCACACCCACGCTGCCACTGAGGCAATCGCCGGGCAGATTCCAAGGGCTGACGTACCGACCCCCCTAAACGCACCATGAAAGCACGGACAGTTTAAAGGGACACTAAAGAGAAACAATGAATCGGTCTAGGTCGATAAATTTTGCTATGAGAACACTAATGTCGGTAATTTCGTCATCATAGGTTTATTAATAGAGGAGAAAATCAAGTTCAAAGTTTCATTTTTAAATTTCGCGCCAAAATCTCTCCGCCCGACGTCACGGACTTCAAAGTGTATTTATCGTATTTTGGCACCATTGGCTCAACAAATTACCCCGAACTTGGTATGTTAAGTCTATGGCGCTCTCAGAGGACAACGTACTTCATTTTTACCGATTAAGAACTACGTAGTCCCAAGTAGGCGCCGTCAAAACATGTGACGTCACGGCGAATGGTGTGGAAACTTCAAGGTGGCATCACCACCCACATTTTGTTTTTGCGCGTTTTCTCGCTTACTAAGCGCCTTCTCGCAGCAAGCGTGGTGTTTTTAGTATCGTGCTTTACTAGTATGAGGAAAATCGTTTTGCTCTTTTTTGTCCCTCTAAGGATAGGTCCTTTTAGTGCGCCAGCGAACGCCGGTTGTGGTCCAAAGTCCGAGTCAGAGCCAAGAGTTACTAACACAAACAAAATATATTCTCAGTTAAGGCAGTACAAGCATCCCAAAAACATGCACCCTCGGCTGGTATCAAGTACAATACAACTCACGATATAACTCAGATGGTGTTTAAAACAACGGCAACAGAACAAACAGATCGCGCTACAACTGCGATCTCATACATTACAAACTATTCAAGAACACTTATAGTCTTCTATATTCACGTGTCCAGTTCACAAATTCTTGGAACTTGTCTCACATGTTTCTCTTCAAGGAAACACTCACGCGGACTCGAGCGCTGATCGCCGTTGTTCCCTCCGTCGTCTTTTGTTACATGTCTCCTCGGCGACACTCTTCAAATCAATTCACTGCTCGTCGGCGTCATCACTCGATTCTACAAGATCGACTGACGGCATTGCATCCTAAAACACGTCTTCTTTAGCCGACTGAACCACTCTCACTTGAACAACATAGCTTTCACTGACTGGCTGACTCACTCACTGACACTGTGTCGTCGCGCCTCGGTTCGCGAGGCTTCCAGGTGTTTCCTCTGCGCGTAGCACAGCGAAAGCTTAGGAAAGAGTGAGCTCCTTCTCTCGCCTTCGTCTGGCCGCGGCGTCCCTCGGTATTGCATCATCTCTCCTTTCGTGATCCTTGCCGGAGTTTTGACTATAGTTTTGAGGTGACCATGCTGGTTGTCGGCGGCCGTCTTGAAGGGGTGAGGGGGAGCACTTTCGGTGCTTTTTGATACTTGTCTTTTTTTTTTTTCGTTGCGCGCGTTCATTGAGAGAACTGTAGGCGCGGTGATTTCATGCTGACGTCGCGCGCCTCTTTTGTAGCTAGCGCCAACGTGCATTCGGTGCAGTACGACGGAGGAGGAACGAGTGGTCAGGCCCAGGGGCGCCGTTGGAGACCGACATGGTGCTCTCATCACCCCGTTGCTATGGAAACCGGACTGGCAACATAACATTATGGCGGGCGGCGGCAAGTGGTAGGACAAAGGCTGACACCACCCTAAAAGACGGAGGCGCGGAGGCGCGCACATGTAGGCTCCCTAGGCCTGACTAAGATCCCTGTATTTTTAAAGGTAGTGACAACTACACGCGCGCCCTCTCGAGGGGTCCAAGAGCAGCGATAGCAGACGACGCGCCGTTCACTCCCGTGCACGGTGTTAGAAGTATTATAGGTGGACCGACGGCGCCTCCGGAAGCGGCGAACTTCTGTCCGCGGTTTGTGGCGTCTGGTTCACAGGGCCCTAGATGGCGCTACACTACTGGTGGCTCAAGGGCGGTATCAGGCGTGGTCGCTTCGGAGCCGCGACCGCCCCTCGAAATGAATAAAAAACTGTGCGTTCGCGCTATAACGAGGGCAAAAATAAATAAATAAATAATAGCTTCGAATAAATCGAAATTTGGACGATACAGCCGCTACCTGTTGAATATATTGAATTTGCCACCGCGAAGGTTGGCGGTGGCAAATTCAGCATATGCTTTCCTCATTCGGACAATTAAAGATATGACAGTGACGTCACGCTGAAATATGACAAAAATTAGTTCTATTTGTAGAAGTATAGTTTAGATAGTACCGCATTAGCCGTAGTATTACAACAGAAAATACTGTCTTTGCTGTCGCGAACATTCGAAGTAATTTGCGGTCGTTGATCGCGGATAAAAAAATGTGTCACGAATACGACTTTTTAGCTGGTCGTGCATAAAATACTGAATTTTAGCGAATGCCAGCAGCTAAGTATGAGGCACCGACGAAGGATATGAAAAAGCATCCTGGTTTGGCACTGCGAGAAGGGGAGACATTATGAATGGTGGATATATGTTTCCGATTCTTCTCTGTTGCGAACTGAGGAATATATTTCACTGTTTATGCCTCGCATAGTCACCCGAAGACAGCGTTACTACTTCGTCTTTCAAGGAACACGTCGATCGCGGTGTGCGGAGTCTTTACGAGCGTAGCCAGTCAACGGCGATGGTACACCGGTTACGGTACTCGGCTGCTGACCGAAGTTCCCTGGTTCGATCCCAGCCACGGCGGTCGCATTTTGATGGAGGCGGCATGCTAGAGACCCGTGTACTCTACGATGTCAGTGCATGTTAAATAACACCACATCGCCGAAATTTGTGGAGCTCTGCTACAGCGTGCCTCATAATCATAACGTGGTTTCAGCACGTAAAACCCCAGATATTCTCATTGTTAACAAGCGTAGCTTTCGCACGGAGAGAGAAATACTGCACACGCACGTAGGTGTTAAAAAAAACGGGCCAACTCACGGCGTGGATGAACTCAAGACGATGAACTCAAAACGAACTCAATACTTCGTCGGCACGGCGTCATTAGCCAGAGCCGCCTTTCGTGATGTGCTCACAAGAACGTGCCCTTTGTACACTGCTTCCCACGTCTTCGTTATGTACCTCGGCTCGAAGTGCTTCTCGCACACGTAATCAGTCGACTGCAGCACGCGGTCCTTGCGCGGAATCGCATGGCGCCAAACATTCAGGCGTTCCGCATCTCGGGGTGCAGAAAAATCGACTTTTCAGTGCAGGTCTTGTACACAGAGCTGCACCGCGGCACAAAACACTTTCGGCCCATTTCACGGCTTTCTCACTCGAATAGCATGACCTGCCATCGCACAAAAAGAATTAAACGAGGAAGCAATGTGGCGACAACTGCTTCGTCACCGTGGCTAGAGTGACCTAGAATAGGGGGAGTGTCCAAAGCGCCGGCTCCCGCGTGGGCCTTTTGGCGTGAACTCCCGCGCCGCGCCGCTGCTCCGCCGGACCCGTGGGCTTTCCGCGCTCGGAAAGCGCGCGGAAAGCGAGGGGCGTCTGCTACGCGCTGTAGTTTTTTGCGCCGCCTTTCCACGCAGGGCACATGAAGTCTACTTAACTTTAGTAATGCGGTGCGGAATGAAGCTTATCCATCTTTAAGCGTTGTGTTATTGCTGGGGCAACAACAGAATGCAAAAAATCATGTGTCAAGCGGCATCAGCGTGGCCTAGTTCCGGTCAGAGTTCGAGAACGTTGGTGCGTGTGTAAAAACGCGCAAAACGGACACGCACAAGCAAAGAACGAAAAAAAATAACCCTATTCACACGAGTAATCGGGCAATAGCATCACGCATGCTTGAATTAAGAGTAATAAAAAAAGTAAATTGCACGCGCAGTCAACTGAAATACTTGGGCGCAGTGACTTCACGAGCTTTTTACTCATAGTCGCCACTGGTTTGCTAGCCATATGCACACCGCTTTATTTGACAATTCATTAGCCTCCACAAGCTCTTTATTATGTACGGAGCACACCGGGAAGACGCAAGGGAAACAAAAAAGAGATAAAAAAGAGTAGAGACGGCCATACGACCGCAATGCTGTTGGCTTATTTTTATTTCTGAGGTAGCGTCCAAGGCTCACCGTGCGCAAACATTTGAAAGAAAAGCAATGCCAGGTAAACTGACCTTATTCCACAAGTTTTTGCATAAAAGGCGTAATATAGAAAATGCTTTAAAAATATCCAGATATCATGAAACAAAGTTGCAAATGCCCCCATTATTGCTGTACAAGCTGCCTGAACGAAAGTATGGTAAGAATATATATATATATATATATTGTTGAGGTGTTTATTAGACGGCAGTCGGCGACGATGCTCAATGGCGACAGTCAAGCAAGAACACGAGCTCAGAGCGCGAGCGGGAAGAGCCCAAGAGGACGACCCACTAGAAGGCTATAGAGAGCGCAACCCCTTACACAACTCAAAGGCTTCGCTACAATTTCCCCGGGTACGAAAAGGGAGCCGTCCGGCGACCTAACAGCTCGTCACTATGAGTGGGTCATAGTAGGCCTTGAGGCGCTCCACGTTGACTATGTCGCGCCCTCGACGGCGCATGTCCGAAGATGGTTCGATGGGTTCGATCACGTAGTTGACCGGGGATGTGCGCTCGACGACCCGATAGGGGCCTTCGTATTTCGGCAGTAGTTTTGAAGAGAGGCCAGTTGCAGTGGTAGGGACCGAGAGCCATACGAGTGCTCCAGGGAGGAACGTGGACTCAGAAGGGGTGGTGCCACCGCGAATGCTCTTCTGCCGCTCTTGTTCCTGCGTTGTAAAAGTCTTGGCAAGCTCGCGACACTCTTCCGCAAGCCTGGCTGTGTCAGAAATCGGCGCACACTCAGTTGAATCCGGCTTGTATGGGAGTATCGTGTCGATGGTGTGCGACGGGTGCCTTCCGTACAATAAGAAGAAGGGTGAAAACCCAGTTGTGCTTTGCGGGGCGGTATTATAGGCGTAGGTGACGAAGGGCAGAATGACATCCCAATTGGTGTGATCGGCGGCGACGTACATTGAGAGCATGTCGCCGATCGTGCGGTTAAAGCGTTCGGTTAGGCCATTCGTCTGCGGGTGGTAAGCAGTAGTTTTGCGGTGAACAGCATGGCACTCTTTGAGAATGGCTTCGACGACTTCCGACAAGAAGACACGGCCTCGATCGCTGAGAAGCTCCTGGGGTGGACCGTGACGCAGCATGAATCGGTGTAGCAGGAAGGAAGCAACGTCGCGCGCTGTAGCCGCTGGGAGGGCGGCGGTTTCGGCGTATCGCGTTAGATGGTCAACAGCGACGATTGCCCAGCGGTTACCAGCCGATGTTAGAGGAAGTGGTCCGTACAAGTCGATGCCCACGCGCCCGAACGGACGGTTAGGGCAAGGTAATGGTTGTAGACCAGCGGGTGACACGTGCATTGAAGGTTTTCGGCGTTGGCAATCGAGGCAGGAGCGAACGAACTTCTGCACGTAGCGGTACATCCCTCGCCAGAAGTATCGTTGTCGAATGCGGTGGTAAGTTTTGAATACCCCAGAGTGCGCGCATTGTGGATCAGAGTGGAAGGACTCGCATATTTCAGAACGCAGACTGCGGGGTATCACAAGTAGCCACTGGCGGCCATCGGCGTTGTAATTGCGTCGGTGCAGTAGATCGTCACGAATGGCGAAATGGTGGGCTTGACGACGCAACGCGCGAGTGGTTGGTGTTGCCGACGGATCAGTGAGCAAGTCTATCAGCGCGGCGATCCATTTATCCTTGCGCTGTTCGGTAGCGATGGTGTGAACGTCGATGGAAGAAACAATAATGTTACGTAACGAGCATGGGGTATTGTCGTCAGGCAAGGGCGAGCGCGAGAGGGCGTCGGCGTCAGCATGCTGGCGTCCGTTGCGGTACAGCACGCGGATATCGTAGTCCTGTAGGCGAAGTGCCCAGCGGGCGAGGCGGCCTGAGGGATCCTTCAATGACGACAGCCAGCATAGTGCATGATGGTCGGTGATGACATCAAATGGGCGACCATACAAATAGGGTCGGAACTTCGTAAGGGCCCAGATGATCGCCAGGCATTCCTTTTCGGTGACGGTGTAATTGGTCTCGGCTTTAGTAAGCGTACGACTTGCATATGCCACGACATATTCAAGGAACCCCGGTTTGCGCTGCGCAAGGACAGCGCCAAGGCCAACACCGCTGGCGTCTGTGTGTACCTCTGTAGGGGCCGTAGGGTCGTAGTGGCGTAGTATGGGAGGCGACGTCAACAAACGACGGAGCGTTGCGAAAGCGTCGTCGCACTCTGACGACCACGAATAGAGGGGCCCGTTACTTCCGAGGAGCTTCGTCAGCGGCGATATGATAGTCGCGAAGTTTCGAATGAAGCGCCGAAAGTAGGAACACAGTCCTACGAAAACTGCGCAGTTCTTTGACGGACGTCGGTTTCGGGAACTCGGTCACGGCCCGAAGCTTGGCTGGATCGGGGAGAATTCCGTCCTTGGACACGACGTAGCCGAGTATTGTGAGCTGCCGTGCTGCAAATCGGCACTTCTTTAGATTCAGTTGCAGACCAGCGTTGCTCAAACGCGTCAACACATGCCGGAGGCGTTGAAGATGCGTGGAGAAGTCTGGAGCAAACACAACGACGTCGTCGAGGTAGCACAAGCACGTGTGCCATTTCAGGTTGCGCAGAATAGTATCCATCATGCGCTCGAAGGTGGCGGGCGCATTACACAGCCCAAACGGCATGACGTTGAATTCGTACAAGCCGTCGGGCGTGACAAAGGCGGTCTTCGGTCGAGCGTCATCAGCCATAGGTACTTGCCAGTACCCTGAGCGCAAATCGATGGATGAAAAGAATTCTGCTCCTTGTAGGCTGTCAATCGCGTCGTCTATGCGCGGTAGTGGATACACGTCCTTACGAGTGATCTTGTTGAGCCGTCGGTAGTCCACACAGAACCGCACAGAACCGTCCTTCTTCGCAACAAGAACGACAGGAGACGCCCAGGGGCTGCTAGATGGTCGAATAACATTGCGTCGAAGCATGTCGTCGACTTGCTCGTTGATTACGCGGCGTTCTGTGGGAGATACGCGATATGGACGTTGCCGCAGTGGCGGTTGGGCGCCAGTGTCGATGCGATGCGTAACGGTGGACGTGCGGCCGAGAGAAGTTTGAGCGACATCGAAAGAAGCGCGAAATTCTTCCAAGAGACCCAGAAGCTGGGAACGCTGGACCGGCGTAAGGTTGTCAGCAATGGAAGAAGCGAATACATCATCGGGCGATGAACCAGACGTGGTAACAGCACTGAGCGTACTGGAGTTGGGGCAGTGCGTGTCATCTGGTTCGTCCATAACTTGTGCGTCTTCGAGGGGTTCCATGCTGCCGAGACATTCTCCTGGCACCAACGTAACACTGTACGGAGATGGGTTGATAACAAAAATTGACGCGCTGCCCTGAGTGACTTGCACGGTCGCGAAAGGCACCAGCAAGCCTTTCCTCGTGCAAACACGGTCAGATGGCGAGAGGAGTGCAGCGGTGTCGGAGAGACTGGCGCAGTAGACGGATACCGCCGTTGACGAGTTTGCAGGCACTGTGGTGTCGTCTTTGACGAGTACCTTGCTCACAGACGATGGACAGTCAGCCGGCGTCAGATCAGAGAATGGTGAGAGCTCTATTTCGGCTGGTGCGCAATGAATCACGGCCTCGTGGTGGGAGAGAAAATCCCATCCTAGGATGACGTCGTGAGAGCATGCTGGAATGATGATCAATTCGACGGCGTACAGAGCATCGTTAATCATGACGCGGGCTGTGCACACCGCTGTAGGGTGAATACTTTGGGCGCTGGCTGTACGGAGGGAGAGCACGGGAAGTGGCGTCGTCACTTTTCGCAGTAATCGGCTAAGTTTGGCGTCAATAACGGATACGGCGGCTCCAGTGTCGATAAGGGCAGATGCGCGAACACCGTCCACAAACACGTCTAACACGTTCGATGGGCTTCTCTGAGGGCTTTCGCAGTTCGACAGCGTCGCAGCCCTTGCCTCGTGGACTGCGACGACTAGTTTTCCTGGTCACGTGGGACCGGACGTGGCCGCATCGGTGACAGTGATCGGCGTCGTGGTGACGGCGAACGGCGTGTAGATGGAGCTGAGCGAGACGACGGTGACATAGGCGGCGGTGAAGCGTAATACGGGCGGCTTGACTGGCTGGTGATGGTTGAGCCGACACGAGGCGGCTGCACGCGATTGCAATAGCGGGCAACATGACCGGCGCAACCGCACGCGAAGCAGATCGGGCGGTTGTCAGAAGTGCGCCATCGATTCGTCGGGGTAGGTCCTATCCATGACGCAGGACGCGGTGGACGAGGCGTCTGCTGATACGACTGCATGATGGGCTGCATCGGTGGCCCAGGTATGACGTCGGCAAACGCAGCCGGCACACTCGCTTCAAAGGCCTGAGGTCTGGCGACGGCTTCGGCGTAAGTAAGTGGGGCAGCCACAGAGATCGCTTGGGGTGACCTGGCTACAACTTGCGCGTAACTGAGCGGTGCAGGCGCCGGAGGGGGCTGGTGGTATTCCGGCATGACTTCCGCGATTTCCTGCTGAATAGCGCGGCGTAAGGGAGGCAGCAGCGTGGTCGATGGCTGCTCAACATGCTGCTGCTGAGGGAAGGCCAGTAGGGAGAACTGGCGGGCAATTTCGTCGCGCACAAAGGACTTGATCTCGGCTAGCAAGGCGGACTGATCAGAAATGGCCGACAAGCCAGCGAGATCGGCGTCGCGTGATGCAGGTCGACGGGTCAGCAACCGCTGCCGGCGCAGCTCCTCGTAGCTTTGGCAGAGCGTGATCACCTCGGCCACAGTACGAGGGTTCTTGGCGAGCAGCATAGTGAAGGCGTCGTCGTCGATGCCTTTCATAACGTTGCGGATCTTGTCAGACTCAGGCATAGCTGCGTCGGCTTTCTTGCACAAGTCCAGGACGTCTTCTATGTAGCTCGTAAAGGACTCACCGGTCTGCTGAGCTCGTTCACGTAAACGTTGTTCGGCTTGCAGTTTACGAAGGGCAGGGCGGCCAAACACGTCGATGATGGCGGTCTTGAAAGCAGACCACGTGGGGAAATCGGTGGCGTGGTTGTTGTACCACAGGCCCGCCACACCCGCGAGGTAGAAAACCAAGTTGCTGAGTTTGCCTGCCTCGTCCCATTTATTGGGTACGCTGACACGCTCGTACATCGCAAGCCAGTCCTCAACGTCGGTCCCATCCGCGCCGGTGAAGATAGGGGGGGTCGCGGATGCGGGGGACACCGGGGCAGAAGGTCGTTGTTGGAGGAGGCGTTTGCTGAGCAGCGTCTTGAGGCATGGTAGTTGGTAGGGTACGGGATCGTAGCTCCAGGGGCATCGAATGGGAGCACAGCACTCTCCACCAATTTGTTGAGGTGTTTATTAGACGGCAGTCGGCGACGATGCTCAATGGCGACAGTCAAGCAAGAACACGAGCTCAGAGCGCGAGCGGGAAGAGCCCAAGAGGACGACCCACTAGAAGGCTATAGAGAGCGCAACCCCTTACACAACTCAAAGGCTTCGCTACAATATATATATATATATATATATATATATATATATATATATATATATATATTATCGCATGTTGCATTGGATCGCTGAACGTCAGCATGAAATGTTCGCGTGAGATGCGTGCATTGCTTCAAGCCTTCACCATACAAATGAAAACAGTTTCAAACAGCTCATTCTCAACTTCACATGTTTTCACGGTTCTCGGAGGTTAGCGTTCACCCGGCTCAGAGACTTTACGAAAAGATGTGGACGAGTAGTTACATAAAATACAATTGTTTCTGCGGCAGTTGAGTGGGCGCCAACAGGGCACCCGACCGCAATTTCCCGCTTTTTCCTGATGACCTCAATATAGCGTCCGCCACAATTTCGTGCTGAAGCTCCGAGAGTACATAAATAGCGAGTCTGCTCGTCTCTTGAATAAATATAAAGAGATGACCAGACGGGTAAAGCAAGCCTCTTCTGTCCCGCAGACGGGAACTGAGAATCACGTTTGTTTTCGGGCGATCGCTCGTAACATAAAGTGAGGCATACACGATGTTGCACTGTTATCGTTTCATTTTCTTTGGTTTGTCTTTTTTTTAACGCTAAAGCCTTAGATGCCTCATCAAACACCAAAATTGACCGTCGGCGTCCCGCGTGGCTAGCACGAGTGATGCACAAACTCATCACGCGATGAAGTCGACAGAACTTGTGACGTCACTATGACGTCATTCAACGTGACGTAATATGTTGACGCCATCACATGACATGGTCGCTTTACATTGCCTCCGTGATGGGCCCCCGATGTAGGCAATGTAAAAGCAGGTGAGGTGCAGAAAGCTTGCAATGCCTTCGATCCTGTGGGCAGTCCGAAACCACGTTATGTGCAGAAAGCTTTCGGAGAGGAGCGAGGGAGGTTCAACGCATCGACTGACGAAAAATCACAGCATATCCACGGAGTGAATGATGATGAGTGGGCGAAGCTGCGGAGGTTCATCGGTAAACCGTGAATCTTCCGTGAATTCTGCCCAGTACATCATCACCGACGTGAGATCGGGCGCGTTTATACTAAAGGTTCGATGAGTTATTACGACTTGCAGCTCACTTTAATTTTACACGTACGCTGTGAATTTTCATTCTTTAGAAAACCATTGCTTTAGAAAACATCTGGCGTCTTTCGTTAAGCAGCTGGCGTCTTTTCGTTTTGCTTTAGAAACATCTGGCGTTCTTTCGTTTTGCTTTTACAAAACATCTGGCGTCTTTCGTTGGTTTATTTCATCAATCAACGGCGTTTTGAACAAAATTTTTATTGTTTATTCACGCACAGGAGAAATCTCACCAGGCACTACCTTGGAGGTAAACAATGGCTGCTAATGGGAATGAGAGACAGAAGAAGTCGGCTTTTAGCTAACACTTACACTTCTACTTCTACTAACGTTTCCTACTGGAACATGCCAATGGCTGCTAATGGGGAATGAGAGACAGAAGAATTCGGCTTTTAGTTAACGCGCACGCTGCGAATTTTTTATTGTTCAACAACGCACAGGAAAAATCTCCCACCGGCACCACCTTGGAGGTCAAAGCGTAAGACTGGTTACGCACTACGACTACTACGACTACGACTACGAGGGACGAACGGGTGCCGCCTTAAGGAGCTTCGCCCCTAAAAGATGGCTTTCGTTTTCGAGTCATCTCCCGCGAATGCATAAGAAACCATGTTTTTTTTCGCATACATTTTACCTACGCGGTCAGTTCTTCAATATGTATGGGTAAGTCTTACATGTTGACATCGATATTGGTGACCACCACGTTTTTTATAACCTGACGGAAACAAATCGTCAGACCACACATCGTCAGACCACACATCGTCAGAATTATTTCTGGCTAAAGAAAGCGGGTTTGCGCGCCATACCCCATATTATTATTGTTAGTCGTTACGCAAATGGCAAGCATGTCAAGTTAGTGATGCCATGACCTATCGGTCGTGTTGGGCATACGTACATTCGTGCCCCTTCGTGCCAATTTTCGCGTATACCAAGTGAACGAGACGCGAGTTACGCGAGTAATTTTTTACTTTTGGTACCGCGGCCACGCAGACTGACACATTCGGCTTCGCATGAAATGGCTTGAAACAGCAGAGCGCCGGAGGCAGCCTTGTAAAACAAATCGAATGCACGAAATAAAAGATAGGATATGAAGGGTGCAAACACGTTAGCATGCATGATCCATAGTTACTACGTGCATATGTGCTACGTTCTCCTGGTTATCTCAAGGTTATTCTCTCCTGCAGCAAGGTTACGTTCGTCATTCCACACGAAAGTAAGCTAAGCGCCTTTTCTCACGATGAAGTGTGCGCAGGATGCGTTCCTCAAACAGCCGCGGAAGTGTGGACCAATGCTGTGACAAACCAGCTGCAAGGATATATACAAAAACCCCGTTTCAAAACACACAAACGCGTTGTCTGTGTGATGAGTCGCTGCAATATTATGTTACAGTGACGCAGTAATAAATTTTGCCCAAATTTCCACAATTTTAGCTAATAGCGGCCAAAATATAACGCGCGTAGCAGACGCTCGCCGCTTTGACGCGGCTTCCGCCGCTGAGAAAGCCCACGGGTCCGGCACAGCAGCGCCGCGGCGCGGAAGTTCACCGCAAAAGGCCCTCGCTCCTCCCATGTATTCGCGCGGCGCTTTGGACACTCCTCCTATTCTAGGTCACTCTACCGTGGCGTTGTCGGAAGAGAGGCCGGCGCGCGCCGCTGTGAGCCTCTTGACTGCTCCTGCCATCTCGCGGCGTGACGTCGCGGAGGAACCGAAGTTCGACGCAGCGAGCGCATGGCGCCGGTGCTGCGTCGTCCCACCTGTACTTCTAACACCGTGCTCCCGTGCATATTGCGGGCGCCTGAAACCGAACTCAGTGCTCGTTTGAGCCGTTAAATAATTAACATTTGTGGCCTAAGATGCTCATCAATTATGAAACTACAGAGACAATAACTTTAACAAGCACGTTAAACGTTGAAATAAAACACGTGCGTTCCGAAGCAGGTCCGAGCGGGTTCCCCACAGCAGCTGTCATGCAGGGCATTTATTTTTTTTTCTTTGGATATTTTGACATTCAGTGTAACTTGAAGTGCAGGTGGTATTTGGGTGAGGTAAAAGTGCTTGTTTTCTAGTTGGAATAAAATCGGCAGGTGGTGAGCGTACTGCTACTTTCGGAAACCTCATCGAGACCTAGTGTTCTTGTAGTGTGTAGCGCAAAATACGCACTATTATTTGTTTGACTGTGTTTGTCAGAAGTCTTCCCACGGTCACATGGCATTTTAAGCTAAGCTTATTTCGTTTATACTCTAAGAGGTTTACTTCGGAGAAGGGGGGGTATTCCACAAATGCAGTTGCACTGCATTTGAGGAATATCAGCAACTTGAGTGCCTTTCAAGATCTAGGAAATATAGCATGCCCAGTAGTGTCTCGTCCATTTTAATGTTTAACATGCATTCATCCAAAGCCTCCCCCCTTTTACTATCCCCGCCGCCTCCGTGTCCCGCAGATATAAAGGTATGTTGCAATGTTACCTAATGCAATTTCAAATAAATTTGGGGTATGTATACACCTACAGGCCCTAAAACCAGACTACAACCAGAAAAGCTGAGTTAGGTGGCTTTTTGTAGAGGTGCAAGAGACTAAAAGAATACTTATTGAAAAACAAGATTTTATTGCATGAATTCATAACAAACTTGTTCCTTGGAAGTTTTGATGTGAGCACTGATCCCCCCTCATTCGCTTGCAGGGCGGCTTTCCGTTCCTTCTGCCTTGGCAAATTAGCAAAGACTGCTCTGTGCGGCATACATGTTTTCAGTTTTTTCTTCCCAGTGTCTTGCAGTAATATTTATTCAAACTTGTCAAAAGCATTGTGGTCCTCTAGGGAAAACGTCACGCGGAATGCTTCACAAAGAAGCCTTGATCGATCTCGCACAGCAGTGCGGCAAAACATGGCAAGGTGTAGCAAAAAAACTAATCCCAAATGGCCATTTCCTTGTGAGCTTGTAGTGTTGAAGCCACCCCGGTGAGAAAAACAAAGGAAGCTGTATTGGGTTCGGAGCTATTTAATGTTAGAGATACGGGGTGTGACTCTGCATACCACATGAAGGATGCCGAAGCAATAATAGCGTTGCTGAGATAATGTTCATGCATATGCACGAACACAAGCACGCCGGCCAGGGGAAAGGCTGCTTGCAGTTATAACCATTACAATATCACTTACTTCGCATAGCCGGGTGTTTTCCGTGGGCATAAATTTATTGCGACTGATTTTGTTGGGTCATACCTTCCTTCAGCATATATTTTTGTCACCCGCGAGGAACGAAAAAAAAAACTATTTTCCGTCCTCCGCGCGGTGAAACAACCGAAGGCATAGAGACCCGACATACTAGAACGTCCACGCTCCAAAAATTAAGTTCAAACGCAGAATTCCTGCGTCCACTCAACGTCAGGTACATAAACGCTTCTAGTTTGCAACAAAAATACGACAGAGGCGCGTGAAGCACTCTCTACTTCCTAAAATCACCCTACTCCACGCTTGAAACACAGTCATCCATACCTCTCGCCGGTACAGCGTTGCCGCCGCTAGACCCTTTGGGCGAGGCGCGAAGGGGAAAAGGTCACGTGTCGCCAACCGGCCTATCGCAGGGCGCTGCGGCTGGATCAAAACCTTTCGTTACTTTTCAAAGATAGAGGGACTTTATGCCTGACGCGACGCGACTACAGCGTCACTCGCCACTATCCGCTTGCGGCGGAGCCGCACAACAGGGCTGAGTTTTTCAAACTGTAGTATTCTAGAAGCGCTGGTCTGGCGTGCGTCTAATTCGGCATATGTTTCTCATCTGCCCGGTCCGGCGATAGCACGGATAGCGGTAAGCAGCGCGGGAGACAGGTAACGTCGCTCCGCTGATGCCGCCGGTCGGTTCCTTACCGCACGGATCGGTGCTTACCGGCCAAGGATGCCGAGGCACTTGCCGGTATTGCTGCTATTGGTGGCATGAAAAGCTGGGCTACAAGTGTTTTGTTATGCGAACTAATGCCTAATTCAATAATGCGGTGCTTCCAGTGTGGTACTGATTCAAAGCAGCGCCGGCTGCCAAGCCACTTGCTAGACCGAGAACTACGATGCGAGGGCATTTCGCAGGTAAACAGTGGCACTTTAGGCCGTCTCGCCCAAACGATTTGCTTCGCTTCCGCCTTTTCTCTTCATATTTATGAGGCGGTGGGGGGGGGGGGGGGGGGGTGTTCAGATTACTGATTGCGTGTGTCGGCGCGAGGCATAAGAGTACAATCTCAATCGTGTCGCGAAAATTTCAGTGCTCTACGGTGAGCTCGCGCTTGATCACGGACGGCCGCGGCGTCCGGCCAGCTGCCGCTCGCGGGCATCAGTTGCGGCAGGCTGTTTTGATGTGTTTTTCACTCGCAAAGGCACAGTTTTATTGACGGTCGTCTCGTAACTGAAGCAAAAAAAAAAAAGAAACTAAACAAAAACATCCGGCAGATCCCACGCACTGTGGGAATCGATGTAATGCGAAGCAGCCAGCAAAGAGCTGCATACATCGTCTTGTTTGTCTTTGAGGCAAATGAAGTCATTCATGCGATGGCATCTAGTTCACCATATATCGCACGTTTGCCATGCATGCATGCATGCACAATCTGGTATATACCATGCTAGTGAAACGTATATTCTGCTGTATACAATGCATGACCTGCCTTTATGTTCATCACGCACTCGTGTCATGCCATACCAATTTTGGTATATATTCAGCTAACAAAACGGCCGGAAGCGCACCATGAGAGTGTCATGTAAATCATACCGTACATGACATGCATAACTTGATTCGCATGTTAGGACCGGTCATTTATGTTCGTCATACAGTCGCATAGCGCAATACCAATTTTGGTGTATATCACACGAGCGAAATGTGCGCGAGTGCTCCATGAGTAGGGCATGTAAATCATGCCATACATGACATGCATATCATGGTTTTCATGTTACCCACCTGCCACTTATGTTCGTCATGCAGTCGCGTCACGCAATACCAATTTTGGAGTATATCAAGCTAGCGAAGCGGCCGCGATCGTACAATGAGCGTGGCGTGTAAATCATGTCGTAAATGATATGCGTATCATGATCTTCAAGTTAACACCTGTCATTTATCTTTGTCATACAGTCGCGTCGCGCAATACCAATTTTGGTGCATATCAAACTAGCGAAACAGCCGCGAATGCACCATTAGCGTGGCATGTAAATCATGTCGTACATGACTTGCATGTCATGATTTTCATGTACCACCTCTCATTTACGTTCGTCATACAGTCGCATCGCGCAATACCAATTTGGTGTATATCAAGCTAGCGAAACGGTCGCGAATGCACCATGAGCGTGGCACGTAAATCATGACATGGATGTTATGGTTTTCATGTTACCAACAGTTATTCATGTTCTTCGTACAGTCACATCGCGTAATACCAATTTTGGTGTATATCAATCTAGCGAAACGGCCGCGAGTGCGTCATGAGCGTGGCATGTAAATCATCTCGTACATGACATGCATGTCAGGATTTACATGTTTCCACATGTCATTTATGTTCGTCATACAGAAATGTCTCGTTATACCAGTTTTCGTATATATCCATTCACTTAAACTGCCGCGAGCGCCCCGAGGCCATGTCATGTAAATCATGCTTGCACATGACATGCGTGCCATGATTTGCACGTTAGGACCTGTCATTAGGTTCATCATGAACGCTTGTCACGCCATACCAATTTTGGTGTACATGAAATTGACGGAACGGCCTCAAGAGCCCAAAGGCCGTGGAATGTAAATCATGCTGTTCATGACATGATGTCATGATTTTCGAGTTGACCTGTCATTTATGTTCGTAATAAGGTCATGTTATGCCACACCAATTTTGGTATACATCCGATTTTCGTAGGCGGATAGATAGATAGATAGATAGATAGATAGATAGATAGATAGATAGATAGATAGATAGATAGATAGATAGATAGATAGATAGATAGATAGATATGCTCAAAGTCGCAGAAGTTCGCTAAGAAATGCTTCGCATTTAAAAGAAGAGCATTAGCCTGTTGTGTCCCAGGATTACACCGTGGTAGCATGGCACGTAAGGTGTCGCGCTGCATGTTGACGCGGGTTCGATTACCGCCCTCGGCGGCCGAATTTCTATGGGGCGAAATGTAAAAGAACACCCCTGTGCTTATACTTAGGAGCACACTGAAGAACCCCATGTGGTCGAAATTAATCCGGAACTCCTCACGACAGCGTGTCTCATAATTATATCGTGGTTTGGGCACCTAAAATCCGAGCAAATCAGTTGCGTCCCAGAAGTCAGCCGATTTGAAATGTGCGATGCAAACCATCATTTTCTGTGTGGAAAGCTTCCCGATGGGCACGTGGATAGCCCATAGCTTTTTCACTCGCCTGCTCAAGAAAAAAATGAGCACGTTTACGACGCCTTTCACGGTGTAAGGTTTGAACGTTGTCGCACGGAGCACACACAATTTCTCTTGTACTGCAGCGCAAAGGTTTCACAATGTTGCACCAACAATATCCATCGTAATTCACTGGCCGCACACACAAGAAGTTGCAGGACACAATGACGACGAAGCACAGACCTCACGTTGTCGCCAGGCAAGTTTTCGTTCTATCACCGGATCCCGGCTTTCTCCGGCTGCCGCGTGTCGGCGCCACCGTAGCTGAAAATTGCGAATAGATTAGGTTGGATTCACGGGCATGGTTATGCGTCGTCTGCTGCCGGTTTCCGGTTCGAGCCAAGCAGACGGCGTCACGGCGAACCGCTCCGCCGTAGGCCTCGTATTGTTCGGCATTCGCGCGTGCGGTCAGCCGTTTGTCTCCGCCTTGCAAACCATGGTCGGTTGTTCAGCCGTTGGCTGCTCCAACTCGAGCGTCAAAGGCAAACGCATGTATGGATTTCCGTGGAATGAAGAAAAATGAGGTGGGCCGCGGCTTGGAAGAGAGCCACAGCGACAGGTAGCCTTTCGATACCGAACGTTGGAGCCAGAGTGTGCGAAGACCATTTCATCACTGGTACGTGTGTATTCCGCACTAATAGAAAGCTTACGCGTGAATTTGCTACGAATAATATATCGAGAACTGAATATTCGCGCAGGCGCAGCTAGCAAAGACCCACTTCACGTCGACTATACACCGACGGTCTTTTGGCACGATAGAGCGAAAGAGGCTTCGAGGCGGAAACAGGAACGGTCAGTGTGTGTAAAATTATCACCTGCGTAACCGCTATCCTTCTCCGCAGCTACACCAAACATCAGGCTCTGTCGGAAAAACATGCGTTCACAAGCGCGGCGCAACAAGCCAGCGCCGACACTGTCGCAGAGCCTGTCGCCGATACCGCTGATCCTGAACGAGATGCTATCGAATCTGAGGCCGATAACGTTGCCGAAGGAGCGGACGCATCGGCGACTGAGCAGCCCATCGCCGAAGCACTTGCTACCTGCTCGTAAGGGTGATAGCATCCGCCAGAATTTGCTGCCATTGCATTTATCAAATACTTTAACTTAAGCTTTTTTTCCTTTCAGGAAAAACTCAGGCGAAGCGCAAACGGAAAATACAGCAAGCATGACCTGTTTAGATAAGGTTAAGAGGATTGAGATGCTTGAGGCAAAAGTGAAGAAACTCAGGCAGCAGTGCTCTGAGCTTCAGAAAAGAAAAGGGCCAAAAGCTGGCAAAGTTCATGAGCGAACACAAGTGCGTTTCTACACTGGTATGTCAGTTTACCATCTTTTCTTAGTCATTTGCTTAGTAGGCATTGTCATCGATAGCCTCCTCTTTTTCAGGACTGCCCAAGGAGTAATAAGGTACGCATTTGGGCTGGTTGGTTCATGCCTAACTGTAGAAACAGCGCTAAAAGACGGGAAGAATAAAACACATTTGGTTGTTAGTCAGCGCCGTTGTTTGTGTCCTTTTTGGCCCGTCTTTTAGTGCTGTTTCTACAGTTATGCCCAAGGAGGTATTTTTTTCCGTACTGACAACGGTGTCGCCAGTGCTACCATCTGCTCGGTATAAGTTTCCACATGAAGTGCAGCTCTTGGCTTTTCTCATGAAGCTTCGGCACAACCTGCCATTTCAGGATTTAGCTTATAGGTTTGATGTCAGTGCAAATACTATAAGCCAGAATTTCAAACAGATTCTTAAAGCCATGCACTGTCTGTGTGAGAAGCTAATAGCTTTTCCTACTCGCGAAATCTGCCAAAGCTGGCTCACAGAAAAAGAACTTCCCGAGATGACTACATGCAATCATTGACTGCACAGAAGTCTCTGCTGCCAGGCAAGCTACCCTTTTGTTAATTGTTTCTTCTTGATGGCTTTGAGTCATTATTGTACTGACATTAGCTGCAATGTGCATTCAACAGTTTGCGGAATGTTTTCTCCTTCAGGCCCCTTAATCTTGACACGCAGCAAGTTGTATGGAGCAACTATAAGAGAAGAACGGCTATTTGAGCCAGTCGGTTAAAATGCACATTGAAAGGGTTTGCAGCGCAAGCACGGTCGTGCTGAAGGAAAGGTTTAAAAGCGAGAAACGGAAAGCAAAGAGGGACGACACGAGTGCTGACTACCAACTGGTTTTATTGTTCGCGGCACACACGTACATATACACACAGAGGTAAAACTTTTATCAAGCAGACGTCAGTAACGTGACCAGTAATGTCAGTAACGTGACGTCGCGAACAATAAAACCAGTTGGTAGTCAGCGCTCGTGTCGTCCCTCTTTGCTTTCCGTTCCTCGCTTGTATACCTTTCCTTCAGCACTACCGTGCTTGCGCTGCAAACCCTTTCAAAGCAACTATAAGCAGGACTCAACATTAAAGTACTTGGTTGCAGTAAATCCTCACGGCTCTGTGTCGTACATATCGAAAAACATTTGGAGGCAGAGTTTCCGACAAGGAGCTGACGTTGTCTTCAGGTGAGCTACTTGGGCAGTATTTAAACGTTATATGACTGCTTTACACAAGGAAAAACTTGCTGTCAATTTTTTATGGTTCATGCATTATATGCCTACTTTGCCCACTTCAGGTCCCCCGTTTGTCATGTGCATAGCCATCTCCCCTATCACGCATCGACAATGGTATGACCACGATTATGTGCAACGTCGGCAAATAATTTCGAGCTGTCTCAGGCTCACTCAAGATATTTTTCTCCGAGAGCTCACTCGGACTCGGACTCACCAAAATTTTCCTCAACAGGACTCGCTCGGAATCTGATTCATTAACTCTTCCTTAACCAGACTCACACGCACTCAAACTCACGAACATATAACTCAGCCGGACTCACTCATGCTCATACTCACGGCTTCAGCTGAGTCTGAGTGAGTCGTCATGAGTCCGTTAACATGAAATTAGCTTCTTTGATCATCATGAAAACGCTCTTCAACGCCAAGATCCCACATAATCAGTGCTCTACAATACGCCTTTTGATCTTCTACCTTAAAATACGAGTTATCAGTGGTTTCAAACCAGTAAGGACATTTTCATGAAACATGTACGTGACTCACACGATATTAGATGCGAAGTATCTTAAGGTCGAGCTCAATCCGGTGGTGGTGTGCGGCGTGACCACCCTTACTGCGCATGCGCATACCCTCTCCACACACCTCCTCTCCACTCCCCCTCCCAATCCCCCTGTCATCTACCCCTTTCCCCTCTCGACTCACCCTCTCACCTTCCCCTCTCCCCTCCCCCTCTCCCCTCCCCTTTCCATTCTTCCTCTGAAACGCGGGCTAGACATGCCGAAATTCTCTCCTGCACAACGCCGCGATGAGCCAAAGCCGCCTAGAAAAAATATCAAGGCCTCCGAACGCCGATGTGACGTCACGCTAACGAGGTGGGCCGGACCATTGGCTTCGACGCGTCTAGGTTCGTCGCGCTTGCAGGTAGTCACTTTGCGAGTCGCTGTTTATGGCTTCGAAAAATTAGCGCTGTCCTCCAAGTTTAAACATCCAGCACTGTAATATGCTTCGGCCCCAACGCAAGACACGTATTTTGAACGCAAGAAATAGGTACCTCGCGCGGTTCACCGCAATCTACACCATCATAACAAGCGTCATTCTCTTACCCTTTACTTAGAATAATGTGCTAGAAACATTGTTTTTGTGTGTATCGTAACATTACATCTCTTATTGTGCTTTTGGGCGTGAATGCTTGACAAAGGCTATAGAAAGCAAACTTTGTCACTTTAGTCGTAGACTGAAGTGACTACGAAAGAGCAGAACAGCACAGTGAAGGCACATAGTATACTTTAATGACAAATTAGAAAAAAACTCCATTCTTCAAGAAACAGTTTAAAGCGTGCATTTGCACTGATCATGTGCATTTTTGCATTTTGTAAGACAGGGCTAGACACAAGAATATCAAGGTTCATTTTATTGGTGTACATTTTATCATAATAGCGCCACGCACAAATGATTCGCACAAAACGAGCTTCAGCCTTCTTGTACAATCTCTGATCGTGTTTTTTTTATTTCCACCCGCCCTGTTTGCTGGTCACTTTGTTCTTCATAAAATGTTGAGATAATGGCGAAGACCCAGCCAAAACAAAATTTCTCCCCTCAGTGCAAAATTAAAGTACGCAATGGTGAAATGCGGTAACATGGAGAGCTCCAATGATAAAGAACTATCACAATGCGCTTCAACGATAGTATTTAGAATGGACAAAATGCATCGTTTATATGATGATGTTGTGCGCAAGTGAAGCCTAGCTACGGCACACAATTTTTACAAGGGTTCTGTCAACAAAAGCATACAAATATCTTCCAAAAACAGAGCATCATGAATAATACATAAGGAACGAGAAACAGCTCTCAGGTCTTCAAGGTCTTTAGCTTTCGCTCATTCTTGGCATTACGTAATTTGTCGTTTTCTGTGCAGCACAAGTTGTTCAGCAGTGTATTCGCTGCAGCACTTACAACATGCTCCATTACTTCCTGTGCAGAATGACCAGAATCACACACATCTAGGTCCTCATAGTCTGCAAGGGCAGAGACCACAAGGCTGACAAGAGTGTCTTTCTCCATGGGAAGGCTGAGAAATCGCGCAGAGTATTCTGGTGCCCTGAGTTTGTCTAATATAATTTCAGTAAACAGCACAGCGTTAAACTTCAGCCCACCCCTCGACATCTTCGTGATTAATGCATTCTCAGCATCATCTACGTCGACGTCTTGCATCACAAGGTTTTCCCTGCAAGATCCGAATCAGTCACAAGGTTTTCCCTGCAAGATCAGAATCAGTCACAGCGACGTCAAATTGGCCGTGCGCAGACGGCACACCTGTCCTCCATGTATTCGCACTCGGAGCTGGTAGCATGTCTAAATCTGGCAGGTCCAAAACCTTCTGCAAACGCAGTTTGTTTTCAGATTCATATATCTGCCTTATTGACACATGGTAATTCGCACCCGACAGTTGCCGATACTTTCCGAAGCGATCTTCCAAGAGTCAGTTTGAAATTTGCCCAAAAGAACGTACTCAAAATGAAGCTCTTCCAGGCAGTATATTGTCACGTGGTCGTGACGTCGACGAAGGCAGCAGAATAACAAGAATAAACCAAGAAAGTTCAATAAACAATAAGCACAAGTACAGTCCTTAGATTCACTAAAGCGCGTAATATGGCTTCAGGCGTGTTGAAAATAAACAAGTGGGGCACGACATGGACGACTTCAGGTCGCGCACGGCGCCGCTGAGAGTTCGTTATGCCTTCAGGGACAACCTCGTAGTCGAGTGCGCCGAGGCGTCGAAGTACCCTGTACGGTCCGAAGTATCGTCGAAGAAGCTTCTCACTAAGTCCCCGTCGGCGTATTGGCGTCCATACCCATACACGGTCGCCGGGTTGGTATTCCATGTGGCGTCGTCGAAGGTTGTAGCGGCGGCTGTCAGTCGTCTGCTGGTTCTTGATCCGTAGGCGGGCAAGCTGTCGTGCTTCTTCGGCGCGCTGTAGGTAGGTGGTCACGTTGATGTTTTCCTCGTCGGTCACGTTTGGTAACATGGCGTCGAGCGTCGTTGCCGGGCTCCGTCCGTAGACCAACTTGTATGGCGTCATCTGTGTCGTTTCTTGTACGGCCGTGTTGTACGCGAAGGTCACGTAAGGAAGGATGGCGTCCCATGTCTTGTGTTCGACGTCGACGTACATGGCCAGCATGTCGGCGATGATCTTATTTAGACGCTCGGTGAGGCCATTGGTCTGCGGGTGGTAGGCGGTAGTGCGGCGGTGGCTCGTCTCGCTCTATTTGAAGATCGCCTGACTTAGGTCCGCAGTAAAGGCGGTACCTCTGTCTGTTATGAGGACATATTGAAACAGCGCAAAAGACGAGGACACAGAAAGACTAGACAACACAAGCGCAAAAAAAGTCAGCGCTTGTGTTGTCTAGTCTTTCTGTGTCCTCGTCTTTGCGCTGTTTCAATATGAACGCAAACCAACTAGCCCAACTCTCCCTTTTGTTATGAGGACCTCTGAGGCGCCATGACGCAAGACGATATGCTCCACGAAGAACTTGGCTACCTCGGCGTCACTGCCTTTGGGCAAAGCCTTTGTCCCGGCGTAGCGGGTGAGGTAGTCAGTTGCCACGACGATCCACTTGTTTCCGGTATTGGACGTCGGGAACGGCCCCAGTAGGTCCATCCCGATTTGCTGGAACGGCCGTCGAGGTGGCTCGATAGGCTGCAGAATTCCGGCTGGCCTAGTGGGCTGTGTCCTGCGTCGCTGGCAGTCCCGGCAGGTCTTTACGTAACGGGTGACGTCGGCGGAAAGGCGTGGCCAGTAGTACTTCTCCTGTATTCTTGCTAGCGTGCGAGAAACACCCAGGTGTCCAGGTGTTCTTGATCATCGTGGAGAGCCTCGAGGACCTCTGGCCACAATGTCGAGGGTACCACAAGAAGGTAATCTGCTCGAAGCGGTGTGAAGTTCTTCTTTAGGAGAACACCGTTGCGCAAGAAAAACGACGTCAGTCCCCGCGTGAATACCTTCGGAACAACGGTGGTCCTGCCCTCGAGATAATCCACAAGGCCCTTCAGTTCCGGGTCGGCTCGCTGTCGTTCGGCGAAGTCGTCGGCACTTATGGCTCCCAAGAAGCTGTCATCATCCGGGTCGTCGGGCGGTGGTGGGTCGACAGGGGCACGAGACAGGCAGTCGGCGTCGGAGTGTTTCCTTCCGGACTTGTACACGACGGTAATGTCAAACTCTTCAAGTCTTAGGCTCCACCGTGCGAGGCGACCTGAAGGGTCCTTCAAGTTAGCTAGCCAACACAAGGCGTGATGGTCGCTCACAACTTTGAAGGGCCTGCTGTAGAGGTAGGGGTGAAACTTTGACGTAGCCCAGATGATGGCGAGCCACTCCTTTTCTGTTGTGGAATAGTTGGCCTCTGCCTTAGACAGCGACCGGCTAGCATAACTGATAACCCTTTCCAGTCCACCGGTCCGCTGCACAAGGACGGCGCCGAGTCCTACGCTGCTTGAATCGGTGTGAATCTCCGTATCGGCGTATTCGTCGAAATGCGCAAGTATCGGAGGTGTCCGCAGGCGTCGTTTGAGTTCATGAAATGCTTCAACTTGCGCTGTTTGCCACCTGAATTCGACGTCGGTCTTTCTAAGCTGCGTTAGTGGCTCGGCTATCCGTGAAAAGTCTTTGACAAAGCGTCTGTAATAGGCGCACAAGCCGAGAAATCGGCGCACGGCCTTCTTGTCGGTGGGTGGCGGGAAAGCGGCGATGGCAGCTGTCTTCTGCGGGTCTGGGAGCACTCCAGTCTTGCTGATCACGTGGCCCAAAAACAAGAGCTCCTGGTACGCGAAGCGGCACTTTTCCGGCTTCAGGGTGAGCCCGGAGTTCTTGATTGCTTGAAGTACGGATTGAAGTCTCTGGAGGTGTTCGTCGAAGTTCGAGGAAAACACAACGACGTCGTCCAAGTAAACAAGGCAAGTCTGCCACTTCAAGCCAGCTAATACAGTATCCATGATGCGTTGGAAAGTTGCAGGTGCCGAGCAAAGACCAAAGGGCATGACCTTGAACTCGAACAGGCCGTCCGGTGTTATGAAGGCAGTTTTTTCTCGGTCTCTCGTCGACTTCGATTTGCCAGTAGCCGGTCTTGAGGTCCATCGAAGAAAAGTACTTCGCGTTGTGGAGTCGATCTAGGGCGTCGTCTATACGTGGGAGAGGGTACACATCCTTTTTCGTGATTTTATTCAGGCGACGATAATCGACGCAGAAAGGTAGGGTCCCATCCTTCTTCTTCACTAACACCACGGGTGACGGCCACGGACTCTTTGAAGGCTGGATTATGTCGTCGCGTAGCATTTCGTCGACTTGTTTCTTTATGGCCTCACGTTCTCGCGTCGAAACTCTGTACGGGCTCTGACGAAGTGGCGTGATACTTTCTTCTGTTATGATGCGATGTCTTGCGATCGGTGTCTGCCGAAGTCTGGACGACGATGAAAAGCAGTCCTTGTATTGCAGGAGCAGGGTTTTGAGCTGGTCTTGCTTGACCTTCGGAAGGCTCGGGTTGACGTCGACATCTGGTTCGGGACCTCGACTCGTCGAAGCAGGTTCGGCAGCATCGAAGAGGGCGAAAGCATCTCTGGCGGCTACACATTCTTCGATGTAGGCGACCGTCGTACCAATGTTGAGGTGCCTATATTCGTGGCTGAAGTTTGTCAGCACTACCTTTGCTTTACCGTCACGCAGCTCGGCTATAACTCGTGCGACGCAAATTTGACGGTTCAGGAGTAGGTGCTGATCGCCCTCGATGACGCCTTCAAGGTACGCAGGTTTTTCGGTGCCGACGGAAATAATGACGCTAGAACGCGGCGGAAGGGTCACCTGCTCTTCTATCACATTCAATGCATGGTTCCCTGACGTCGCGCGGGGCGGGAGCGCTTTGTCTGAGGTTAGTGTTATCGACTCAGACCTCAGGTCGATGACGGTGCCATGGTCACTTAGGAAGTCCATTCCAAGTATCACATCCCTGGAGCAGTTTTGTAGGATTACAAAGCTCGCAGGATCTGTCCCGTTATTGATGGTGACTCTCGCCGTGCAGACACCTATCGGCGTTATCAGGTGGCCTCCAGCTGTCCGGATTTCGGGTCCACTCCAAGCGGTCTTTACTTTCTTCAGCTTGGTGGCGAATGGCCCACTGACGACGGAAAAGTCGGCCCCAGTGTCGACGAGAGCGGTGACGTTGTGGCCGTCGATGATAACGTCGAGGTCGCTAGTTCGTCGTCTTGCGTTGCGGTTGGGTCGCGGCGTCGGGTCACGGCTGCGTCGGTATGTTCCGCTGCTTCTATGTTGCGTCGTCGGGTTTTCTTCAACCTGCGAGGTTTCGTCGGCAGGGCTTCGTCTGCTTCGCGTCGTGTTCTGCAGGTCTCGTCGCGTTGTCGTTGGCGGCGGCCGCGGAGGATCTTCGGCATTTCGTCGTACAGCAACCGCACCTCCATCGGTTGCTGCCCTTAGTTTCCCGGATGCGGGCTAGGCGACCGGCCCCGGTTTGGGCCAGTGTACTGCCGGCGGTGCGGTCACATGTAGCGGCCCGGCGAAGGCGAGCGGGAAGGTCGTCGTTCTTGCCACTGTGTTCCGGTGAGGTAGTCGTCGATGTCGCGAGGCCGTTCGCCTGGATGCGGGCGCGGCGCGTTGACGGCGAATCCTCGAAACCCCATCTGTCGGTACTGACAGCGGCGGTACGTGTGGCCGGCCTCCCCGCAGTGGTAGCAGAGCGGGCGGTTGTCAGGGGCGCGCCAAACGTCGGTCTTCCTTGCCGTGTATCGCTGGCCGGCTGGCGGGCGGTATGACGTCGGTGGCGGCGGCGGTGGTGCCTGGCGGCGGAACTGCTGGGGCGGCGCGGCGTCTTGACGTGGGCGAGGAGGGGGGGCGTTGCGTTGGGCTGCAGCAGCATAGCTCACTGCTTGCAGCTGCGGCTGCGCTGACTCGGTTCCTCTCGGACGATGTCAGCAATCGAGACAACTTCAGGCTGTGGTAAGGGTAATAGCTTGCGCAGTTCTTCCCGCACGATCGCTCGGATCGTTTCACGCAGGTCGTCGGAGCCGACGGCATGAACAGCTGGGCTGTCTTGAATCGATCGGCGATTATACTGGCGGTTGCGCATTTCCAGCGTCTTTTCAATCGTCGTCGCCTCAGAGATGAATTCTTGAACTGTCGAGGGTGGGTTCCGCATCAGCCCAGCGAAGAGCTCTTGCTTTACCCCTCGCATGAGCAACCTGACTATCTTGTCCTCGGGCATGGCTGGGTCAGCGTGACGGAACAGTCTGGTCATTTCCTCTCCAAAGATGGCAACGCATTCATTTGGAAGTTGGACCCGCGTCTCTAGCAAGGCTGCGGCCCTTTCTTTTCTGATGACGCTTGCAAACGTCTGCAGGAAAGCGCTGCGAAAGGCGTCCCAAGTTCGAAGAGTGGACTCCCGATTCTCGAACCAGGTCCTTGCTGCGTCTTCAAGGTAAAAGTAAACGTGGCGCAGCTTGTCCTCGGAGTCCCAGGTGTTGAATGTTGAGACCCTTTCGAAACTCTCGAGCCAGGTTTCCGGGTCTTCGAATAACGACCCGCGGAAGGCTGGCGGCTCCTTGGGCTGCCGGAGTAAGATCGGCGCAGGCTGCACGGGGTCGGTCATCGTCGCTGCGGTCGGTGTTTGGACCTGGGGCTGCCTGGTTTGTTCGGGAAGGAGCCCGTACTCTGGCTGCAGTCCCTTCTGCCTGCGGCTTGTTCGACGATCCGGGTTTTCTTTGCCGTCGTCCTCCTCGCGGCTTGGGCTTGGGTCAGCGCTTCGCGGGGGCGTCCGGATCATGGAAGAAGCAGCATCTCCACCAGATGTCACGTGGTCGTGACGTCGACGAAGGCAGCAGTCAGCACGTCCGAGATGAAACTCTTTATTAGGCCGAACTTGTGGCCGGGAAAATGAAACTCCAGCTTACAGCAATAAACTGATAGCGGCGAACAGAGCGTCGACCGTCGATCAACTGACAAGCGGTGAAGCGCGTCGGCATTTAAACATGTGCCGTCGAATATTCCAGCGTTATCGCTGGCTGTCGTGCAAATTCTAGAATAACCTCGAGTGTGCGCGTCTTGCGCGCAATCTTAACAAAACGATCTACAATGATCGCGAAGGTTCTCGAACAATGAGGCGCGGTTCGCGCTGAGCGTTGCCGACAGTCTTTGTGGCCGAAAACCGAATATAGCAAAAGTGATAAAGAAACACACGTGGCAATATGGCTAGTTCGTGCAAGGCGTGGTAGTGTGGCTGAAAGCTGCGTGCGTTTCACGTGTAAGGCGGCCATTGTCATGTCTGAGGCTTTCCCAGTGATCAAGCCACTCAACTATTTTTTGCAGGAACTCGAGCTGCGGACACAACGATGATACTATTGGGCCTTGCAAATGATCTCGCAAACGCTGTCTTTTTCTTGGCGTCTTTACGTTAACAATGTTCCACCAAGTCAATATGGTGTCAATGTACCTAGATGTTTCCTTAGCATGCTGGAACGTTGCGGTACTGAGAGCAGCAACGGTAGATGAGTTAAAAGCCTTTAGTGCAAGCTTAACGTCCTGTCGTTCCATGTTCGAGGGGTTCAGCGCTTTCAAAGTGAGAGTTGGCGCTAACTTCAGGAGCTCATGCTTTTCAGCTTCGTGCAACTCGCACAATACCTTGAAAGATGCTGTAAGTATCTTTGGTTCAGCCTCATTACTTTTTGGTTCAGGAAAGTACATGCATTTTCCAATGTTTCGTTGATTGAGCCAGTTATTTATTATACACTTTAGTATGTGAACTGGGTCCGCCACGAAAAACAGGAGTCGCGATGAGTCAGCAGGATGCTGGTAAACAATGCTGACACTTGCGGGCTTAGCGAAGAAGGACATAGCTTTTCTGTTTATGGAGTTATTGTCTGAGATCACTGCGATTATTCTAAAACCAGATGCCTCGAGATCAAGAATAAGCTTCCGAAGGAAGTCATGTAGTGCCTTAGCATCAATTTGCGCCACGGGAAGATTGTGTACAACATCCTTGTTTGAAGAAAGAAGGCTCTGTATCATGGATACGTGGGCAGTCTTTGCCGCAGTTGATGAATTTGTCGCAGCGCCAGTTACAAAGACAGCCTTGTAATCGAAAAAAAAGACTGCAGATGAACCTCATCAAGCATTAATGTCACAGTCTTTTCATGCTCTTTAAGTGTGCTTACAATCCGCTTGGCATAAGAAAGAAAGCTAGCTTCTTGCTGCTCCTTTACGGGGTTAATATCACACGATGAACACAGTCTCCTGATAGTATCAGGATGCGGTATCTTAAGCTTCATCGAATTTCTCAAGAATCTGTATGCATGAGGGGAAATGGTGAACAAAAGGCTAGAAAAATCCAACAAATCTGGGGGATAACGGCTGGCATTATTCAAAACGAGATCAACTTGACTCTTCAAGAATTTCAGCACCTCCAAATGCCATTCTCGCAACTCGCATGCAAAATGTTCGCCGCTTACTTGCTCTAGTAACGTCGACACCAATCTCAGTAGATGACGGGCTTTCTCAGAAGGCGCCGCGCTGATATCCTTGCGAGTCTGTTCGATGATCTCTAGCACTCTCTTCAAATCTCTTAAGTCACATATCTTTTCAGGAACTAGCACATCATCACAATTTCTCACGACCGTTTCACCAAAAAATACTTCAATGCGAAGGTCAGTAGACACATTCACCGAAGTGCGGATGGTTGGAGCAGAATGGAGAGCGAAGTCCAAAAAGTAAACCTTGGAGTCCTTGTGGATTACAGTCCAGAAGTCTGAATGCTCAAATCCTGGCAAGGCGTTGAGCAAGTCCGCAAAACTACTGAGCTTATTTTTGGTTTCCTCTTCTGCTTGCGTTTGCAGCGAAAGCATTATTGCATTGTGCAATCAAGCGGATTCCAATCGCGCTCTTTTCACATCCGGTGCTTCCCGAACGCATGGCTGCGGACGCGATAAGTATGCAGGGCAGTTGGGAAACAAGCTCGGCACTGCAGTTTGCTTCAGACGACTGTTCTTCAGGGTGACTTCGACAACTTTTCCTGTCTTTACGTCTGTGTAAGATGTCGTCTTGAAGTAATCCGATGGCAAGAAATGCTTTTCACAGAGCTAAAACAAAATAAAAAGATGTTAGAAACATGAGCTCGACCAACGCAGAACAAGCGTGCCGACAAGTGCGGAATTCCCATCTAGCGTGCAACCATCAACGGATACTTTGGACACTATGCTAACAAAATCGATATATCTGAAAACCCTGATAAACAACACAGAGAAGGAATGCTTACCACTGTGTACTTCGTTGGCAAGAAGTCCTTCCGGGGAACAGTTCTGGTCCACGCTGCCCGCATAATTGGGTCTGAAGGAAATTTGTGCACTCGTACACTTGGCCCTCCGTCATAATTTGACTTGCAGTTTGGTGCACAGCAACAGCCATGCATCGTTGCGCTTCAGTGGATGACCATGGGAATGATTAACCACGCGCACGCGACAGATAGCAAGCGCGTATGTCATGCAGCACGCTCTACCACGGCCGCTCTGGAAAGACGCGCGCGTTCCTTCTGCGGAACGCGCGCGTCACGGAACGCGCGCGTCTTTCCAGTCTGGCCGTGGCTCTACATGCGGCCGCTGTAGTGTTGCAGCCAAGGAGAAAACTTTTTAGATGCGAAGTATCTTAAGGCGGAGCTCAATCCGGTGGTGGTGGTGGTGGTGGTGTGCGGCGTGACCACCCTTACTGCGCATGCGCATACCCTCTCCACACACCTCCTCTCCACTCACCCTCTCAACTTTCCTTCTCCCCTCCCCCTCTCCACTTTCCCTCCCCACTTTCCCTCTCCCATTCCCCTCTCCACTTTACCTCTCCCCTCCTTCTCTCTCATACCCCTCTCCCCTCCCCCTTTCCACTCTTCCTCTGAAACGCGGGCTAGACATGCCGAAATTCTCTCCTGCGCAACGCCGCGATGAGCTCGAGCGCATGCGCGTCCCCTGCCCTTCTCCCTCCTCTCCTACGCTGCCCCCCATTCGCCCGCCTGTCGACCGCGTTCCCCGCTCGCCCTGTGAGAATTAACGGCCAGGCTAGATGGAAGATACGACGCGCGTAGCGTCCCTCTTCACGTTCCACGACGCGAGGTTGGTAGCATGCCCAACGAACGCCAACGGAACGTGATCGTGCAAGTGCTCCGGCTTCGCATCGCCTCATGGTCCCCTTTAGCGGGAGATGGTGTAATTTTTTCACTACGCGGCGCGCGTTTGTTGCGTTCACGACGCGGCGCGCGTCGCTTTGACTGCCTCCCCACTCCCCCATCTACCGCTGTCCTCTCACTGTCGTGACGTATTGACGATTGGAGGAGGTGATTCGGAGGCCTTGATATTTTTTCTAGGTGGATTTCGATGAGCTCGAGCGCATGCGCGTCCCCTCCCCTTCTCTCTCCTCTCCTAAGCTGCCCCCCTCTCGCCCGCCTGTCGACCGCGTTCCCCGCTCGCCCTGTGAGAATTAACGGCCAGGCTAGAGGAAGATACGACGTGCGTAGCGTCCCTCTTCGCGTTCCACGACGCGAGGTCGGTAGCATGCCCAACGAACGCCAACAGAACGCGATCGTGCAAGTGCTCCGGCTTCGCATCGCCTCATGGTCCCCTTTAGCGGGAGATGGTGTAATTTTATTTTTATCAGGAACATTTCGTTAAAAACTTTGCGGGAGAGGTCATGGCTCGCTCCCCCAAACTCATGCCTCTGATCAATAAATTTTGAGCTGGCGCATGAACGCAAGTGCGTTGAGATATGTGTGAATAGACTCGAGCGTAAACGTTATAAGGCTGATAGTAATGATAAAGATGTGTAGACAAGACCATTGGCCAGCAATAAAAGGTGGAGCTCAATCAACCAATGTATTTGGCACTTAGGACTCACTCGGACTCACACTCACCAATATTATATTAACCGGAGTCACTAGGACTCAAAATCACCACAATATTACTCACCTAGACTCACTCACACTCGCAGCCCGATCCGAGTCTGAGTGAGTTTGCCGACCTATGAGGAGTGCCAAGTGACTTGTCACTTGGCACGTGGCGTCAAGTGACGTCGTGACTTGGCACGTGGAGTCAAGTGACGAAGGCACTTGACGTTGTCAAGTGCCTTCGCCAAGATGCTAAAGGGGCTGAGCGACCACTTTTAATGGTAATTTCTTTTAGGGGCGAAGCTCCTTAAAGCGGCACCCGTTCGGCCCCGTCGTAGTGCGTAACCAGTCTTAACGCTAGTACCAGATCTTGACCTCCAAGGTGGTGCCAGTGGGAGATTTCTCCTATGCGTTGTTGAACAATAAAAAATTCGCAGCGTGCGCGTTAACTAAAAGCCGAATTCTTCTGTCTCTCATTCCCCATTAGCAGCCATTGGCATGTTCCAGTAGGAAACGTTAGTAGAAGTAGAAGTGTAAGTGTTAGCTAAAAGCCGACTTCTTCTGTCTCTCATTCCCATTAGCAGCCATTGTTTACCTCCAAGGTAGTGCCTGGTGAGATTTCTCCTGTGCGTGATTAAACAATAAAAATTTTGTTCAAAACGCCGTTGATTGATGAAATAAACCAACGAAAGACGCCAGATGTTTTCTAAAAGCAAAACGAAAAGACGCCAGATGTTTCTAAAGCAAAACGAAAAGACGCCAGCTGCTTAACGAAAGACGCCAGATGTTTCTCCTCTCCTACGGTCCCGATGCTCGATCATGTACTATGTCACTATAATTCTGCGTCTCAGTTTCCACAAGAATCTAATCACACTTTCTGGCCAGTTCCCTTTAAAACCGGTGTGACAAATGAGACGATGACCAGGACAGCGTGCAAGTTAATCGGTCAGTAATTCTTGTCATTGTACTCAGTGTTGCACTTGCCATGACTCGGTCATTGTCGAAATTGTCGTTGCACTCACAGTCATAGAATAACAGAGAGCTGAGCTAGTTGGTAAGTATTCATTCTAAAAAGACAGGGCGTGCAAACACGGACACAAGAAAGAAGTCAGGACACCACAAACGCCGACTAACAACTGAAGAGACGCACAACGGCTGAAAAGAAAGAAGGCACGAAAACTTATCTGCGCATGCCCATGCAACAGGCGAACCTATCAATCCGGCACGCGTGGCGGTCTACGTCATGGTGCAGCAGTAAATGTTATTAGCTAATGTGTATTTATAAATCTGTAGTGGAAGGGCAGAATAAGTGCCCACCAAAATTTATTTCCGCTAAAAGGCCCCTTCCTAGTGGCGTTACATAAGGAGTGGTGTTGTAGGTGTAAGTAATACACTAGAACATGACGGTGCAAGAGGGGTTTTTCTTAAAAATAAATACAGATACAGCTGGTGTGAACAAGTTGCAGAGTATAAATGCTTTCAAATAACACTCAACTTCTTAAAAATGCTGTTTGTTATTTTCTATTTCAGGCTATTGCAACCGCCCCAATGCCTTAGTATGTCATACTGTTGTGTTCCACTCTGCAAATGGAACTGATAGAAATCACGACTGTCTTTTTTTTTTATTTCCCTTTATTGATAAAGAAAAAAAAACCTTACAGGGTTCCTTATGCACTCATCTGAGACGACTGAAAGGCGAAAACCATCTTCTTCTTTTTCTTCAAGTCAATGTATTGAACATTCCCTGCCTGCCTCGGAGATATTTCTGCGCCTAACAGCCTCAAGGATAGGAGGCAGTGCAAGCTTTCTGCACATCAGCGGAGGCATGCACTGCCTCCGTGATGGGCCCATTTTGACCAAGCGAAGATGTAATATGACGACGTCACGTTATGTGACGTCACGACGATGTCACAAAATTCTATGATCTGTGACGTCATATGATGACGTCATCACGTAATTATTTTTTGCATCGCTCGTGCTGACGCTCCCAACGGTCAATTTTCGCGTTTAATGAGGCATCTAAGGCGTTCGCCTTAATACACTATTTGGCTGTCGTTCCATGAAATTCCAGCTGCCACTGGTGCTCGGTAGAGGTGGCTTGCAGTAATTAGGCGGGATAATTGGTCTCCTAATACATCTTCAAACTACACTAGAATATGCAGCCGTCGTTTACGACCCGAAGATTTCATAGAATATAAGAAGCGGCGGCTTAAGAAGGATGCAGTAGCGTCACTTTTTGCAGGCTACCCTTCACGTTTGCAGCCCAAGGTAACAACTGAACCAAGAATTTCAAGTATCCCTAAACGTGACCGTGTTGCGTCCGAACAGTCAACGAATGCATGTAGTACCAGTAGCAACGCTGCCTCGCGATCGCCGCCATGTGCATGCAGCGCTGACATTAGGTCCCGAAGCTGAAGAATCGGAGCCCATGGACACTACATGCGCTACCGGCTAAACAACCGACAATCATTATGTACATTGTCACTGGAAGCAGCTTAGTGACATGTCATGCTATTTAGAGCATGAACTCATGGCTTGCGTATAGTGTGCTACACCAGTAGACGGTAGCACGCATCGGGGAACTTTAAGCGCCCAAGCGTTCAGTATTGGCTTTTGGCAAATGCCGCTTTCGAAAATCGACTTTCAGACAGTCAATAACCGACTCTCAGTCAAGCGAACGTAACGGTGACAAAACAATTTTCCGCGCATCACTGGCATGCGCTCTCTGGAATCGGGCTAGCGGACGACGTGCGAGCGTCTCGATCAAATAGCCGCGAAAGACACATGCCTTCGAAATGGGGTGGTTGCCCAGAACAACGCGAATACAGTCAAAAACTGAACCATATAGCAGCTTCGAATGCGGCCACGGCATTCATTTCCGCGAGAGACGACGCGACGGCTCGTCTACTACGGTGGCGGCGCCCGGCGGCTAAAAGCCGCACTAACGCCGACGGTCGGTTCCCGTTGCGCTCCGCTCCTTCGCCCAGGCACAGAAAAATAGAGGAGGCGCTGGTCAGGGCTACCACTTCCAAAACCGCAAAAAAGGCAAACACTTAGAGGCCAAAAAAAAAAAAAAGAAATGTAGCTTCGCCTCTTCGATGGTACTGTATTGAATAAGAGCAGACATGAGACTATTTGTAGTCTCCCAAGGCAAGTCTTGCTTTTGCGTCGCGCGACCAGAACTGCTGTTAGTACTTGCCTTCAGAGATTATGGAAATGCGCGGGCGAAATCTACCTGCAATACAAGACGAGCGCCGACCATTTCACCCATATATATGACAAAAACGCGAAAGCTTCACTCAAGAGCAAGTTTACATAGAGCGCTGGGCGAGTTTATTTGCGTTTATTTCTGTCAAACTGTGCGCCAGGACGGCACACAAAGGAAGAAGCGCGTTAAACAAGCGCAGGGTTTCGATTATTCGGCGCCGTCAATGTCTGACTTAATTGTTTATGTGCCGTCCTGCCACGCAGCTTGACCAAAATGAACGTTGAAATGAGCATCTAGCTTCGACCAAGACATGCCGAGAGCGCTAAACGCTTGAAACATGTGCATATATAGCAGCAGCGCCGAGCGAGCTTGCTCGGGGCTCGGAGTCCACGTTCGCATCGTGTTGGTTTACTGTGCGGGCGCGGAGTGCGGCCTGGGAACTCGCGTTACAGCGGCCAGGTGTTGTGAACACAGCGGCCGGGCCGAAACTACGGCAGTCGCCTCGTCACTGCTGCCTCGTTCACCTCGCAGCGCTTTTGCTTAAATATACGAGTTATTATTGTAGACGTGCCTTTGTTTCTTTTTACTTGTGAATACGCAATATCGTCACGCAACGAACGCCCCGGACGTCTACAAATTGGTGACCACGGAATATCGAAATTTTTACAATCATTTTCCTGGCTGCGACGACGATGGAAACCACCGGCGACTCCAGACAAGCATCTCCCGACCCTGCAGCGACGCAAGCAGTCTCCGCCGTCTCTTTTCGGCTTCCGCAATTCTGGCCTGCTGATCCGTCTCTCTGGCTGGCGCAAGTAAACAGCCAGTTTGTCACGGCCCGGGTAACGGCTCAGACATCAAAATTCCACCACGTGGTGTCTGCGCTTCCACCGGAGATCGCCAGCGAAATCAGAGACCTCATTCTGGCCCCACCGGAGACGAACACCTAAAGAAGTTGTCGGCCGAGCTCCTGAAACGCACTTCAGAGAGGCAGCGTCTCCAACAGCTGCTTCCTGCTGAAGAACTAGGCGACCGTAAGCCTTCACAGCTTTTGCGCCGTCTTCAGCAGCTTCTTGGTGACAGGGCCACCTCGTTCGATCATGACCTGCTACGAGAGCTCTTCCTACAGCGCCTGCCTTAGAGCACTGCACGGGCCCGGGCCGGCCCGGCCCGCGGGCCAGGCCGGGCCGTCCGAAGCATTTTTCGGCGGGCCCGGGCTGGGCTCGGGCGTGAAAGTGCGGGCCCGGGCCGGGCCCGGGCTTGAAGCCGCGGGCCTGAGCCGGGCCCGGGCTGGAGGCTGCGGGCCGGGCCGGACTCGGTAAGTCGGGCCTTCGAGCACACGCGAACGTTACGCATTGTATGGTCTACGGTATACTGTGCCAAGCTGAGGTGACACGTGCAAAGAGCTGGCTCTTAGTAAAGCTTAGCAATAAAAATAGAAAAACAGTTGAAGTGCTATTTTTTTTTTCACCAGTGTAGATATAGATTTGCACTGTATATTTTCACTAACGTTTCGTCTGCTGGACCAGACTTTGTCGAAGTAACAAGTACATCGTAGTGAGTTTCCTTATAAACACGCCAGATCATGTATATATATATTAACAGCACTAACAATGGGCCAGATCACGGTTGTTCCCATGGGAAGAATAAAGATTTCGGTCTTTTATTCTAGGTTGACACATACGGTACATTTCATTTATATTCCTTGGTATTACGTGCCAAAACCACGATATGATTACGAGGCACGCCGTAGTGGCACCGGATTAATTTAGACTACCTTGAGTTCTCTAACGTGCACCTAAAGATAAGTATATAGACGGGTGTTCTTGCATTTCGCCCCCATCAAACTGCGGCCGCCGTGGCCGCGGGAATCGCACCCGCGTCTTAGGACTTAACAGCGAAATAGATTAACCGCTGAGCTACCACCGCAGGCAAAGCAACATTTCGATGCATGTACACAACGGATTTTCCGTCCGATCGCCCGCTACAAAGCGCACGGCATCATTAATAATCATCATCAACAACTAATATCCTCTAGCGGGCCCGGGTCGGGTCTGGTCATGAACAAGCGCGCCCTGGATTAGTTTAGTAATGAACGCCCGGGCCCGGGCTTGGAACGACGGGCCGGGGCCGAGCTCGGGCTGGGTTCGGTCATGTACGCCCGGGCCCGGGCCGGGCCCGCGCTTGGAACCACGGGTCCGGGCTGGGCTCGGGCTTCATAAAGCGGGCCCGGACCGGGCCCGGGCCGTAAAATCCGGCCCGTGCAGTGCTCTAGCCTGCCTTCGACCGTCCGCATGGTGCTCGCCGCTGCAGCGGACTTGTCGCTGGAAAAGCTCGCGCAGCTTGCCGACCCCGTGATGGAATTCGACTCCCCAACCATGTCAGCGATCGCGACCACTTCCACAACAAGTGAGGCATCTAGCCCTTCGCCACCAGACCTGCAAGCCCTATGCGACGACTTTCGCAGCCAGATCGAACAGCTATCCGCTCAGATAGCTACCCTGTCTGCGCGCTCTCGATCCTCGTCACGCCGCCGCTCCTCTGCCCGCGAGCGCTCCTCATCACAGTCTCCGCATCCCGGCGAGTGTTGGTATCACCGGACCTTCGGTGCAGCCGCCCGAAAGTGCTCATCTCCCTGCACTTTCTCGGGAAACGCTCCGACTCACCACTAGAAGAGGCGAGGGGTGGCGGTCCAGCAAGCAGCCGCTTGTTCTTCGTTTTGGACAAGGCTTCTGGGCTCCGTTTCCTCGTGGACACAGGAGCCGGAGCTAGCGTTGTTCCACCCTCACCCGCATTCCCGAAGAATCGCCGATCTGCATACGCTGCAAGCCGCCAACAAGACCACCATCATGACTTACGGTGAGCGCGCGCTCACGCTGAACGTTGGACTGCGTTGCGTTTTTCGTTGGATATTCCTTGTAGCAGACGTGTCTTACCCAATTCTCGGAGCGGACTTCCTTCGTCATTCGACCTGCTCGTGGACATCTCCCGCAAGCGCCTTGTCGATGCTAAGATACACCTAACGGTGCAAGGTAAAGCGTCAACAACCGGCATCGCCGCAGTTATCAACAAGCCACCTTCGTCAGTGTACCAACAGTTACCTGACGACTTTGCAAGCTTGCTTCGCCCGTCCAGTTTTCTGCGCCCTGTCAAGCACGATGTTACACAGCGCTTGTGTGTGTCGTTTCTTTCTTTGTGCTGCGTCTTTGCGTTTGCGCTGTAAATTTACTTCAAGCACGATGTTACCCACCACATTATTACCTCAGGGCCACCTGTCCATGGTCGTTCACGACGCCTCGCACCAGATCGACTCAAGGTTGCCCGAGCTGAATTTGATCACATGCTCGAGCTTGGCATTGTGCGACCTTCATCAAGTCCTTGGGCTTCTCTGCTGCACGTGGTGCCCAAGAAGTCCCCAGGTGACTGGCGACCCTGCGGCGACTAGCGCGCTTTGAACAATGCCACCGTTCCTGATCGCTACCCACTGCCTAACATCGCGGACTTCACAGCACCACTGCATGGAGCAACCATCTTTTCGAAGATTGACCTGGTCAAGGCATATCATCAGATACCTGTAGAACCCTCGGATATTTCCAAGACTGCTGTCATAACACCTTTCGGCGTTTTTGAATATTTGCGGATGCCCTTCGGGCTCCATAACGCCGCTCAAACATTCCAGCGGTTTGTAGACAGTCACCCGAGGCCTGCCGTTCCGCTTTGCGTACATCGATGACCTCCTCATCTTTAGCCGCAACGCAGACGAGCACCTTTCCCATCTTCGACAGCTCTTCGAACGCCTTGCCGAGTACGGCCTCATCGTCAACAAAACCAAGTGTACGTTGTGCCTGAACTGACTTTCTCGGACACCGCGTTGATTGTCATGGAATCCGGCCACTCCCTTCCAAAGTGCAAGTTGTTCGATACTTCCCAAAGCCAATTTCTTTGCGTCCACTGCGCGAGTTCCTGGGACTGATCAATTTGTATCGGCGTTTTATTCCCCGCTGTGCTGACCTGATTAGACCCCTTACTGACCTGCTTCAGGGTAAGAAGAAGAAATGTACTCCCATTACATGGTCTGAGAATGCATCAAGCTCCTTTGAAGCAGGTAAGACAGAGCTCGCAGACGCCAGCCTGCTTGTTCACCCAATGCCAGACGCTCCACTCTGCCTCATGACCGACGCGTCGGATGTGGCAGTTGGAGCCGCCTTACAACAGTTTGTTGACGGATCGTGGCAGCCGTTGGCATTCTTCTCGCGCAAGCTCTCACCCACAGAAAGCCGCTACAGTACTTTCGGACGTGAACTCCTTGCTGCGTATATGGGTGTGCGCCACTTCAGGTATTTCCTTGAAGCGCGATGTCTTTTCATCGCCACGGATCACAAGCCGTTGACGTTTGCCTTCAAGTCTGCGAGCAGCAAGTTTTCGCCCCGTGAGAGTCGTCACCTCGCTTACATCGCGGAATTCACAACCGATCTCCGGCATGTGCAGGGATCTGCGAATGATGCAGCCGATGCGCTTTCTCGCCTGACAGCTTCCGTATCTTGCGCCGCAGCGCCTGCAACTGTTGACTTCAGTCAGCGCCCCAGCGTCAGCGCAAGCACAAGACGAAGAAATCGCTAAACTTCGCCTATCCCTTGGGTCACTCAAGGTTCGTGAAGTTACCCTTCCGTCCTGCACCGTTCCTATCTTGTGCGACATGTCTACCGGCAACCCTCGACCAGTTCTTCTGAGCGATTTCCGTCGGGCTGTTTTTGACTCCTTGCATACCCTTTCTCATCCTGGCATCCGCGCTACTCAACACCTTATCACCCAGCGTTTTGTCTGGCCGGGAATTAACAAAGACGTTCGTGCTTGGACCCGTAGTTGTTTAGAGTGCCAGCAGTCCAAGGTTTATCGTCATACGTGCTCTCCGTACGGCTCCTTCACACCTTCTTCGGAGCGTTTCGATAAAGTTCATCTGGACATCCTTGGACCATGGCTTCCATCGGAAAGAAACACCTACCTGCTGACATGCATTGACCGTTTTGCTCGGTGGCCAGAGGCGTTTCCCATTCCCGACATAAGAAGCGAAACAGTCGCTAAAGCTTTTGTATCGGGTTGGGTGTCACGCTTTGGCGTTCCTTCTACAATCACCACCGATCGCGGTGGTGATTGGTTTTTGCTCATGGTTTTGCTGGGAAGTTCGCGGATTCGCGCAACAGCATACCACCCCATCGCTAACGGCATGGCCGAGCGTTTTCACTGGACGCTGAAAGCATCCTTGAAGGCGCAACCCGACACGGTCAACTAGACAGTTTCACTGCCTCTTGTTTTGCTTAGCCTTAGGACGACGTTAAAGCAAGACATCAAGTGTACACCTGCCGAACTGACCTATGGTTCACCGCTCTACCTTCCTGGAGAATTTTTCGATGCTTCAACTACCTCGCCTTGCCCTGATGCAACCGAGTATGTGGTGCAGCTGCGCTCCGCTATGCGCAGTCTTTTGCCCCACAACCTCGCGTAAAACACCGTGTTCCTACCTACATATCTCCTGACTTGGAAACGGCGACACACGTGTTTGTGCGCCGCGACGCAGTTCGAAAGCCTTTGCAGCGCCCTTACGATGGACCCTACCGCGTCATCAAGCGCCATGAGAAGCGCTTCACGCTTGATTTGAACGGTCGTCATGATACCGTATCTATCGACCGCCTTAAAGCAGCCATCGTCGAGGACCCACTGCCCCGTGGTATTCCAGATTGCGCCACACCCTCCGCCTCCGTTTCCACCACTTCATCGCACTCTTCACCCTCTCCCACCGCTGCAACCAGGGAGCGTCGCTCTGTATCGTTCAGGCTCCCTCCTTTCAGCGGGGTCTTTCACTAGCGGGGGGGCTATATAGCAGCAGCGCCGAGCGAGCGTGCTCGGGGCTCGGAGTCCACGTTCGCATCGTGTTGTGTTTACTGTGCGGGCGCGGAGTGCGGCCTGGGAACTCGCGTTACAGCGGCCGGGTGTTGTAAACACAGCGGCCGGCCGAAGCTACGGCAGTCGCCCCGTCACTGCTGCCTCGTTCACCTCGCAGCGCTTTTGCTTAAATGTAGGAGTTATTATTGTAGACGTGCCTTTGTTTCTCTTACTTGTGAGTACGCTATATGATCACGCAACCAACGCCCCGGACGTCTACACATATCCCAACGCGATCAATAAGTGCTGCGCTTCGTGACGACCGACAGAGGAAGTCGGCCGAAGCAACGATCCCGAAATAAGCTTTAGCACACTTCTACAGTCATCCCCATGCCCTCAGATCTATAAAATGATGATTTTTATCAGCAGTAACGTATTATACAATAAAAACTATCTTCTGTATCGACTGGTCTGCTAGACAAACTATGACAGTACCCCCGAGCAGCATAAAAGCATTGCTGATCATTTTTTGCAATAAAAAAATATCCTTACCTTTCATGACTGTCGTGGATTGCCATCGTCGTAGTCACAGAAACAAAAAATGAACTTCTAAAGCGCTGACAATGCTGAAACGTGCACGAAGAGGTGCTTTTTTTAACGGAGGGCTACAAAAATTCGCGCGCGCCGCTGCTACCCCGCGTGGTGCGTCGAACCGGAAGCCGCCGCATCCCACAGGTCCCTGCGATTGCTTATTTTACGGGTCACCTATTACCTGAAGTCCGTCGCGCTCCTCATCGCCGAAGACTTTTTAGGGGCGAAGCTCCTTAGCGTGTGGGTCTGTCCCTCCTCTGTAGTATGTGGTAGTAGTAGTAGTAGTAGTAGTAGTAGAAGGTAGCCACCTCTAGTTCTTGGAGTGTTCACTAGATGACGCTGTCGTAGCCACCTCTAGTTCTCAGAAAGATCAGTAGATGGCACGGAGGCGCTCGCTGCGTTAGAGTTTCTGTATATACTACCTTAAGCATATTGTTACGAGGCATTGTGGATGAGCACGCCGTTGGAGACGAAGAGACGAGGAAGAAGCTGGAATGCCGCGCGAGATGCTGGCAGCCATTCGGTGGCACAGTTGCTTGTAAATATTGTAAATATACTTGCTGCTGTCTCTCTCGGTATTCGTCATCCCCGTGACAATTTGGTGGAGCTGCGGGGTAGAAGATCTGCTGTACAACGGAGCTCCGCAGTGGTCGTCGACTCGGAGTTTCCAGGACGGAAGACGAGACGATGCTATGACCACTCCTGCATCGGCCGCGACAACGCCTGCACCGGCCCCGGCAACGCCTGCACCGGCCACAACGCCGCCAACGTACGTACTGACGCATCCGAAAAAGCCTGGGACGTTCTGCGGTACGGATTAAGTCGACGTCGAAGATTCGATTGCCGACTATGAGCGTACCAGTGCTATCAATCGTTATGACCCGACTCTCATGCTGGCCAACGTGCTCTTCTACCTAAAAGGCACGGCAAAGGTATGGTACGAGAACCATGAGGAGGAGATCGGAAGTTGGGACACATTTAAGCGAAAACTGTGCGACTTGTTTGGAAAGCTCATGGGTGGAAAGGCAGCCGCAAAGAAAGAGCTGTCCACCCGTGCTCAGACGGCCACTGAACCATACATATCGTACATTCAGGACGTGCTGGCTCTTTGTCGTAAAGTCGACAGCGACATGTCGGAGTCGGACAAGGTTGGCCACGTGCTGAAGGGTATAGCCGACGACGCGCTCAACCTACTACTGTGCCGGAATTGTGCGACCGTCGACGAAATTATTGAGGAATGCCGGCGTTTTGAACAGGCCGAAAGCCGACGTATTGCAAAGCCATTCTCTCGGCTGCCAAACACCGCTGCGACGTCCTCATGCGAAGATGGACTGACCTCTCATCAGCAGTCGTCACCGGCATCCAATATTACACGAATCATCCGTCGGGAAATCGAAGCAATTGCACTGCTCTTGCCAACAACGGCCACGTCGATTCGCACCTGCCCTCAGTTTCCCTGGTCCAGTCAATTGTGCGGGAGGAACTGGGCAATTTGGGCTTCGCTGTCTGCGCCGTTGCTCAGTCCCGGACATCTGACGTCCGCCCAAGGTCACCGCCTCGCCCCTGGTCGCCGCCCCAGGAACAACGGTTTTAACCACGGTCTCGTAATCCGGCTGAATGGCGAACTGCAGATGATCGGCCGATCTGCTTCAACTGCCGCCGTATAGGTCACGTCGCACGACATTGCAACAACCATTGGTCTTCGCCTTTGAGAACCCGGTATGCCACTGCTAGCCCCGCCGACAGCTACCGCCGTTCCCAGCCTCCCGAGCCGTGCCCCGATAACTACCGCCGTTCCCAGCCTTTCGAGCCATACAACGCCGATGCCACTGCTACGCCGCACAGCCGCTCGCCGTCGCCCCGAGGTCACCAGTCCCGTTTGCCGCCAGCGCATCGCCCGTCGTCTCCTCTACGACGACGTCCGACCTCGCCGCTCAATCTTCGACAGGGAAACTAAGAGATGCAGCTCTTAGACGTGATGCTGCATCTTCTAATTCCACCTCAAATCCTCTTCTTGTCCCGGAATGTTGCTGTGCCGCATACCCTTTTGAATGTTGTCGACAACTGCGCACAGCTCCCTCTCCTCAACTTCAGTAACTCCACCCAAGTTCTTCCGCAAGGCATTTCGTTGGCCAACATATCAGCACTTGATGCGTGTAACATCGTGGCATTAGACGCCGGAGATTGCTCGTCCGGTGTTGCAGCCAGCTCAGCAAGCGTACCCCCCGACGAAATCGCAAAAATGATTGCGCCTAGTCTTCTGCCTGGTCAAGCTGCGCAACTTCGCCACGTTTTAACGACCTATAAGGATATCTTCGACTCGATGACCGCCCTTTAGGTCAAACGTCATTCGTACGGCATCAAATACATACCGGAGATGCTAGTCCTGTCAGACGGCGGCCATATCGTTTTCCCATCCGAGCGTCAGGTCATACAACGAGAAGTCGATAAGATGCTCTCAAAAGGCGTCATTGAGGCCTCCTCAAGTCCATGGGCGTCACCTGTCGTCTTGGTCAAAAGAAGGATGGCAGCTGAGATTTTGCGTCGACTATCGTGCCTTGAACAAGATAACCCGCAAAGACGTATACCCGCTGCCACGAATCGTCGACGCCCTTGACTGTCTTTATGGTGCGAGATCGTCCATAGACCTGCGGTCGGGTTACTGGCAGATTTCTGTCGACGACTTAGACCGAGAAAAAACTGCCTTCGTCACACCGGACGGCCTCTATCAGTTCAAGGTTATGCCTTTTGAGCTGTGCAACGCCCCGGTGACGTTCGAACGCATGATGGACTCTCTCCTCCGTGGCTATAAATGGTCCATCGGTCTCTGCTACCTCCACGATGTCGTTGTCTTTTCCCCAACGTTTGAGAGTCATCTATCTTGTTTGTCGACCATTCTAGCTGTTTTTCGTCGAGCGGGACTCAGCTAAACTCCAAAAAGTGCAATTTCGGCCGGCAACAAATCACTGTGCTTGGTCATCTTGTAAGTGCTACTGGTGTACAACCTGACCCTGACAAATTAGCGCTGTCAAGCACTTTCCTCTGCCTTCTTCTACTAAAGATGTTCGGAGCTTTGTTGGCTTATGCTCATACTTCCGACGCTTTATACGCAATTTCGCCACCATTGCGCGACCGCTCACTGACCTTCTCAAGAAAGACTTCTTGTGGGGCCAGGACCAGGCGGCTGCATTCTTGACGCTGATCAACTTGCTCACTTCACCACCAATACTGGCCCACTTTGACCCGTCCGCGACTACGGAGTTCGCACAGATGCCAGTGGGCATGGAATTGGCGCCGTCCTTGCCCAGCATCAGGGGGCCAAACACGTGTGATTGCATACGCCAGCCGCCTTTTCTCCACATCTGAGCGGAACTATTCGATCAAGCAGCGCGAATGTCTCGCGTTGGTCTGGGCTGTCGCAAAATTTCGCCCCTACTTCTATGGCCGTGAGTTCTCGGTTATTACCGACCACCACGCTCTCTGTTGGCTGTCATCGCTCAAGGACCCAACTGGTCGCCTTGGTCGCTGGGCTCTACGTCTCCAGGAGTATGCCTTCGACGTAATTTACAAATCGCGCAGGCTGCACCAAGACACCGATTGTCTCTCGCGTCTTCCGGTGGGCCCTGCTAGCCTCCCTGGCCATGACAATGATTCTTGTGTACTCGCCATATCTGATTTGTGCGACATCGGCGCGGAACAGCGTCAGGATGCAATCCTCAAGATGGTCATCCACCAAGTCTCCTCGGGACGTTCTGACCCTTCTCTCCGCCAGTATGTCCTACGCAATGACATTCTGTATCGCCGCAGCATATAGCCTGATGGTCCAGAACTTTTGTTAGTTATTCCCCGACACCTGCGTGCAAACCATTCTTCAACATCTACATGATGCTCTGACTGCGGGACACCTGGGCATTTCACGCACCTATGACCGCGTGCGGCAGCGGTTCTTTTTGGCCTGGCCTTTATCGTTCTGTGCGCCGATATGTCGCTGCTTCCGAGCACTGTCAGTGGCGCAAACGTCCTGCTCTTCTCAGGCTGGCTTGTTTAAACCTATTGACATTCCATCCGAACCATTCTTCCGCGTCGGTCTCGACTTGCTCGGACCTTTTCCTACGTCCGTGTCAGGTAACAAATGGATTGCTGTCGCAACTGACTATGCGACAGGTATGCCATAACACGTGCCTTGCCAACTAGCTGCGCTACAGACGTCGCTGACTTTCTGTTCAATGACGTCATCCTTCGACACGGTGCTCCGCGCCAGCTTCTAACGGATCGAGGCCGCTGCTTCCTCGCAAGAGTCATCGACGAAATCCTCCGTAGCTGCTCTACCGAACATCTACTACAGCCTACCATCCGCAGACTAACGGTCTTACCGAGCGCCTCAACCGAACTCTCGCGGATATGTTGTCAATGTACGTCTCTGCTGTCCACCGTGATTGAGACGCAACCCTACCCTATGCTACTTTTGCCTATAATTCGTCGAGGCATGACACCGCCGGCTATTCGGCGTTCTTTCTTCTTACGGCCGCAACCCTACGTTGCCCTTCGAAACGCTACTCCCTTCTGACACCGTCGTACCAAGCGTGTATGCTCAGGACGTCGCTTCTCGCGCCCGCGAGGCTCGCCGAGTCGCCCACGCCAGGCTCTGTGATTCCCAGGTCTCGCAAAAAGCGCGCTACAATAACCGGCACCGCGACGTCGACTACCCGCCTGAATCTTTTGTCCTACTCTGGACGCCGTATCGACGCGAAGGCTTGTGCGAGAAGCTTCTCCCTCGATAACAGGGCCCTACAAAGTTATCCGCAAGGTCACTGACGTTGACTACCTCATCACTCCATCCGCTCTCGTCTTCTCCTACACACCTACTGATGTCGTTCATGTGTCGCGCCTCAAACGCTACTACACTCCCAGTGCTGAATGACTTAGGAGGCGCCGTGACGGCGCTCCATCCGCCGGGGTGATGTTACGAGGCATTGTGGATGAGCACGCCGTTGGAGACGAAGAGACGAGGAAGAAGCTGGAATGCCGCGCAAGATGCTGGCAGCCATTCGGTGGCACAGTTGCTTGTAAATATTGTAAATATACTTGCTGCTGTCTCCTCTCGTGTATTCGTCTACCCGTGAAAATATACAGTAACTCTACGCTGCGTTGCAGATGCGTGTTCTAGTCCCCCCCCCCCCCTCTCTCGCCTCTCGACGCCGACGCTCCGCGCCCGCTGCGTTGCAGATGTGTGCTGTAGTGCCTTTTTTGAGTTTTTTTTTGTTTTTTTTTGTTTTTATTGGTTTCCTTGTGCTGACTATCTGTTATTAAGACGGAAGTCTGTTTACCTATCGTTGTTCCTTGGTTCTTTTGGTTTTTCTTGCCTTTGCGCATGCTCCCCACGTGGCGGCGATTGCACAGATCATTTGAGTCACCTCTGTATGTTTTCCTTTTTCTTTTCCTTGGTTCTTCTAATAAACCTGCCAGTTGCAAGTAAGCGTTCGTGCGTCAACTTCTTGTCCGTCGTCCCGTCTTTTGCGCTGCTTAAAATATTATGGAACCTTAGCAAATAGCCCAGCTGTCGACCTTGCTTTCAGCTTTTGCGGAGCTGGAAAGATTACTTTCCAGCTCATGTCGCGCAGCGATTTTCTTACTCTATGCGAAAGGTTGTGTACGTATGGCAAAAGAATGTGTACGATGTTAAAGAGCCCCTCACCAGGCCACAGCAAATTTTAGTTAGACGCTGGAATTTGTTGTGTGCCGAATGAAGAGCAGTATGCCGCAAGAATTTTTCATATTGATTCATTACGAGCTGAGAAAAACAATAATTTGTAGCGGCGCGAAACCATGATGCGAGGAGGCGAGTTTCAAACCCTTGCCACTCGCCCCGTGTAGCCTTAGCAAGCCAAATCCCTTCCCTGCCCTCTTCACTTGACACATACGCATGAACACGTCATGCGCATGCATTGTCACGTGCGCATGACGTGCCCGAGCCAGCCCGAGCACGCGAGCGGCGTTGCATGGCCGCTACCTTTTTTTATGTAGCGGCCGTGGCGTTTTGTCGGCGTTCTCTGTGGTGTACTGCGTGTTTCTGCGGGACGGGCATGAAAGTTGAGACATTTGTACGGGCAGGAGAGTGGCGTTATCATGAGCCAGTGGCGCATTAACGCTTACTTGGACGCGGTAGAATAAATGAGCATAATGAGTGCTCGAACGCGCCAGAACATTACTTTCGTTTCCAGGGCTGGCGTCTGCTCGTTGCGATAACCGCGGGGACACGAACGCATGGGAAAGGGAGGCACATTAGCCCCGCATCTCGCTGCAATTCACGAAAGAAAATGAAAAGACGCACACATTCCATTTGTGTGTCTCATTATTTCTCTCAAGTTTATTAATCTATTCAAGCAACAAATTACACAAACTACACATGTCGTGTCAAATAATTATCGCAGTGTCACGTGCTACTGTTGGCGACGTCAGTGCGCAGCCATCTGCGTAGAGGAGCGACGTCACAGCAATACTATCTACGTAGGGCCATTTTCTCATGTACGTCATCCCCTCATTCTCTAAAGCGCGCGCCCGCGAGAGGAAGGGCCAAGCAGCGTCCACCTTGAAATTTGACCCATTTCCGCGGCGCGTAGCGTTGCAAATTTTGGCAGACGTGATCGTGAACGCCCAGTGTATGCATTGCGCTCGTTAGCTCAAAATGTCAAACCTGGTGAGGGGCCATTTAAGCACAGAGACAGGTTCGTCGAGTGCTCGAAAGGGGTGGTGTATAAGATACCATTATCGTGTGGTAGGTCGTACGTCGGACAGACGGAACGATGCCTTACTCTAAGGCTAAGACAGTACGGTACGCCTGCCAGCAGCTAGCAGCCGCTAGTAACTTAGCGGCACATAGCAAGAAATGTTCATGTAAAGCCTTCTTCGAAAGAACAGCTGTAGTAGCTCGCTCCGAAGAAAAAGCGGTCCGAGAAATTTAGAGACATAGACCAATATGGAAGAAGGCGAGGAAGCTTGTGTTAGTGCTCCTTTTATCGTCCTAACAGCGGCTGAGGTAGATATTGCGAAAATTACAAGCTAATTTTGACTTCACCTTGCTCCTTCAGATCGCGTTCCCTCCTAACCCTTTTTCACTTTTACCTTTCTTCGACCCCCCCACCCTCCTGCGCATTTTCGCCCTGCCCCATATGCCTTTTTTATGAGCATCTGCGCATGCTCGTTTGACACACCCCTTTCTTGGGGCTACGTTTTTTGAGACAATAAACCATTTGGTAGTTTGCGCTCGTTGCCTTATGTCCTGTACTTTTTCGTTTGTGTCTGTGTTCACTAAGCGCAGTTTTGAAGATGAATCAACACCAACTGGCCCACCATATAGCTCTCCTTCCCCATAGCATGCGCATTGTTGTTCTTTACTGAATCTCTTTATAACTACGCGTTCTAAGGCAACCCGACCTCGCTTCAAACAGTAAAGCGCTCCCCTCGAATTATCATGAAATGCCTCGCTCCTTATTTCCTTTTTGCCCTTTCGATTATTACTCGGAGCCAGTTTATTAACACGAAAGTGTTTTATGCCACCAAGACTTCCTGACGTATTTCTGTCACGGAAATACGCCAACGCCATCAAATGGCAAAGAAAAAAAACTAAAAGAAAAAAATCACACAGTCTCCCGCTAAAGGGGACCATGAGGCGATGCGAAGCAGCGTTTCGGCATGTAGAGCCCGCGTTTCAGAGGGGGAGGGTGGAGAGGGGAAGTGGAGAGGGAGAGGAGGTGTGTGGAGATGGCCTGCGCATGCGCAGTAAGGGTGGTCACGCCGCACACCACCACCACCGGATTGAACTCCGCTATTAGCCCCGAGAAGTTGCGGGAGGCGTGGATGACGTACCGGCAGGACTCTTCGACGCCCACCGTGACGCGCCGGCATATCACGTGCTTCTTCGTGCGCTGTTCCGATGTTTACGTTTCGCTTTTTGCCTGTCTCAAACATCAGATGAATGACGAAAACAGCATCGATAATGTTCCTAGTAAAACGACAAAAAGTTAGATGCATTTTTTCTTCACAGTCCCCAACGGTGCCCGCGCGCCGTCGTGCACACTTTGAAAGGGGTGATCAGGTTTGTTGTTGTATCGCGCTGCTAACTTCGGGGATGGGTCTGATTCCCGACCTCAGCAGCCGCATTCCGACGGGTGTGAAAAGCAACATTCCTGTGCTTAGATATCAGGAGCACGTTAAAGAATTCGAGGCTGGTCCAAAATTAATCTGCAGCTGGAGGCTTTCCGAGTCGCCCCTCAGGACCACATTAAAGTTCATTGTCTGTCTATCTGTCTGTCTGTGTCTCACAATTATGTCGTGGTCTTGACACGCGAGACACCTTATTCACATAATTGCGTTGTTCACGGGCGATTCCTTAAAAAAAAATATGATGCTTCGCCTCCAATAGTGTTATTGCATCGGACGCATCCGCGATCCGCGGACAGCGTTCTTGCCGGTGTGCCAACCCCGCGCACGATTACGAAAGCGCATGCAGTATTGAGCTGTCGCAAATTATCTCGAAAGCGCTCACCCGAGAATACTGCAGCAGTTGTCTTTGTTTTTTTTTTTTGTCTGTACTTCGCTCGCTCATCATGTTGTTTAGTTTCACGTTTTTCTCGCAATAATTTCGGGGCTTCATTTCACAACATGAAAAAGTTGAGGTTAATTGCGGAAACTTCTTATTGCTGTCAGATTGTGTCTTCATGCAGCATCGTAGCAAACGGCGCCGTTACACTGTGTAAGTACTAGTTGAAATAGCCAGCTCATATTTTTATTTTTTTTGCAGTTGATATACCCCTGAGCATCATGAACCTTTATGTGGACATGACGTGCGAGACCATTAATTGACTCATTAAGGCGAAGGACGTTCAATTAATACGTGGTCCACGTCACTGAGAGTGCCATCGAAACAGTTCAAAACGCTCATTTCGACTTTCAGGCGTTTGTTTTGCAGACGATTGTTATCAACAGTGCTCCCACGAGAATTTGACATTACCGCTTGTGATCCGGCGGTTGATCATACCAGCAGTTCATGCAAATCAGGGTATACGGCCACATAATCCCAGACGAATGTTGAGATGTTTACATAATCAAGTATACTAACACCTCAGAATTTCTGAAACCATTGTGTGCGTGAGACTATGATTTGTTTAATTTCCCGGATGTATTAAGTGATTGTTTACGATAGACAGATTCCTCTAAAGTATTCTGTAGCAGAAAGCGCAATTCTGTCAAATCACCTAGATAATCTGCAAAGGCAGACATAACTTGTACGATAAGCCGCAATGTAGTTAGTGAATTGAAAACGTCCTAATTTAATTTGTAATCTTCGGGACGCGTGTTCTAACCGTGGAGTCTGCGCCAAGTTGTAATGGAGTTAGAACCATTAGCGTGAATTTTTTAGCACCGATGTCTTGGAGTACGCGGTGAAAACAACGAATGTCTTGCTCTCGTGCATCACCGTTTTCACGGTGAAGCTTCCGTTCGGACGGCAATTCGCCCATTATAAGCTCTATTATCCAAACTTTCTACAGCTTACTAAACTTTCGCTAGTAGTGTAATCTCCCTTGGGAGATTTGCGTCGCAAGAATGACCAGTGACCACCTAATCGCGGAAGAGCGGGTACGCGGCGGGCGCAGAAAAAGGCGATCCTCGGCCGCGGAGCAAGCGAGTCCTTGCCGTGACGTCACATCGCCGCGACTGCCGCGCCGCCAGTGTTCGTTCTCGGGGCTAATAAGATGCTTCACATCTAAAAGTTCCGTTGACAGGAGTCGAACCCATGATCTCTCGGTCCGTGACGATGGCTGGAGGGCGTCTTGCCCACTGAACTACCGCCAAACAAAGAACGGAGGATACATGAACGCGCCTTTTATCTTGCACACTTTCCTCTCACAGTGCTCATGGTTGGATGGATCGATGGATCGATGCTATGTGCGTCCCCTTTATAACGGGGCGGTGATGTGTGCCACCAGGCTCGAAAAAAACAACAACGCGCCGTTGCTACGACTGTTCCATTCGACGCGTTTCCAATAGAAGTGTAATTTTGTCAACGCTTTAACACACCGCGAGGTGGTGGCCTTAGCCCAATCCTCGCTCTTAGCATCCACCATATTGAAAAATAGCTCTCCGAAGCTCGCCTGGCTGTCTGTCGCACCGCATTCCCCGCTCGCCGTGTGAGAATGGCCAGGCTAGAGGGAAGACACGGCGCGCGTAGCGTTCAGTGACGCTTTGAAGGAGTGCATATCGAGTATCAGTGTTTATTATGTGCTTGTTGATGCCATATTTTGTTCGACATTTACCATATGCGGTGTCCACGTATATGTTAAGAACTTCAGCTACCGCAAGGGTTAAATCATGATCATGGGCGTTAGTAGTCGGTGCAGAGATGTGCCACTATAGGCGTCAACGTGCGTGCGTCCACATCAAGCGGTGCTATATCTGTCAAACAGCAGTAGACATTGTACAAGCTCTCATATACCAATGCACTATAAACAAACAACTGGGTGTGTTCAGATAAGGACAGGACCAAGGGGGGTCCCGAATATTTTTTGTTTTGCACGAAATTTTTTATATGAGCTGGGCAAATGTCTCTATAGAAAGGAATGAACCTTCGTTTTTGCGGAAAATTATCATGGATTTCTAGGAAAAAATTCGCGTTTCACAACAGGTGGAAAAAGGCAATTCTGCAACTTTCAGATTTCACAACTTTGGAGGCCTATCACTAAAAACTTAACGCATGTGTGGACATCAGTGTTAATTTTTCGTAAATCTTCAGCAATAGTACTATCGGCCTACGGAAATTTAATTTTGTGTGACTGACAGCACATTTTTGAAAATTGCCAAACTTTGATTTTTGAGCGGACTGCCTCTGGCTGACCCCAAATTCAAGGGTCTTTTTTCGCAGTTTTCGCTAAAGCGCTGAAGCTGAAAATATTTCTCACAAGTCTACGAAAGGTTTTGCGCTAATTAAGCAAAACGTTATGCGACTACACTGCATATTTATTTCGTTATAAATCCCAAAATGCCATAATTCCAAACTAGCGAAAATTGCAACATTTTAGGGTCGTTTAAAAAAAGAATAATCATTACCGATTTTTATGAAAATGATGAATTATACCCGACCATGACTGCTAAATATTGTGCTGCAAAAATATGTTGCATTATTTTGTTTTAAGTGAGAAAATTGAGCTTATTTTAATACCCATGTATGGTCTTAACATCAATGTGTGGCGTTTCTAATGATAAAATAAATTTAATAGACATATTTAGTTCGTAGCTCGCTTTTTTGGTTTTAATAATGACGATGGACCCAGCTTGTGTCTTTTTGACCGTTTTGAGTCACAGAAAAGCTGAGCTTGAATTTTTCCAGAGCTCCTCTGTTGTATCCATACTACGGCACAGTGAGGCAGCAGGCAAGCGAGAGCGCGTACAGCAAGACCAGAGCGTAATTGAATGCCACCCGCAAGAGAGGGAAAACAAAAGTACGTATAACAGCCAAGCACTCCGGAGAACCTGTGACGGAGAACACCATGCACCGTCGTGAAATGCGAGACGCACCGCGGGTGCGCCGCAACGGTCGGCCCCAGACAGGAGAGAGCGTTCCCCTCACCCCTGAAAGAAAACCTTTTGGGTGTGGACCGTATGTCAGTCTGGATAGTGAACTCGAACAAAGACGTTGTGTTGTTTTTCTACGTGTGTGAAGATACCGTTTTTTTCATCACATTGTAGTTACTCTCGTGTCGTCCTCTATTATTAATAATAAGTTATCTCGTAAGCAGATAAGATAGAGATTGCGGAGTAAGTAAGAAGCCCACTGCAAGCAACTCTCTTCACGTAAACCCTGGTGTCAAGGACATCAGCTGCGATCCGGCTACTGAACTTTCGTTATTGCACTAAGAACTTCCTTGGACGCTACCTTCACCCCAAAGTGAGTGTACCTTATACTCACTGTAACCTACTGTGTCACCGAGAGACCGCACTGTGGCACAGTTCTGATGGCGAAGTTTCCTGAACGAAATTGCTGCGCCGACTACTTAAGAGACACAAGCGGAATGATCAGGTTTCAGAGGAATTTCCGCAGTGTCAAAGACTTGGGAATTGACAATCTAAAGAAAGTGTTGGAAGCTGACACAGCGCTCAGAGTGCATGAATCGCACTTTGTGTGGTGCCAGAATTGCTTTAGGAACTTTAAGGAAGACATTGAGCATATGGAAGAGGAATCCAGTCAGTCCAATCAGGGTTCCAGACTACAGAGGAAGTTATGGAAAGCATTAAGGCAGTCGTTGGTGCCCCATCAGCAGTGTCGCCACTAAAGCCTCCTCGGAGTGTAAAGAAAGGGAAGAGACTCTCGTACGCAAAGCGCAAGGCAAATGAAATTACTAGAGCTGCTGTAAGAAACATTCGATGCGGAATTCGCACAGCATACGGTATTAAAGACATTCCATCACAATTCAGTTGCTGCGCCTGTGCCAGCTGGAAGAAAAACCTACACACAGCGTACATCAAGTGCACATCTTTTCGAGAGCGCTGCCGTCTGCTATCCTTGATACATCTGAGCCTAACAATAAAAGAGGTGCAACGCTTCATTCCAGAGGCAACGAAGCACGCGATTCTAAAGGCCAGGAAGATAGCTGCAGAACAAGGTGTGTGGAGCCTTTTGGAGCCGTACTGCAGAGAAAAATTGAGTGAAGCAGACACCAACAAAATCCTTGAATACTACACAAAAGATGAGCTGGACTGTTCAAGACAGAGTCCAAACAAGAAAGATGTGGTGCGCGTGCGCATCGATGGAAAAGCCGAATTCATTTCGAAGCGTTTCATGACGCGGTCGCTACGAGAGACATACTCAGTCTACAAACTTGCTAATCCGCTGTCAGCGGTTGGTCTGACAAAATTCATATCTTTGCGCCCAGAATGGGTCAAATGCTCACCGCATCGGGAGGGGTGTGTATGGGCATATTGTGCAAATTTCGAACTATGCCTTATTGGGATCAAAAATGCGTCGGGGTCTTTGATGTCGACTGATGATGTGCAGGCGCTCTGTGTGTGCACGCAGCCTAGCACCAAATGCTTCTTAGGCGAGTGCGAACAATGTCCTGTGAAGAATGGTCTCAGCCTGGGAACTCTTGGCATAGCACCGGACGAAGAAATTGTATTTGCTACTTAATTGGGAATCAGGTGAACTAATAAAGAAGACCATGATGCCTCCAGCATTCCTAAAGGAATTTCAAAATGTGACCATAAAATGGATCCCTCATAACTACCTCACGCGCACGCAAGCAAATGCCATACACGAGGAAAAACAGTGTTGTGAAAAGGGTTCCATTGTTTTCCACTTTGCCGAAAATTGGTCCATCGTACTCCCAGATGAAGTAAACCTTACCATTGGCAAAGTACGCAAGTTAGCATCTTTACTTGCGTTGTATCGACAAGAAAGTCGACATGGAACTACGCAATAATTAGCGATGTCGTTTGCCACGACTCTGCACATGCTTGCTAGGCCCTGAGAAAAATCAAGGATCACATTGAAGATTATGCTCCAATTTACACGAAACTAACACTTGTGAGTGATGGAGCAGCTGCCGCTTCCAACTGCACGAATTGCAATGCAGTCAGCTTCAGACAACCAAGTGGCTTTTTTCGGCAACGGGGCACGGCAAAAATGCCTGCGACGGCGTCGGTGGCCTTGTGAAACACCAAGCCACACTACATAACCTGCGTTCACCCGCCACCGAGGTCATTCAGTGCGCAAGTGATTTGTTACTATTGTAGCCAGTAAACTTAAAAAGGTTTTCTTACTGCATATGGAGAAGAGTGAAGTGGAAGCCTTCAGAGAACTGAAGAAGAGGAATGGAAACTTGCCAGACGGGTTCAAGGTATTCAGGCAACCCACATGTGCAAACACATGAAATCGGACCAAGGGAATTTCCTGTACGTAGCGCGGTGCGCAGACACAGAGTGGAAGGAGTTGTGAATCTGCAGTGTGCAAAATTTGATTGCCCGAATGGATATTACTCATTCTAGGTGACGTGAATAAACTATTTAATGCGCAACATGAACGTGCTTCTTGTAGATTCATAACTCCCTCATTCCCACCATCTCAACCCGTTTCTGCGAATGATAAATTCGTCGAAATATTAAGACCGCAACGGTCTTAATATTCCCATACAATGGTAATGCTCGAGCCACCTGTACATTATTGTAACCAACTCTAGTCCATAAATTTCGTTGCTTGATGGAAGAAAATCAGGGTAAGTACGCAGTTGAAGATGGTAACACGAAGGCTTTTATTATTAATAAAGTATAGGAAGTATTTTTGCAGGATTTTCATCGAAATATACCCTCAAGTAGTCTTAGGGCAAGTTATAATAATTTCCTTAAGAAACAAACGTGAACGTCACATTTCGGGCCCCCTTTCTCTACCACCCAGCAGCGAGCAATGGGGTTAGGCACACTAACGCAACAATAACATTTTCCCGTACTGTTAGGGAAATACTAGTTAAATCTGTATTGCGTTAGATACGTGGTATGATGTGAACTAAAATGGTTGACGTGCAGAAAGATTTGCACTCTACACCACGATCTTTCATTTGTACGCGCTCTCGGGTGCCGGCTGCCTCAATGTACTGGTAGGGACACAGACAGAGGAGCTCTGAAAATTCAAGCTCATCTTTTCTGTGACTCAAAACGGTCAAAAAGACACAAGCTGGGTCAATCGTCATTATTAAAACCAGAAAAGCGAGCTACGAACTAAATATGTCTATTAAATTTATTTTATTATAAGAACGCCACACATTGATGTTAAGACCATACATGGGTATTAAATAAGCTCAATTTTCTCACTTAAAACAAAATAATGCAACATATTTTCCCAGCAATATTTAACAGTCATAGCCGGGTATAGTTCATCATTTTCATAAAAATCGGTGATGATTTTTTTTTAAAACGACCCTAAAATGTGGCAATTTTCGCTAGTTTTGGAATTATGGCATTTTTGGGATTTTATAACGAATATAAAATGCAGTGTAGTCGCATAACATTTTGCTTAATTAGCGAAAAACCTTTCGTAGACTTGTGAGAAATATTTTCAGCTTCAGCGCTTTAGCGAAAACTGCGAAAAAAGACCCTTGAATTTGGGGTCAGCCAGAGGCAGCCGCTCAAATATCAAAGTTTGGCAATTTTTCAAAAATGTGCTGTCAGTCACACAAATTTAAATTTCCGTAGGCCGATAGTACTATTGCTGAAGATGTACGAAAAATTAACACTGATGTCCACAATGCGTTAAGGTTTTAGTGATAGGCCTCCAAAGTTGTGAAATCTGAAAGTTGCAGAATTGCCTTTTTCCACCTGTTGTGAAACGCGAATTTTTTCCTAGAAATCCGTAATAATTTCCGCAAAACGAAGGTTCATTCCTTTCTATAGAGACATTTGCCCAGCTCATATAAAAATTTCATGCAAAACAAAAAATAGTCGGGACCCCCCTTGGTCTGTCCTTATCGGAACACACCCAACTACTTCTGTGACGACACGTTTTACTTTCGTGTTACACCGATTCCTACGACAGAGGGATCAGCCATTTGTTCCATCGCTGCCATCCAGTAAGTCCTCTCTGCCTCTGACTTTTCGTTTAACGCTCTTTATTGCCATATCGCTTACACTGCCAGCCGTATATTTACTGGTGAACCTCGTAGTTCTTTTTCTCCACTGTGTGTCACCGCTCTTCCTATACCGGAACCCATCTACTCTCCTTCATATTCCTTAGCCTGTATTCGAACCCATTTTGCTCTGAGCTTCCCTCGCCTCAAATCCTGCCCATCCCGTATCGCCCTTTACAGCTCATTTGTCGTCTTTCCGTGAGCGCCCAACGCGAGGCGTCCCACAGTTCTTTGATTCACATCCATTCCTAATCACACCTCTGACCTCATGCACACCACTGAATTCCCAAATGTAAGCCCCGGAACCACTACACCTTTCCACAGACCTCGAAGCACCTCGTACCTATTGTATCCCCATAACACTGTGCTTCATTACTGCAGCATTCCTCTTTCATTTTGCTTCCGAGGCTTTTTCCTATACCTCCATGTATCTATCATTCTCATTCACCCATACTACGAGGTACTTGTATTTGCTTACCCTCGGTATTTCTTAGCCTTGTATTGACACCGCCTGATCATTGAATTCGCAATGTCCACGAACTATAGGTGGCGCGCCGTGCTTTTCAAGATGGCGCCAGGAGGAGGGTCAACCCGTTTGCTAGCATAGGAACAGATATGACGTGCGGACGTACGGCCCGTGCCACTTTCACCGGATGAAGTCATGAGCTGCGCTGAAATGGATATGAGACTAAAATACTTTCCCAAACCATAAGAAAGTGCTGAGAACTCGCCACCTACTTATTGCTGCGGTGTGAACGGTATATTTCAGCTCCGTTACCGTGCATAACGATGCTTTGCGAAATACTGTGCGGCACATGTTAAAAACTGCATGAACTAGAATTGACGTATGAGCTGAACGGCACTCCGAGGTAGTACGTACGAGCTGCCTGACGGATTTGCGGCAGTAGTAGGCCGCCAGCGAGAGTAGCGCCATCGCTGCTGCACGGGACCACACGTTTACCGTGGTGATCAACGTTACTTACTCGACGAACAACTTATCTTGACATTGGAGCGAAGCTAGGAGGCGGGGCTTCCGCACATTCGTGTTGCTCCGCAAGTAGTACGGCAGCTTGCGGCTGATTTCGGTTTTGCTCGCTCGCATCGTTTAACGCGTTTAGAAAACATATTCACGAAAAATGTGAAGGGAATGTGAACGGGAGAGACATTTCAATTGTTCAGAGTACATTTTAGTGTCATATTACGAGTACATTTTTCTTGGAGAACTAAACGGTGCGTTTGCGGCCGCACACTGACCCACTACGTCACGGGAAGCCATGTTTACTTTGGAAAACGGGCATGCTGAAAAGGTGGTGCTGTCCAAGAAATGGAAAGAAAAGGAAGGCATTCTTGCGAGGTGAACAATAGCTGTATTTTACCTACGACTTCCCGCAACTGTTTCAGTCTCATAATAAATAAAGCAACATTTATTTCAGCAAGAAAAACGAGAAAATTATCAGTAACGTAAGTACTATTTCTTGGCGCGGTAGCAGGGCATGCAGTTCGGTTCTGTAGCTTCCACAGTGCTGTCAAGGAAAGTTGTCGCCGAGTATAGAACAAACTCAGTTTCAAAGCTCCGTATCTCCGCCAGCGGAGGAGGGTGGTCCGAACGGCGGTCGCGAGAACTAGCGGCGCTGCAGTTCCGTCTTGCGCCACTATCGGCGCGTCGTCTGCTGCCACGGCATAACGCTGCGGTGCGCCGCGCAGTTGCTCGCGGCAACTTTCTTTGTACTAGTTAGGTGGATGCTTAGGTGGATATGCATAAGGTCGTCTGTATGCATTGGTCCGCGTGCGTTGTTCATTGATTGGCTAAGAATCGATGTTCGGTCTATATTGCCACGCCAACTTCTTGTTTTATTTTGATGTATTCGGGTTTGACCGGCAGGGACGGTGATCAACGCTCGACGCTGTCCGTGAAGCAGTGTTCGAGAAGCTTCGCGATTGTAATAGATCGTTTGGTAAGATTGCGCGCTGCACGCGAATGTTCCAGCTTTGTCGAGAGATAACGCCGCCACCAGCGATATCGCTGGAAAGTTCGATAGCGCCTGTATAAAAGCCGACGCGCTTGACTGCTTGTCAGTTGATCGACGGTCGACGCTCTGTTCGCTGCTATCAGTGTATTGCTGTAGTTTGACTTTCAGTTTCCCGGCCACAAGTTCGGCCAAATAAAGAGTTTCATCTCGGACTTGCTGACTGCTGCCTCGTCGACGTCACGACCCTTTGCCATTGAGCCGCTGCCGTCTTATCTAGACCAAGAACAACCCAACACATTTGTAAAAGCCTTTGTAGTGCACAAAGAAGCGTGCTTACTCGAGATACAAAAACGTTCTAGAAAAACAGTACTCATGTTTCTACAATTTATTGAAAAAAACTTTCTCGAAAAACATCACCAATGCTTTGCAATGTTTACAAGACACGTTTTCACGACGGTTAAAGGGATACTGACCCAAAATCAGAAAATTTTACGAGAACTCGGTAAATGAAATCTCACTGTGCGATTACATCGAATAGATGTCTTCCCTGAGTAATTTTTTCAGCGGATAGTTGTATTTTCGGTGTCTCATCTTTCTACGTCGGATCCTTCTACGGTGCCTTAAACAATTCGAACAGATCGGCCGTGATGTGAGCACCGAGCAGTTATTCGCACGTACTCTGTCGCTAGAAGAGTCGTCAGTATCCAACTTCAATTTTTCAACTTCACCGAGCAGATGTTCCATGCCCGCAGCACTTTACACTGTACGACAGCCGTTTGCGTTTCGTGCTGTAGCCGTTCACTACGCAGCAATTATCTTTTGCACAATTAAGTCTCCCTTCCCGAAGCAAAGTGTGGGATTGGGCTAGTTGGTATTCCATTATTAAATGCTCAGCGCAAAACATTTGACACGGTACACATAGAAAAGACGAGGACCAGCGCTGGTCCTCGTCTTTTCTATGTGTACCGTGTCAAATGTTTGCGCTTAGCTGCCCGTTCCCGAGCCGGCGAGTGTAAAATATTCCGCACATCTTGTTCAATACCTCGTCGTAAAATCTCGCGAAAATCCACTGCTTTGAAGGCATAGCGACAGCTGACAACTGATCGAATGTCAGTGTGATGCAACTCCTCATTCTCGGTTAGCGTATATATGCAATCGCCTGCCTTTCGTTTTGCTGTTCTATTTCTGGCGGCTCCTCCAAATTGGGCACTGGGCTTTCGCGGAACGCCGTGCGTTTTGGGGGGGATTTGCGCCTAAACCCCGAACATTTTGGCTTTGAAATGTGGGGTGGAAGTGCTGGGAACAAGCGCGGCACGGCACCTGGCGCGAGTTCCCACTTTCCACGTGGGATCAAAACTTCTTGTCCCGCAACGACACGACGATAGTGCTTTACAATGTCGTCACTATCAAAATGAACGTCACAGACCTTGCATTTCGCAGTAAGCTTTCTATCTTTGCGATGCAAAGCTTGAATGGCGTAGGGTCTTTTGCAGGTCCGAAGAAGTGTCGTGAAGCGGAGTCGTCGTTGCGGTAGCCGCTCTTGCAGCCCGGCGCAAAGCAAGTCGGCATACCGCACTGTGAATCTGTTCGCCCTCGTTACGCTTCGTACATCATGCACGTGTCTTCGTACAAGACGCTAAGCCTGGTCAAGAGCAGTCGCAAAAATCACGAGCTAACAAAGCGCAGACGTCGCTGTAACCCACGTGCGCTCGTACATCGGCGGCGCCGATCGCAACAAGCGCCAGCCGCGGGAGCTAGACTAAAGCCCCTTGCTAGACGTGACTGCAGCGCCACTAGTTCTCACGACCGCCACGCGGACCGCCTCTCCGGCGGAGCTTTTAAACTGAGTTTGTTCTAGTAACGTTGGTGGTGAAGGTTTGCAAACATAATACGCCGTCGTCATTACTTGCGCAGTCGGGAACGCGGAGTTACGTCTTCAACGGAACACAAGCATTTAACATCCCATTCAGTAGCGCTTGTGTCACAGCCATGCTGAGACTCTAGCCGTGTGCAATTCACTTCACTCGCATGTTGCAGGTTCGATCAGCACGATTGAAACATGAATATCGAAAAGAATGCACACGTATGCTTTTCGCAACGTCGAAGAAGTTAGCCGAGCGGCGTGGATTGTGGCCGTGACTGCACGTTCCATCGCTCTAACCATTTCGCTTCGCTGGTCGAGCTCGAGCGTGTTGGCGGCATGCGGCGCTCCATAATATCTACAATAATTGTGATACATGCAATGCACAAGAGGAACTATGCTTTTATTAGGGGCGAAGCTCCTTAAGGCGGCACCCGTTCGTTTCTCGTAGTCGTAGTCGTAGTAGTCGAAGTGCGTAACCAGTCTTACGCTTTGACCTCCAAGGTGGTGCCGGTGGGAGATTTTTACTGTGCGTTGTTGAACAATAAAAAATTCGCAGCGTGCGCGTTAACTAAAAGCCGAATTCTTCTGTCTCTCATTCCCCATAAGCAGCCATTGGCATGTTCCAGTAGGAAACGTTAGTAGAAGTAGAAGTGTAAGTGTTCGCTAAAAGCCGACTTCTTCTGTCTCTCATTCTCATTAGCAGCCATTGTTTACCTCCAAGGTAGTGCCTGGTGAGATTTCTACTGTGCGTGATTAAACAATGAAAATTTTGTTCAAAACGCCGTTGATTGATGAAATAAACCAACGAAAGACGCCAGATGTTTTGTAAAAGCAAAACGAAAGAACGCCAGATGTTTCTAAAGCAAAACGAAAAGGCGCCAGCTGCTTAACGAAAGACGCCAGATGTTTTCTAAAGCAATGGTTTTCTAAACAATGAAAATTCACATCGTACATGTAAAATTAAAGTGAGCTGCAAGTCGTCATAACTCATCGAACCTTTAGTATAAACGCGCCCGATCTCACGTCGGTGATGATGTACTGGGCAGAATTCAGGAAGATTCACGGTTACCGATGAACCTCCGCAGCTTCGCCCACTCATCATCATTCACTCCGTGGATATGCTTGATTTTTTTGATCTCGCTCAAGGATTATTCTACATTAAATACAATCAAAGTGACTGTACGCAGCGTGAAGAACATTAACGCCGGAGGGACGTGAAGTGCAACTCGCTCCTCGTTGAGTTAGCCGCTGATGGTCATCGTCGCTGTCACGCTGTCACTCTCGGGCTTTCACAGTCTTCTACGTCCAGCGAAAATCCTCGTCGTCAAGATGGTTTCTTTCAACATCACTGCTGAAAGCAATCTTGAAGAATTTCCTCCGCCGAACGACTTCGACCAATCCGCATCAACACGTTTACAATTTAGAGAGACGTCTGGGCGCGGGAACGTTTTGCTCTCAGACCGGTCAACAAGCAAATCAAGCAATCGCTTGCAGTGCTGCCACCTATCAACAAACGTACAAAACAAGCGGCGCAGCGGCACGACGCAGCGGGGCAGCGGTGGCTATGAAACCCAACGCACTGGCGAAGGACGGGCGTGGGAAGCGTTCGCTCCACGAAAGGCGGAAAGTGCGTCGAGCAGACGCGTCCTTGAATGATTGAAACGTCGCTCGCACGATTCGTAACAGCGATTTGCTGACCAAAGGATAGAGGCCCTTATTTTAATGTATCGCCAACTTGAGATTCGCTCAGTTATACAAGAGCACATCGCGAGCCTGCGCGACCTCCCGCGTACGGTGTTATGGGACTCATGCACACAAGAAACACTGGACCCATGCTATATGCAAGTAAAACAGGGTGAGCTTCAACTGAATATTGCAGACGATAACATTGAACTAACCTACGTGGCTACAAAAGCCTCGCGAAGCTGGTAGTATGTGTACGCTCTGGGCTAGCATTGAAAGCGCGAGTTGCCGCGTATTTTCACGAAAACTTCGCGTCTCGCAAGAACGAATCAGATTTTCTCGTGTCCACGGAGGGCACGGTTTGTTCACTGATGCAGGGAACATGCAAGGTCGTAGTGTTCCTTTTTGCCAACGCGTTAACACTGAGGCTAGCACAGCCCTAACAAGGGAGCGAATGCAGTGCTGCCAATTTTGTCGTTCTACTAACCCTCCTCGAGAGGACGCTCCTGAATTCCGCTAGGCGGCGCGCGACAGTCTAGGGACATTGCGAATACCATCAATCCACATTGTCGTTACACTAAATCCTAGTCCAAGAGCTTCACCTTCCCCTTCCGCATATATCCGCCATGCAGCCGCCGGATATCATCTCGACTGTTGGCAAATGAGACAATGTCTTCGCATAAAATAAACTGCTGGAAGCTTCTGCCCAATCATCACGCCGCCCTGTTTGACAGATTACAACCATGTTGCTACATTCTAGCGCTTTTTCCATACTCACATTGTGTAGCATGAATAAGAACGGGGCAAAGGACACCCCTGTCTCAGCCCCTTGCTACTATGACCTTCTCTTTGCTAACATATTCCTTCCCATTCTATGCAAACTGTATTTTCTCGGTATATCTCCCTCAAAAGCTGATGCAAGTCGTCGCCTATGCTCCATTCCCTTCAATATATATCCACAGATGATTGTCCTGTGAATTACGTGGTCATGGACGCCCTAGTGATGTAGGAGGAAGTCACGTACAGGGGCCTATTTTCTATTTGAAGATATTTATGACAATGAGTAAGAACAAACAGGTTAGCCTCTACCACCTGTCGACTCGAAATCCAGTCCGGAAGTTTCTCCCAGAATATAGTTTATGTTCAGCCCACGTTTCTATTTTCCTTTTACTGCTTGCATCGCCAGCCTGCATAGTACCGATGTAATGGTTAGCGTTCTATACGAGCGAATGTTAGCCTTTTCTCCCTTGCCTTTATAGATTAAGTACATTCTACTTTTCGCCACTGTCCGGTATTTGCGTTTCCTGTAAACATTTTTCTACGGCTTTCAGCAGTCCTTTTTTAGTGTATGTCCTAGGTCGTTATTGAGGCTAACGGGAACCCCATATAACCCGCGGAAGAGCGCTTTGGAATTTTTTCTTCGGCCTTTTTCCAGTTGAACTTCTCAAGTACTAGCTCTTCCTTGGATGTGCTATCTGTCATACTTTTACTCACGATCGTTTTAAACGAATCGGCTGTACCTTTCGGATGTAACCTTGCGCTTCGTGCCTCCTTCATCTACAATATGTTGTTTCAATTGTGACAAGGACTTCCTACCTAGCGCTTTATGTACTCCAAAATACCCTAGGCGCGGCCTTTTTTGTTTCCTTGAATCTCTGTCACCTAGCGTTCACTTCACTTTCAATTTTGCCTCGACCCATTTCTGTACCATGCATTTTTTCTCTAATATATTTCCCAATATTTTGTTGACTTCGTCCTGCGGCCGCTTCTCCCTTTTTGCCCTTCTATGCTACCGTGATGCTTCGCGTCGCTTCTCGATAGCTTCGCGGATATCCTTGTTCCACCAACTTTTTGGCTTCCTCTTTCCTTCCAGCAAATAGTCTTCTTCTCTTTCCCTATCTCTTTCGTCATTAGATGTAACAGCTCACTATAGTCCAGTCCTTCCCTGGTATTTTGCCTACTTCTTTCCTCGATTCTTGTGGCGCATATTTATTGTTTGTTTCTCATTGAAATCGAGCTGCCAGACCTTGATCGATGCTCTCATTTCCAGTTTTATATCCCATTTGTAATATTTGCGTTTACGATCACTACCTAAGCGTTTTAATTCCCTTCCTGGTCTAATCTCATTTCTTTCAGGTTTGTGATATATTCCTTGCAGGTACCAGAAAATAATCAATACTTGATTGCTGTTTCCGATGTTCCCACGTGATCTTGCCGTCACATTTAGGCCCCGTGGTTACTATCTCCAGACTATGTTGCTCGCAGAGATCTAGTAATAACTTCCCATTGGTGTCTGAATATCCGTCAAGGTCATGTTCCCCAGAAGGATGATTTCGGCCCCATTACCAAATTCCTTAATATCCGCACTCATGCCGTCCAGTATCTCCTGACTCTCCGCACTGCAGTTATTCCCCGTCCACAAGTATTCTACCTCTAGCCACGTTTTCTTTCCACCTACTGTGCCTAAAACACAGACGTGCTCTGAGTCTGAACACGTCTGTTTGACTCTTAACTTATTTGGCGCCGCGGTGAGTAGCATTCCTACACCCCCACGTTTCCTTTATGATATGATTCCGTTGCACCCTTCCCAAACATAATTGTCAATATGCGGTGGCTCTGCAGGTCTCTAAGGTGTTTCTGTAAACGCACAAAGGCCTATCTGTTCTTTGTTTAACTGCTCCTCAATCTCTAACCACTTTGCCTTTTTTCTCCCACCCTGCACATTTATGTAACTAATTGCAACACGCGCCTTCTTCCTTTTTCCTATACTTCTTTTTCTGGTTTTTCGCAATACTACCTGTCAAAGAGTCCTCCTGGTTGTCTTCCCTGTTACTAGCTACCCCGGACTGCGAAGGGCCCGCGTGCGCCCCAAAAAGCTACTGCGCGTCCTGCCAGTCGCCAGCCCACCTCGTGACCAAGCCCGGTGGTGCTGCCAGCGAACGCGTGAGAAAACAAAAGCAGAAATATAATCTCTGGCGCAAAGGAAAGCTGCCAAATGTGCATGAAGTACAATTTTAAGTTGTACATATTCGTTTTCAACAAAATAAGTACCTGCGATAGTTCTTTGCTCACACCAATAGATTGAACGACATCGCTGTTGGGTGACGCTAGCGGTCATACTTTCACGACTTTCAGAGAGAAATTAAATATATATTTCATTTTGTGACAAACAATATTGTGACAAACAATATTTTAATTTTCATCACAATCAAAAACTTTTATCTAAGCGGCAGACAGTCCGTTTAACATGCTTGCCGCTAGAGAAAAAGCAATTGTGAATGCAGCGAGCAAATATCGCATTTTTCAGACTTTCGAAGATTTTCAGACACATTTCTCGAAACACCCTGTATAACTAAATGAATGAATGAATAAATAAATAAACACACACACGAACACAGGCACAAACACACACACACACACACACACACACACACACACACACACACACACACACACACACACACACACACACACACACACACACACACACACACACACACACACACACACACACACACACACACACACACACACACACACACACACACACACACACACACACAGCCACTGCTTTACAAACGCTTCTTAGACGATATTTAGATCATTTGGACGGATACACAAGAGGACTTAATAAACTTTATAGAATCATTCAACAAAGCTCATCCAGACATAACATTCACCATACATACTGCACTGAAATCAATTTCCTCGAAGTCCACGTAAAGTTAAAAGACGGGTCATTAACTACTAACGATTACAAAATGCCTACAGACAGGCAGCAATGCCTTATCTTCGATAGTGGTCACCCTCGTCACTTCAGACGAGCATCCCGTACTCGCAGGACCACCGATTCAGTAGAATTTGCTCTCGCCCCGAAGACTTTGAGGCCAACGCAGATAACTTGCGCAACGTACTTGCAAAGCAACACTATCCTCCTTCCATAGTCAACTACACCATACGTAAAGGGGCAAACCTAGATCGCCAGCAGCTACTTTACCAGCCGAAATAATTAAAACAAGAGGTGGGGAAAAACTTGGTGCTAACATTTGGAAGCAACCCCCTAACGTAAACAAAATTCTAAAGAGACAATCTAACATCTTATAACAGAGTAAACGACTAAGAATTTTCCCTTCCCCTCCACGAGTCGTTTGAACACGCCCAAAAACACTAAATATTATCTTGTGCGTTGGAAAACCGCTAAGACACCTATAACTGGATGTCAGCCATCGGCAAGGCTCGCTGCTGGGTGTGCAAGCACATCCAGGCAACCAACGTTGCTGAAAGCACACATTTCAATTTCAAATACTCTATTGCACTCAAACCTTAACTGGGACAGCTCTCATCTAGTCTACCTTCTCGATTGCGGAGTATGCAGTATTCATTTACATAGGTCAGACAGACACGGCCTTCCGCGCCCGCTTTAAGTAACCATCGCTCACATGTTAATTCGCTTCCGCATCTGCGTATATGTATATGTATATGTCTATATATATATATATATATATATATATATATCTAGTATATATATATATATACTAATATATATTATATATATATATATATATATATATATATATATATATATAGTATATAGTGACACGGCTGTATAGATAAAAGGACAATGACGATGGGGAGGTTTTAGAGACTCTAGCTAGTGGGGCAGGAGGTTTCAAGAAGAAGACGAAGAAGACGTTCGGCTGTATAGCTGCTTTTGAACACGCTGTCTCGCTGTTGCAAGTTGTTCTTGACCTTTGTTCGCGTTGCACCGCGACACTGGTGGAGGTGCTGGGTATCGATCCCAGTACCTCTCGCAGTACCTCTCCACCAGTACCTCTCGCAGTACTGGTGGAGGTGCTGGACCGCAGCCCTGCCTGATGCTCCGCACTCCCACTGGGAGCCGTTCATCCAGCCCGGACGCAACTCCCGTGCATCGCTTCAGTCGTCGGCTGCGAGGCCTCGCTCCCGAGCTCACCCCCTCGCAGGAACCCGCCCCAAGCCGCCGCTTACCCCTACCAATGGCCAACCCCAGCCCTCAACAAGTACTCCAAGGCTGCGGTTCTCACAACCCATCTCAGGTAACCCTTTTTCAACCACTGGTGCCTGATCGGTTTGGAGGTGGCGCACATGAAGACGTTGAAGACTGGCTTGAGCACTATGAACGTGTTGCCAAGATTAACCAGTGGTCTGCTGAGCAGAAGCTCTCCCGTGCCTATTTCTACCTTGACGACAGCGCTCGTACGTGGTATGAAAACAGAGAAGGCAGTCTGTCAACATGGAGCAACTTTCAACAGCAGATGATTGACACCTTTGCCAATGTCGACCGACGGGACCGTGCCCAGCAACTACTAGAGTTACGGGTTCAAAAACCCAATGAATCAGTCGCGATGTTTGCCGAGGACATGGCCCGTCTCTTTCGTAGAGCCGACCCGCAGATGACTGATGATAAGAAGTTGCGCTACCTCATGCGCGGCGTAAAAGAGCAGTTGTTCGCTGGACTTCTGCGCAACCCGCCAAGCACCGTAGCGGACTTCATCAAGGAAGCTACGGCTATCGAGCGGGCACTTCACCAACGATGCCGGCAGTACGATCGCTTGTCCAGCAGCGCCCAAATTCATGCCGCCGCCATGACATTGACAATCATGACTCCTTGCGTGACTTGATAGAGAGATTGTTCGGGAGGAACTGCAGAAGTTACGGACGCCGGTAGTGGAACCACCCATGGCGTCTGTAGTTGAAGTCGTCCGCGACGAAATCCGCCAAGCATTCTCGGCGGCTGACACTGCTCACGAGCAACGTCCCATGAGTTACGCAGCCGCCCTTCGGCGCTCCCCACCAGTCCCGCCGTCGTACCGCCAGGCGTCTGCAGCCATTCCTTGTTCACCGCCGCAAGAGGACACACCGAGGTGCCCTGCCGTCCAGCCGCCATACGACCAGCCGTCTGCTGGCATGCCACGGCCTTCGTTCCAAGAGGAGTCGTTGCGACGTCCACAGCTTCGCAAGACAGACGCCTGGCGCACTGTAGATAGGCGTCCACTTTGCTTCAACTGCGGAGGTGTAGGCCACATTTCCCGTCATTGCTGGCACCGAGTCGATTCGTTTCGCCCTCTCAGGCCATGGTCTGACAGTCGGACGCGCCAACGACGACTACGTATGGCGCCGCGACGACGCTTCTTCTCAAGGACCTCCATTGTCACGGCCCCATTTCGCCGACCGCCGTACCGACAATGACGAGAGCATGCCTGATTACCAGTCGGGCTTGGGACATCGACCACGGTCTCCGTCTCCGGCCAACTCACCTTCATCGCACCGCCGCACTTTTTCTGACCTCAGAGGACGGAGGTCACCCAGCCCACGCCGGGGAAACTGAAGGCGGCGACCTCCGGGGGTAAGGTTGCAGGCCGTCAAGACGCCGAAAAAAAGCCCCCATTACTGTCACCACAGGACGCCGTAAAGCCGACAAGACGTAACGCCGACGAAACTGTCACCGCAGACCTTACCGTTTTTGTGGACGGACAGCAAGTGACAGCCTTAGTCGACACTGGTGCCGACTTTTCTATTATAAGTGAAGACCTCGCCGTACGCCTCAAGAAAGTAAAGACGCCGTGGAAGGGACCTCACCTAAGGACTGCAGGCGGCCAGTTACTTATGCCTATAGGAATGTGCACAGCGAGGATCGACATCGGTGGTTCTTCTTTCGTGGCGGCGTTCGTTGTTCTCACCTCATGTTGCAAAGAGCTAATTATTGGGATGGATTTCTTGAGAGAATATGGCGCCGTCATCAACATCCCGGACAGTTTAATTACGTTCCAGAACAGCCCTGATATAGTCGAGTGTTCAGAGGCGAGAAATACCCCTTTGCGTCTAACTGACGATGACGTGGTCGTCCCGCCACGGTCATGCACTCTTGTTTCGGTGGCAGGGGACGCACTGTTTGACGGCGAAGGCATTGCCGACCAAATCAGCTCGCTGCTATTTAGCCATGGCATTTCAGTTGCACGAGCTATTGTCAATATCACTGCTGGGACGCACGAACTTACTCCTCACCAACTTTAGTGCTGAGCGCCGGCATCTTCCGAAGGGCACAGCCGTCGCCTACTTCGACAATATTGTAGAAGTAGAAGGCTGTTTATCGGTACTGGACGTATCGCCTAAACAAGAATCAGTACCCGTTCTTGACGTTGGCACTACTTTGCCAAAGGACGAGCGAAAGCGACTTGTTGAGTTGCTAGCCGAATTCCAAGACTGCTTTTCATCTACATCACGAGTTGGTCGCACGCCGCTAACCAAGCATCGAATAATTACTGAAGACACAGCGAGACCTATTCACCAGAATCCTTATCGCGTGGCTCTGAAGGAACGTGAAGTGATACAGCAACAAGTAGCGAAAATGCTTGAAGACGACGTGATTCAGCCATCACAGAGTCCCTGGGCGTCACCTGTAGGTGCTAGTCAAGAAAAAGGACGGCACCCTGCGTTTTGCGTGGACTACAGGAAGCTGAATCAGGTGACCAAGAAAGATGTGTACCCACTTCCACGTATCGATGACTCCCTTGACAGACTTCGACACGCTCGCTACTTTTCTTCAATGGACTTGAGGAGCGGATACTGCCAAATTGAGGTAGACCCGAGAGACCGGGAGAAAACCGCTTTTGTGACGCCAGATGGCTTATACGAATTTAAAGTTCTGCCATTTGGTTTGTGCTCAGCGCCCGCTACTTTTCAAAGGCTCATGGATATCGTACTTTCAGGGTTGAAGTGGAAAACCTGTTTAGTTTACCTTGACGACGTCATAGTGTTTTCGGCAACTTTTGACGAGCACCTCAGAAGGCTGGAAGTTGTTTTACGAGCCATACGGTCTGCGGGCCTCACGTTGAAGCCAGAGAAATGTCACTTTTGTTTTGAAGAACTGCAGTTTCTTGGTCACGTCGTCAGCCACGCAGGTGTTCGGCCCGATCCTGAAAAAATTGCCGCCGTTGCACAGTTCCCGGTACCGTCCGATAAGAAGGCTGTCAGACGCTTTCTGGGCCTTTGTGCCTATTATCGACGGTTTATCGCAGACTTCGCACGCATCGCGTCACCTTTGACTCGCCTGACGAGAGACGACGTTGCCTTCGAGTGGAACGACGAACAGGAAGCTGCGTTTAATGATCTGCGCCAACGTCTTCAAACACCCCCAGTGCTAGCCCACTTCGACGAGGAAGCCCCCACGATGCTTCACACTGACGCTAGCAATGTAGGTCTGGGAGCTGTGCTAGTGCAGCGGCAGGAGGACACAGAAAGAGTGATTGCCTACGCAAGCAGAACGCTAACACGCGCAGAGGCTAATTATTCGACAACAGAGAAAGAATGCCTCGCCGTGGTATGGGCAGTTATGAAATTTCGCCCGTATTTGTATGGCCGCCCCTTCAAAGTTATTAGCGACCATCATTCACTTTGTTGGTTGACTAATCTCAAAGATCCCACCGGCCGATTAGCGCGTTGGAGTCTCAGGCTGCAAGAGTTTGATATGACGGTCATACACAAGTCAGGGAAGCGACATATGGACGCCGACTGCCTGTCCCGATCACCAATACAGTCGGCTTCTCTACCTGATGAGGATGAAGCTCCATTCCTTGGTGTCCTCGGCACTTCCACTATCGTCCAACAACAACGTGATGACCCCGAGTTGCTTGGTTTAATTAATTACTTAGACGGACGGTCTCAGAGTGCACCAAGAGTTTTTGCAAGAATATTGTCGTCGTTTTGTCTACGAAACAGCATCCTTTATAAAAGAAACTTTTCATCGATCGGATCTCCCTATTTGCTCGTCATTCCTGCAACCCTTCGTACTGAAGTGCTTCAAGCATGCCACAACGAGGTGACTTCTGGCCACTTAGGCTACACGCGCACGTTGGCAAGAGTTCGGCAAAGATACTACTGGCCAAGACTCCCGACATCCGTGAAGCACCACATTCGTACTTGCCTCGACTGCCAGCGGCGCAAGTCGCCTCCGACGAAGCCAGCCGGTCTGCTGCAACCTGTTCAAGTCCCACGAATGCCGTTTGACCAGATCGGAATGGATATTTTGGGTCCACTTCCTACTTCTACTGCAGGGAACCGCTGGGTTATCGTCGCAACAGGATTATCTGACCCGGTACGCCGAAACAAAGGCTATCCAAAGAAGCACAGCAGCGGAGGTCGCGAGATTTTTCATCGAAAATGTTGTACTGCGACATGGTGCACCAAGCGTCGTGATAACGGACCGTGGAACCGCATTCACGGCAGCCCTTTTAGACGACGTCTTGATGCTAAGTGGAACGACTCACCGTAAGACCACCGCCTACCACCCGCAAACAAACGGGCTAACAGAGCGCCTAAACAAGACGATCGAAGACATGCTTTCGATGTACGTGGATGTCCAACACAAAAATTGGGACGAAATCTTGCCCTATATCACGTTCGCATACAATACAGCTAAACAAGAAACGACTCGCATGACTCCATTCAGCCTCGTTCACGGACGGGAGGTACGGACGATGTTGGATGCGATGTTACTACACGAATGGGACGACACTGACACGGACGCCGATATGTTTACTCAACGCGCAGAAGAAGCTAGGCAGCTCGCACGCTTGCGGATCCGCCAGCAACAAGACTACGACGCAGGCCGCTATAATGCCCACCGCAGGACAGTAACCTACGAAACCGGCGACAGAGTGTGGGTTTGGACGCCCATACGAAAACGTGGACTCTCCGAGAAACTGTTAAGGCGATACTTCGGACCATATCGCGTATCGCGACAGCTGAGTGACGTCACCTACGAGGTCGTCCCTGACAGTCCCTATTGCACGAGACGTCGCCAGCACCGGCCTGAACTTGTGCATGTGGTACGCATGAAGCCGTATGTGAGCGACTGACTGTGCGTTCCCATAAAACGGTGGTCCTCGTTTAGCATCGGGGCGATGCTCTTTTAAGAAGAGGCAAGTGACACGGCTGTATAGATAAAAGACAATGACGATGGGGAGGTTTTAGAGACTCTAGCTAGTGGGGCAGGAGGTTTCAAGAAGAAAGACAAAGAAGACGTTCGGCTGTACAGCTGCTTTTGAACACGCTGTCTCGCTGTTGCAAGTTGTTCTTGTCCTTTGTTCGCGTTGCACCGCGACAATATATATATATATATATATATATATATATAGAAGCCACAAAGGAAATTAACTCAGAAATACTTTCCGACGTGCGGAATCGAACGGCCGGCCTCTCACTCCTCAGCGCGCGGCGTGAAACGGTTACGCCACCAACAGTACCGTCTTTCAGCCTGCTAACGGCGAGCTATTTATGTACACCATTTACTTCAGCATGCTTTCTTAGTCACCACATAGATGGCGCGATGTGCGCGCGTTGCGCGCTTTAAAGATCGTCGCCCCGCTCCTGCGAACGCCGTTGCTCTTCGCCCTATAGGGCGTGGTCGCCTTCGTGCGCTTATCTCGAGGAAAGAAGGGGGCGGCCGGGGGGGTGGATCGGGGGTTGCATGTCTTGTGCTTTCCCCGCGATGTCCGCGCTGAAGTCACAGAGCGTACGAAGGTTACTTCGCTCGCTGCAGCGGCCGCGTTTGCGAAAGGAGCGCGCTGTTCAAACAGAAATAAGTAACAACTGGGACAGCTAGTTCGCGCTCTTCCTGTGTGTACCTGTTCGTTCGTTTCGTGTGTCCTGCTTTATGTTTGAGCAGTGCGCTTCAAGTGTTGAGCTGTGACGCATGATAGTTCGCGCTCGTCCTGTGTGCGTTCTTTTCGTGCGTCCTTTGGGTTCGAGCGACGCGCTGGCAATTTCGAGCTGCTTTCCGTTCTTCGCGTTACATTCCAATTTATCGCTATTGCATTCATTGCTTTGCCGTTGCGGCGAAGCTGTGACTTTTTTCAGAAAACGCGTGTTATTCGTATGTCCAAGTATGTGCACGTGGTCTGTTGGCGACTCTTTCTTCTTTTCCCTCAGTTTCTTTACTTTTCTTTAATTTTTTTTACACTTTCTTTTTACTTTTTTTACTTTTTGTCTCTCTCTCTCTCGGTTCGGAGAACGATGATATAAAAGCGCATCGAAGCCTGGTAAACTTCCTTTTGATGAAGATCGGTCTCCGATCGAAACGTCGACAAATAGTTTTTTTAGAAGCGTTTGCCTTTTTCCTATATATATATATATATATATATATATATATATATATATATATATATATATATATATATATATATATATATATATATATATATATATATATAGTAAGACGATGTCCGATACGATGCTTGTATTTACAACTCTGGCGCACCAGCGAAAGACCGAACACACTGGAAAACAAACGATGATGATGACTACGATGATGTGCATGCACAGATGAATATGCTGAACGACCAGGGCCTAAAGTCAGGGGGGGCCCGGCCCCCTCTCCATTTTTAAGGAGGAGACCCCCCCCCCCCTTCGGCAGGTCAGCTCTAGCAGCGCGAAAACACAAGGACGAGCCAGATGAAACAGGACTAGCGCTGATTACCAACAAATGCGTTTATTTTTGCGGTGCAAATATATACGCTTCTGGAACAGGAAAAAGGCGGAGGGAAGGGAATTTCCTAGCACATGCGCACCTGCCGTGCTTTGTCACCGAAGCGTAGAACGCTCAACGGCGAAGATAGGTAATCTCTTTGTCAGTTGGTGTGATAGAAGGGGAGCTGAGCAGGGGCGTAGCCAGGGGGGGGGGGGTTGGGGAGGTTCAACCTCCCCCCCCTCCCTGGAATTTTTCAGTTTTGCTTGCGTATATAACACGCGCACATACAAACGCACGCACGAACATGCATAAAGTATGGTTGAACCCCCCCCCCCCCAAAAAAAAAAAATATTCTGGCTACGCTCCTGGAGCTGATACAAGAGTGACCTGTCACATGGATGGCGAAGGCTTCATATACTTCGCGGGCGCGATTATCACGGTACCGACGCACGATGCGCGTCTGGTGAAAGTTTGCGATGCATCCACACGCGGCACAATGTATTGCCAGATTGCTACCTGTTTTGGTTCTAATGTTGTTGGAATGCTCACGCAGGCGATCATCTGACCATTGTAGTTGTTGCCACATTATGTGGGAATCTCGTAGATAACACCCACACTGCACGGGACGAAGCGGGTGGCATGATTGTTGCTGCACTCCTGACTTGCAGGGCTTGAGTTATTCACTTTCCTGCATAGCAAACGCCCGGTGTGTGTGCGCTGTGCCTTACCGCTGAGCGGTTTATCAAAGGCCGACGTCCTGTTCGCCGCTATCAGTGTACAGCGTGTACTGCTGCAGTTTGAGTTTTCATTTCCCGGCCACAACTTCGGCCAAATAAAGAGTTTCATCTTGAACACGCCGACTGCTGTCTTCTTCAAAAGTTAATTAGAGCGCAACCACACGACACATTCACACACCCACACACCCACAACCCAGACATCAACCACGCACAGCGCTCACTTCCAACTGATTTATTGATCGCACGGGCTTGAATATATACATGTGGCACATGCGCGCATTAACATCAGATAAGGCCAGCACACACAATCAAGACATACATTTCCTTCCTGCTCCTTCCATCTTATAGTCTAGAACTGATGAAGTGAAATTCACTGGGAAACAGAGATAGCGACGGGGTGCTTACACAGCGGTCCTTGTCTTTTTCTATGTAAAATGCCTCTAACACTTCACGTGCAGTTTTTCTTGTGCTTCTGCCCAGAATCTTTGTCTCAGAGAATCCTGCGTCACAGCCACACATAGCATGCGCAACCAGGTGCGCATACTTGTCATCTCGTTTTATTAATTTTTGGGCGTGTTCCCTTAACCGGTCATTAACACATCTTTCGGTTTGACCGATGTACACCTTGCCGCAGGATAGGGGTATCGAGTACACGACCCCCGTGGAACATTTTACAAAAGGCCTCTCATGTTTCTTCTCGCAGCCGCGCTTTTTGCTATCGCAAATACGTTGGCACAACTTCCCGATTTTCTCGGGCGCCGAAAAGACCATCGGTACACCGTGCCTACCCGCGACTTTCTTGAGATTGTGCGAGAGCTTATGGATGTATGGCACAACTTGTGGCCTAATCCTTGAGGGCTGGGTAGCAGTCGTCGCTTCCCTTGTTCCACGTTTAAACTTCTGCAGCAGAGACTCAGCAACGGCCGTGATGACCGATCGAGGGAAGCCAGCAGCCTCTAATCGGCTCACCTGATTATGAAAACTACGTTGCATGCTGTGTGGACAGGACTTCCTCAGCGCCGATTCCAAGCAGAGAGAGGCTACGCCCCTCTTGACAATCTTTGAGTGGGCAGAGTCGTACGGCAACACCTCCTTCTTAACACGGGGATGAAAAAACCAGCAAAAGTGCTCATCGTTCCATGTGAGGCTCAAATCTAAAAATTGCAGACAAGTTTCTTGCGGTAATTCGGCCGTGAAAGATAGGCCTCGTCCTAGTCTTTTAAAGACGTTTAAGATAGCTTCAGGGGATGTAAGGTCTCCCTGTAAAAGAATTAAAAAATCATCTACGTATCTAAAAACCTTTAAAACCTCCCCCCCCCCTTTAAAAGCATTATCCAAGTCCCCATCTACTTCAGCCAAAAGATATCGCAGAGAACCGGCGCGACACACGAACCAATGCAGATTCCCTGCCGCTGAAGGTAGGGCTTTTCGTCAAACATTATAAAGGTAACATTGAGGTAAAATTCTAAAAGCGATAAGAAATTGTCAACAGTAACGCCTGCGTCATTGATAAAAGGAACATCGCCGTTCTTTTCGATGCAGGATTTTACTGATGCCAGAAGCTTGTCATGCGGTACAGAATAATATAGATCTACCACATCCACCGAGAAAGCGTTGCAAGTACCATTACGAGACCGCAAAAAATTGCACACATCACTAGATCCCTTAGTTCGGAAAGGATCATTCACCGCAAGCTTCTTAAGCTTGCTCTGAAGAAATCTACTAACATTAATTTGCCAGGATCCCCTTCACTAACAATAGTACGAAAGGGTATATCAGGTTTGTGTGTCTTAGCCGAGAAAAAAACGTTAAGGTTGCTCCCTCTGCTATTTTCTATTTCCCTGGCTAGCACCGTAAGACCCGCATTCTTGCAGAAAGCAACAAACGTCGACTTAACGCGTGTCTCACCCTTCTTAACCGAACGGAAGTTCTTCTTGATAGCATCTAGAGCTTTTTCGTTAAACGCTCCCTCAGGTATGACCACAAAGCAACCTTCTTTGTCTGCTAGCATTAATTTTAATTTGTTGTCTTTGAAATACGACACAACGTTATTTAATCCTTTATCTTTAGGTCGACCTAGAGCCTGCGGTGCACATTTTGAAAAACAGTCCATACCATCTTGTAGGCATCTGTCACGATCTTGACTGGCCTTCGCAGACACGTCCCTGTTCAATCCCACAAGTTCATGGGCAGACAGGCTAGGCGGCACGGCAAACTTGGGTCCCTTCTGGAGCCATCTCTCGACATCTGCCGGAATGCATGCGTCCTCGAGTACAACGATGCGCCTCCGCTCTTCTCTCTTTTGCTTTTCACACACCTTGAGCAGTGGTGTCAGGACCTGTTTCCACCTTGCTTCCGTGAGTTCGCTCACATGCTGCCTCAGCCTTCGAAGATATTGAGCAGCCAGCCATTGTGGATACAGATTGTAGTGGACCACGCGAAGCCAGTCGTGGAACAAACGCACCTGGCGCCACAGTTCTGCCTTGAGAATCTTGCACACTCTTTTGACGTGTCTCCAGGAGGGTTGAACAATTCCGAATAAGGCACACACTTCTTCAGGGGTAATGCCCTTGCGTATGCAGAAGGCGCACTTTCTTGCTTGGCTGTCTTCGTCGACGTCACGACCCTGTGACATCTGGTGGAGGTGCTGCTCGTTCACGTTCCGGACGCCCCCGTCAATCCGTGAACCCAGCCCACGTCGCGAAGGTGACACCGACACCATTAGCGACAGTTGAGCCAGCCGCGTACTGAAAGGACTATGCCCCCCCCTCCCCCCCGCCCCCAATACGAACCCCCTACCGGACATGCCAAGAGCCACGGCGACGAAGACAACAAGCGTGATGAAGGCCGCAGTGTCCCCTGCATCGACAGTGATGCAGCCGCCAAGGGAGCCGCCGATATTCAGTGGTTCACCAGAGACGTGGTTGGAGATGTTTGAAAGGGTGTCGACATTTAACAACTGGAAGTCCGACGACAAGCTGCGCCACGGGTACTTTTACCTGGAAGATGCAGCAAGGACCTGGTACCAGAATCGGGAGTCCGCATTCAGTACCTGGGACCTCTTGCGCAGCACTTTTTCGGTGACGTTCACGAGCGTCGTCCGAAAGGAAAGGGCTGCGGCCTTGTTGGAGACACGGGCGCAACACCCGAACGAAAACGTGGCCATCTTCACCGACGATTCATTCTAAAAAAAAAAACAGGGCGTGCAAAGACGGACACAAGAAAGAAGTCAGGACACCACACACGCCGACTTCAAGAAAACTTTGCACTGATATACGGAGAAGTTTTCTTGAACTTCTCCGTTTCTATCTTGATTCTACATTTGTATCATGGCAAGGGGATTTGTTGTTCAGGCCTCGGGTTGTCTGCATAGGCTCTAGAGTTGCCCCTGTTCTCAGTGATATTTTGTTGAGGGAGGATAGACCGCGATCTCGAGCGAGATTTCGAGGGTTGGGGCACACATATATTTAGGTATGTAGATGATTACTTAGTCTTCATGGAAAGCGAGGGCGGCACCCATGGTATGGCGAACATTCTCAAAGCATTTAGGGAAAGGGGGAATGGTCTTGTTTTCAACGTGCGAAGTTCCCAACCATAAAATGAACTCCAGTTTCTTGACCTAAATGTGCGATTTAAAAGTGAGCATATTTGTTGGATTTACGCTCCACGATCGGTGAAGCCCCTCCTAAACTTCACATCGGCCCATTCAAACTTGTAAAAAAACGGTCTTGCCACCTCCTGTTTGTTCTCGGCCATCTCAAAATCATGTCATCATACCATAGACGAAAGCTTCCAGAATCAGTGTGATCGGCTAATGGCAGCCGGCTTCCCAACTTCTTTTCTGGCAACTACCTCTGAGCGTTTGCTAAAGAGAATAAAATCTAATGCGCAATCTGACAACCAGATACCAACTTCACAATGCGACCGAAAACGGTTGGCTGTGATTCCGTATGTACATTCCATTTCGCATAGATTAAAGAAACTTGCGGGTCAGTATGAGGTTGTCGTCGTTTTTTCGGGTGGCATCAAATTGGGCAGCCTGTGTGGCAAGATTGAAAGACGCGCAAATGGGGTTGTAAGGGCAGGTGATAATGCCTGCTCAATCAGACATGTTAAGAAGTACACCGCGTGTTCAGAAGTGGTGGTATATAAGATTCCTTGTTCCTGCGGGTCTGTCTACATCGGACAGACTGCCAGATGTATTAATGTTCGGCTGCGTGAGCATGAGAATTCTTTGAAGGGGGGCGTTTCGTCTCACCTCGCCAGCCACTGCCGGGATTGCGGGTGCATGCCTTCCTTTGAGCAAACGTCCATCATCACTCGCCATCATAATCAACGCACACGTGAGATTTCAGAGGCGTACCACATGGCTAAGTGCGATAGTGTTTGTATAAGTCAGCCATCAGTCTCATTATCGGAGCAAGAAATCCGTTTCATTGATCGAGTGTAATCTTGCGTGGCACGTGTGTTTCTGTATATATATATTTGTCTTTTCAAATAAAATCTTTCAGTTGAAGATCAGCGCTTGTCCCGTCCTCTTCTCTTGTGTCCTTGTCAATTTCGTGCGCTGCGCAAAGATGGATAAGTCCCAACTCGCCCGCCTATCAATCCTACTATACCTTAGCAAGATTGACAATCTTTTGGAAGATGCATTAGGTAATTCTGTCATTAAGGTTTTTCGTTATGTGGACGATTACTTGATTTTTTGTAGTAGTGAGGGCTTTGAAAACGTGGTGACCTGAGTGAGCGAAAAATTTGAAATAAATGGAGGAGGGCTGAACATTACTAAGGAGTTGCCTCAGAATAATGGAATACAATTTCTAGACATTTCCTTAACGTTTCAGAAGAACCACGTGTGCTGGCAGTATGCTCCTAGATCTTCAAAACCGCTAATGAATTTTTCGTCGAAGCACTCGAATGTTGTAAAAAACGGCATCGCCATGTCTTGCCTTAAGTCAGCCCTCACCAAGTCGTGTGAGCACAAAATGAGTGATAGCTTCAACGCTCAGGTTACACGTCTTTTATATGTAGGGTATCCTCGTGATGCAGTGGCCACGGTCGCTGAACGTTTAAAGAAGTCTGTTGAGTTAAGTCCGAGCATGGTTGCAGAAAGCGATAGGAAGAAACGTGTCGTAGGTATACCGTACATTCATCGCGTATCTCACAGGCTAAAGGAAGTAGGAACTAGATACGGCGTTAATGTTGTTTTCACGGCTGCCAATAAGCTAGGTAAGATTTGTGCCGGTGTGCAGAGGAAGAATGAGCGAGTAAAAGACAAGAAGCGGACCGATATTTGTTTCGTAAAACACACCAACAAATTCACTGATTGCCGTACGAGTGTGGTGTATAAGGTCCCTTTCAGCTGCGGTCGCTTCTACGTAGGACAAACGGGCCGATGCATTAACCAGAGATTGTTGGAACATAAGAGATCGCTAACAGGAGGCTCACCTTTTAATATATCGTTACATTGTGGAGATTGTAAGTGCACGCCAAAATTCGATGAATGCGCAGTGTTGTACCGGCATAGAAATGAAGAAACGCGCCTGATGGTTGAAGCATGGCATATCGAGAATAGTGGTATCGCGTGCGGGAGCCAATCGTCATTAACTTGCATAAAGATGAAATCAAATGCCTTAACAGTTATCTTTCGGGTAGGCCACCACGCGTGCCGGATTGATAGGTTCGCCTATTGCATGGGCATACGCACATAAGTTTTCGTGCCTTCTTTCTTTTCCGCCGTTGTGAATCTATTCAGTTGTTAGTCCGCGTTTGTGGTGTCCTGACTTAATTCTTGTGTCTGTGTTTGCACGCCCTGTCTTTTTAGATTGAATACTTACCAAATAGCTCAGCTCTCTGTTATTCTAAGCTTCACGGAAGAAATAAACTGTTGCGCCACGCTGACCCCGACATGCTCGAGGAGAAGAAAGTCCGCTTCCTCATGCGAGGAGTCAAGCAAGACCTCTTCGCGCGGCTGATGCGTAACCCACCCAAGACCGTCCAGGAATCCCTGACGGAAGTAACAGCGATCGAGAAGACGCTGGAAATGCGTACGAGGCAGTACAACCGCCGCATTCCTGCGATGACTTACGGGGAGGTTCAGGCGTTGCAATCAATGACCTGCGTGACACCATCAGACCCATCGTGCGGGAGGAGCTGCGTAAATTCTTGCCCTCCTCCGAGCCTCATGTGGACCCCATCGGCCACGTAGTACGCCAGGAAATCGAGCAATTTCTTGGAGCACCTGAACCAGCACAGCCTGAGCCACAAGCTATGAGCTACGCAGCCGCAGCCCGCCGTACCACGCCCCCTCAGCACCTACGTCAAGACGCCGCACCGCCGCAATTTCGCCGCCACACACCACCGTCGCCACCACCGACGTCACACCGCTCGCCGGCCGGCCAGCAATACACGCCGAGGAAAACTGACGTTTGGCTAGCCCCAGACTACCGCCCGCTCTGCTAGCACTGCGGGGCAGCCGGCCACACCTACCGCCGCTGCCAGTACCGATAGATGGGGCTACGCAGTTTTGCCGTCAACGCGCCGTGTCCACAGCAGGGTGAACGACCTCACGACATCGCTGACTACCTCGCAGGACCGCAGTTCACACCTCGACAACCTTCCCAATCGCCGTCGTCAGCCCGGTACATGTCACCGCAGCGCCGCCAGTATAATGGTCCTACTCGGGGCTGTTCCGCAAGCCCATATCCGGAAAACTAAGGCCAGCAACCGATGGAGGTGCGGTTGCTGTACGACGAAATACCGAAGATCCTCCGCCGCCGACGACGACGCTGCGACAGAATGCGCCGCAAGCCGAACGAGGCCCTGACGTCGAAACAGCGTGGCCCGAAGAAGACTTGACGAAGCAACGCGGAAGCAGCGGAACAAACTGACGTAGCTGTGATCCAGCGCCACCACCTAACCGCAACGAAAGGCGACGACCTAGCGGCCTGGACGTTCTTGTCGACGGCCACAGCGTCAAAGTTCTCGTCGACACCGTAGCCGACTATTCTGTCATCAGTGGACTGTTCGCCACGAAGGTGAAGAAATTCAAGACCACCTGGGAAGGCGCCGAAATCCGGACTGCTGGAGGACACCTAGTGAGGCCGGCGGGAATCTGCACAGCGAGAGTCATCATTAACAACCGGATTTATCCTGTGCTACAGCTTTGCTACAGCTTTGCCCGAGAGACGCCATCCTTGGTATGAACTTCTTAAAGGGGCCCTCCAACACTTTTTTTGAAGAGCCTACATCACTGCCTACCGCATCAACGGGTAGTGGCGCTCGCCAGAACTATTGCGGGCGGAAATGACGAAGATGAGCGCAGGCCTATGATTGGATAAATGTAACGTTAGAAGTAATCACGGCGTTGCATCACAAAAGGGGTTATTATTCGGTTTAGTTTTTCTTTAGCATGCTTTTTTCACTGAAAACCAAATAGACGAATGATCTTAGTTTTTTCAGCTTTAAAACTGCAGTGCCCGGCAAAGAATGCGCCGAATGCCATGGCGCTGGAGGAAATGCGCTGGGGACGCTCCAGGCGCCGTTTGAAGAAACTGAAGGGCAAGAAATGTGAGAGTGTTGATATAGACGCCGTCGCAACAAGAAAGATGACTAAAACTACAAAACACGATAGAGGCGTTCGCAATCTGCCTCGTTTCGCACGTTCACTCGGCATGCACCACATTGTTTGTTACTATCGCAACAGCGTCACCATTACGTTGCAAAGAACGGGCAACAATGTATGCAAGCTTCCCGTACGTAGGATCTTTCAGTTCATTTCCTTGGGGCGCCATCAAACGTCACAGGGCAAGTGAAACGTGACTCAATTTATATGGAACTAACCATATATATATATATATATATATATATATATATATATATATATATATATATATATATATATATATATATATATATATATATATATATATATATGCAGCTTTCCAGCGGCCTAGTTCGCATGAACGACACCACGTGGCGTATCGACCTTAAAGAATTCAAAAGTCCCGCAATGACGTATGCAGTGACCCGGCACTAAATAAAAGAGAATCAAAAGAAACAGTACACACGCCCCGAGACTGTCGCTTCACCTCAGTGCGCAGAAAAGAGAGCGCTGTGTGTCGGCGTTATCTCGACGGCGACGACTGGCAATGAATTGGCAGTTTTTCTAGACGTGCCATGCCAAATGTCTGGCCGTTATAGACGCGCCCACGATGCATGAAGAGAATCGTGTTTTTATTTGTTTGTTTAGTCTCTTGCGCTGCCGTACCGGTGGGATATTGGAGCAACATGCTGCTTTCCGAGTTTCTTTTTTCAGCTAGCGGGAACCATTATATTTGGGTACGAACAGGATATTGTGGTTGCATAATAAACCGAATTTTCTTTGGTGTACCACATGGGTGATGCTTGTTTGCTCCTTGCGTTACCTCAAATTAGAACTGGATAAGTTTGAGAACGCTAGGGATGAGAGTAAAAAAAAGGAAGTTAAATATATTTGTTTTCATTTAGTTCTTATTGAAAGGTGGCTGCCACCGCAAGCTTGGCGCCGTCTAAGCGGGTGTGCAAAAATGATACAGTCGTTGAAAGATGATCTTGTACACCGGAAAATGTGAACTTGGTTAGTTTTTTTCTTAGGAATGAACGTATATTAGAACATATACGACTGACGCGTTGTGTAATAATCTCTAGATCTGCCGTCTATCCCGCTAAAAAAGGCACTTATCTATCCTAATTGCATTTCTTCTTTCTCTTTCTTTTTTTTCCCTTTTTTTCTCATGGTTGACTGACTCATATGCTCGAGGTGATTGTCTTGAATCCTCTTGGCGCAGATACACCAATAGGTTACTATAATGGGCTGGAAGTTCTCCTGAAGCTCTCCTTTCATGTTCTGTAGGCGCAGTCTTTCAACTTTGCACTACAGCAAGCACAAAGTCGATCATGAATCACCTACTGGCCCAATCGTCCACTTTGATCAGCGGAAAGAAATTCAGAAGAGCGAATTTTGGCGTTTTTGCGCTGACAACAACGATTGTTAATGCAACATAATATAGTAACTATTCCTACAATCTCTCAAAATCACTTCTTTATTCTGTATCACTCCTGATGTAGAATACAAAATGCATTTGACTTGCTCAACAACTGGTCACAAGACACATCAAAGAAAAGCGAACCCTTTAATTCCCCCTTCTTTCGTTCACCCAGCATATGAAAATTTCTTCAGTTGTGAGTGGAGCTCCTTCTGTTGCCACGAAGATCTGCAGGCGTTGCAAAGGAAATCTTAAGCCTTTCTTTCCAGGAGGTTCCCTTAAGAGAACAATGGTGTTTATGCGCACAGGAATTTTGATTAGTAGTTTTTCGCTCGTAGCAATGACTGAAAAATACCAGTCTTCAGCCAGATAAAGCCTAGCGAAATCTGCGTTTTCCCTTAATATCTACTGCTTTTCAAGCAGTAGTCTTCTTCCTCTGAAAGCCCAACGGAGAATGACCCATGTCGAATAGAATGATTACAGCTCCGCTCGAGGGTCTTAAAACCCGGAGCTTTTTTTAAAGACGATAGTCTTTCTTGGGGAACTTAAACGCAGAAATTTTGGTCTGTCTTTCTGTCTGTCTGTCTTTCTGTTTGTCGGCACGTCCCTCGATTCAGCCACTCGGCCAAAGTTGAACCACTTGCCCAAGGGCCAGCCGTCTTGAACTGGTACAGCTGTTCATACTTGTGAACGTTGTCGATCAAAAAGTAAATATCATGCATATCTGAGGTGCAACATCACTAGGTAAGTATTAGGTGGCGTGTTCCTTTAATAGAAAATGCATACATACGTAATTTTAAGGACCCTAGTTTCTTAAGCTGCGCTGAAAATGCATAAGAATGGAAGCTTGAGCGAGTTGGTATGCGTTCATCTTTGTTGAAACAGCGCTCACTAGACGACGACGAAGTAAAAGAAGGCATAGGACAGGCGCTGCCTGTCCTGTGCCTTCTTTTACTTCGTCGTCGTCTAGTGAGCGCTGTTTCAACAAAGCTGAAAATGCGACTGCGCTGAAATTTGCCTTCCTCCGTGCCCTTCGCACGAGCTCATTGTTGTGTTTCGGTTTCGGTTCTGTATTGCACTGTACGAATGCCATGGGTTGGTGTTGAAAAACTTTAGTTTTGAGAAGGCCAAGAAGGTGAAAAAAAATATTTAAAAAATGAAAAAGCAGCGTTGTGGGCGGCCTTCAGGCTGCCGGTTGTGGGCGCCGCTCTGGCGTTCCTGTTTTACTCAGGCGACGTGTAAATAAAAGAGTGTGTGGAGAGTACTCATTGAGTGCGGACGTTTCTCTGCTTGAGCGCTTCGCGTCAAACCGCGTTTTCGTGCTGGCTGGCGTCCCCGCCGGTCGCGTTGGTCACCGCCGGTCTTCGCCTGCTGCTGCGCCGGGACTACCGGCACGCAACACAGCACTCATGTTTCCCGACGTATTGCCAGATGGCGTCCATATCTCACACAGCGCCTCTTCTATCGTCTTTACACGACATTTGCAGCGAAGCACGCAGATACGCGGCCAATTTTTTTTGTACTTCATGATGCAATATATCAGCCGCGTATTGAATCCTGGAATCTTCTGGCTTTATAGGAATGTCAAAGCTGCGAAGACATTCCTGGTTGGGATTCTTTTTTGGCTCAAACGTGTAGGCCCACCTTGAAAGTCCCTTCCACTGTATCGGGTAGTTTTGTCTCTATTGTAGATAAGAAAATCATCGTAAAATAGATAGTAAGAAATATATAATTCAATATTAAATTTTACTGCAACATAAAAGTTGCAATAGAAATACGCGCGAAAGCGACTAAGAAAAATTAATAATATTTCAGAAGACACGATAACTGGCATGTAGCCTCGACTTTAATAATAGGGATATCTGCACACAGGTGTGAAGTCTGGTTAATGCACATCGATAGCACAGTGCTATCATAGATGCACGCGTTTTAGAAAACAGCCTCTAGACATGGTATTCCCTCTCAGCTTTGTCTGAGTGGAAATAGCTCAAAGAATTGAATTCCTGTCAATCTGATAACATGTTATTTTTTTTTCTTAGATTAGGCCCTAAATCTGCCCTAAATGGTGGCTCTGCGCTGTACAGCGCACACGTGTGCTGCAGAGCGCAGAGCCACCATTTAGGGCAGATTTTGTAGTGATGCGGAAATTACCTGCTTGATAGTCAGAAAGTTCAAATATGTATACACAATAACCTTCTCAATATTTACTTATGGACAAATATTTGGGATCGTGGAACGTGAGGTGAGCAGGAGTGAGGTCACGCCTTTTTAGAGTAAATACTTAGTCTACCACTATATATATTCGCGATGTGCTTTCTTAAAGGGACTGACAACCGATCGAAATGTGTCACAAGACCCTGGCTGTGAATTACAGTGACATAAACGAGCTTTTCTTTCACCACATGATTAGGATTTGTATTGTTGAATTGCGCTTTGAAAGTCACAACGGCATGTCGCGTTGCCTGACGGGCAAGCCTTCATAGTGCACGAATGAGATGTGCAGAATGCTGTACGCAGTCCGCTGCTATTTACTAAAGAAAAAAATGCGTTTAAAATTAATCCGCACGTTATTAGGCATTCTCGATTTATTCTGTGCTTATAAAAGAGTGTAGGGAGTTGATGTTGAGAGGTGGCGTTGCCTTTGCGACTACTAGTGAACGCATGTCGAGCGACGGCGCATGCGCGCGGCGCTTTCTACATTGAATGAACTTCCAGGTAGCACACATCAAAAACTGGAAAAAAGGCATTCCATACCGCTGGGGCTGTGGCATGGGCTTCGCAAGACACTGACCTACGTAGGCGGTGTCACGGCTGAAACGTTAGTAAAGGCATCTTTTCTTTTTTCAGTGAGTACTACCCGCAAGGCATTCTCTACACACACACACACACACACACACACACACACACACACACACACACAGACACACTATATATATATATATATATATATATATATATATATATATATATATATATATATATATATATATATATATATATATATATATATATATCGTGCATTACCGACCACGTTAGTCATAAACCTGAGGCGAACAAGCAAGACGAGCTTGATCTGTTCATTAGTTTGATGAACCGTAATTAGGCTTGGCTCGGGAACACAGTGCGGAGGGCCATCTAGTGAGCGTCGAATACTTGGCTCATTGAATCGGTAAGCAGAACTGTAAAGCGAGAAGCGCTTGTTAGTTTTGAAGTCTTTTTCCTCGCTGTTTTCATTCACTCTGTTGTACATTGCTGCTAACATGGGTACCTGTTAAGGGAAAGTCATCAGTAAGGACAACAAGCATGTGTCCATGCCTGGACTTCCCTCTTAGTTACTCCCTCTTATTACTCTTTCAACGGCGTGAAGTGGCGTTGCAGCAACAAAGGCAGTGTGTAATCGGCTAATATTCCCTATGAAATTACCTATGCTTTTCAGGAAAGTAGCGTACACTAAAGAACGTGTTGAAAAGGTGTCGTTTCGCCTCACAAAAACAGTCCTGATATCGTGCATGCCTCTCGATTGCATTATCGCCGCGCGCCCGGCACTTCCAGGCCACAAATGGCATGCACGTTATGAGCGTGAGACAGCATTCTTCATAGGAAAGTGGCGAGTGCCGAGAATTCAAGAAAGGAAACGCAAGCCAGCAGCAAAGCAGCCGGTTGAAGATCTCTCCGTCGTTGCTATGGCAACGGCGCGCGCGGCCGTGCTCGCTTCCGAGTCTGCTTGCCTACCGTTTCGCCGTCTGTTCCGTGCACACCGCTCCCCGCCGCCGGCCTGCGCCAGTCAGCGAGGGGTGGGGGGGTAAAGAGAGGGGGCACTTGCTGAAGGCCTTGACAGTTTGAGAGAAACACCTATTCTCGTTATTCTTGTCCGTATAACACCGCCTCCGTTAAACTTTTGGGAGGGGAGGCGGGCCTTTGGGACATACCCCCTAGCTACGGGCCTGGCCTCTGGACTCCTAGGTGGCCCCGGTCGGTCTACAAAACTTTTTCCGAAGTACCACGGCCAGTATCGTGTGGTCTAGCAAGCCTCGTACTTCATCTATACGCCGTCAAGTCGCTTGAAACTTATTGTAATCAAACAATGTCGATGCATGAGATTGTACATATGGACATGCTAAAGCCTCGCTGTCACTGTGCATCTGTCCGTAATTAGCCAGGATGGCTCTTTTTCGGAGGGGAAGTAAATGTAATGCAAAAGAGTAGCACTACTTGCAGAAGCAGAGAACTCTGCTCCTGCAGAAAAAAGGCGACGATTCAACAATACAAGCTTTGCGTTGGTTCTACTATTACTGGTTACGTTTCTGCGTCGTCTGTAATACTAGAGTACTTCTTTAAAACGCTTCATTAATTACAAATGGCTGCCCTCATGCTTGCCTTGGTTTCGTTTTGTATTGTCTTCTTATGATTGAGGTTAACTAAAATCGCCCCGCCACGGTGGTCTAGTGGTTATGGCGCTCGACTGCTGACCCGAAGGTCGCGGGATCGAATCCCGGCCGCGGCGGCTGCATTTTCGATTGAGGTGAAAATGTTTGAGGCCCGTGTACTTAGATTTAGTGCTCGTTAAAGAACCCCAGGTGGTCGAAATTTCCGGAGCCCTCCACTACGGCGTCTCTCATAATCATATCTTGGTTTTGGGACGTTAAACCCCAGATATTATTATTTAACTAAAATCTAAGTTCCTTTTCTTCGTTATTAAGTAATAGGATGTGTGGTAATAAAAAATAAAACATAAGAAGTTTACTTGCTCCATTTCCAAAAGCGAAACCGAAACTGCAGCAAATATCTTGGTTGCAATGCTCCAGCGAAAAAAACAAGCAACTAAATCTTCAACAGCGTTGTACTAGTAATAATAATTGCTGGAGGTCTACGTGCCCAAACAATAATATGTTTATGAGGCATGCCGTAGAGGAGGGCTGCGGAAATTTCGACCACTTCAGGTTCGTAACGTGCATCTAAAACTAATTACACGAGACTCTACCATTTTCGCCTTGTTCAAAAATGCTGGAGCCGCCGTCAAACTGTGCCCTTTGGGTCAGCAGCCGAGCGCCGTAACCGCTGTACCACCGCGGCAAACATAAGCAATTCTGAGAGAGACAAAAAAAGAAGAAAAAAACCGCATTGGGATTCGAACGAAGGCCCCAGCGACTGCGCGCGAACAACCAGCATGGATGATCAACCCATTCAGCCACAGAGCGCGGCGGCTAGCGCGTGATACGATAGCTATTATAAAGATACTACGGTCAAACTCTCCTTGCAACGCTCCTTGCAAGTGTCCCCACCTTCCAAAGAGTAGGAACGGAATGCAAAAGTGAAAACTTCTGCTTTCTGTTTGCAAAAATGCCCTGTAGACCATAATTCGATGTTTCACAGCGCAAGAAACGAGGACGGCATTAGAAAACACACACAGCGCTGAACTTACAACTGACTATATTTTCTAACTTACAGCAATATATATGCGCTCTTCACCAGGAAAGAAAAAAGAATAGAGCAAATGAAGCATACAAAAAATTCCAGAAAAAATCGTAGAAGCCCAAACAATTTTGAAACGTGATAAAAAGTGCACGAGTGCAGCTTCGCTTGCTCTTTCGAGCAACGAAAGTGGATTTCTCGTGATCGTAAAATATATGTGATATCGATGATGGGTTGTTGTTTCCTGCGACTACAACTTTTTTGTACATCAGGCCTGCAATTAATAATAATATCTGGGGTTTAACGTCCCAAAACCACGATATGATTATGAGAGACGCCGTATTGGAGGGCTCCGGAAATTTCGACCACCTGGGGTTCTTTAACGTGCACCTAAATCTAAGTACACAGGCCTCAAACATTTTCGCCTCCATCGAAAATGCAGCCGCCGCAGCCGGGATTCGATCCCGCGACCTTCGGGTCAGCAGTCGAGCGCCATAACCACTAGACCACCGTGGCGGGGCCAGGCCTGCAATTGTCGCGTGACCAAAATCACGTAACATCGCACATCTACTTATGTGACTACAATCACGTAACAACTAGCCACGTGACTAAAAGTCACGTAAAATCGAGTAATTAGTCTCGCCACTAAAATCCCGTAACGTCACGTAACTATTGACGTGACGGGTTGGCGCCAAAAACTTCGGAACAAGCGGGTCTTCATGGTTTGAAAACAGCGTGTAGAGTACGAGGACACACAAAGTAAGGCAGGACCAGGCGCTGAACTGCCAACAATGCTTTTTTATTTGTGCGAACACGAATAAATAGGCTTTTCACATGAGAGGAGGGGGAGAGATATTGCAAAAACGCATGCGCCCTACCCTATACAGCGCATGAAATTAACGGTGCAGATAGCTAATCTCTTTGTCTGTTAAGGCTATCGAAGGTGAACTGACACATGCTGACCCGACGTTATGCATTTCGTAGGCTTCATAGATTTCTCGGGCTCGGGAATCTCGGTAACTGCGAACGATGCGCGTCTGCTGGAAATCGGGGCTACACCCGCACCTAGCGCAGTGTATTGCCAAGTTGCTGCCGGTCTTCGCTCCAAGATTGCTGGCGTGTTCTCGTAGGCGGTCATTCACACACCGGCCGGTCTGACCGATGTACATTCCTCCACAGGACGTCGGGATCTCGTACACCACTCCTGTTTTGCAGGGAACACACCGAGTTGCATGTTTCTTCTGGCACGCGGGTTTCTCAGAGCTTGCCGCATTCACTCGCTTGCAGAGAGAGCTTAGTTTTATAGGCGCCGAGTAAACCACTCTTACACCCGCTCGCGCAGCCGCTTTTTTCACCCGGTGGGATACGCCATGCAGGTAGGGGATGACGGAAACTTTGGCCTTGTCAACTTGCTGTGGGGCTTCTTTTCCTTGCGACCTAGATTCGCGTAGCACTACTTCTGCCAGTCCTGCCAGGAACGGTTCTGGAAAGCCAGCCCTTGCCAACCTTTCCGTTTGAAGGGCGAAACTTGAAGCGACTTGATGAAGCGATTTCATGCGCTGTATAGGGTAGGGCGCATGCGTTTTTGCAATATCTCTCCCCCTCCTCTCATGTGAAAAGCCTATTTATTCGTGTTCGCACAAATAAAAAGCATTGTTGGCAGTTCAGCGCCTGGTCCTGCCTTACTTTGTGTGTCCTCGTACTTTACGCGCTGTTTTGAAACCATGAAGCCTTACCAACAAGCTCAAGCCCATACCCTTTTAAACAAGCGGGTGGCGCGGGGCACTGAGGTGCGGACGCTGAGGTTGCAACCTCAGCGTCCGCACTGGACTCTAATAAAGATGTACTTTCTCTCTCGCATGACTAAAATCCCATCACGTAACTACTAGTGACGCGACATTTCCCCTTCAGAACCACGCAACAAGTGCGTAGTCTGGGGAACCGACTGAAACCTGAGAAGAATAGATTATCCAAGCCTAGCCATATGCTATAATACTATACTAGCAAAACGTTTGCACCTCTAGCAATAGCTTGGTAATACTAGCAAAACCTTAGAAGAAGCTAGGTCGAACGCTAGCTCCGCTTTCGGTTCCAGCCTTACGCAACCAGTACATGCTGCGCACATTTTCATTTACAGATGTTTAAAATGGTATCTTATTGCGGTACGTTGAGGTGGGCTGCGAGTGCGCGCGAAAAGCTGCTGAATCACAGGATTTTCGTTTTGTAACTAGGAGCACCAGTCTCTGGACTTCCCGAAAGCTTTGATCCACACACGTCATATCACACGGACCTATCCGTTGCAGCGCACAGTGCTTTGTGATGTTAAAGGAGAAGGCATGCTGGTTTTTTTCTGTTCACGTAGGGCGATAGATATGACAAGAGATGAATAAAAATCCCAGTTTCACCGCAAGGACGATGCAATGAGTGCGATAGCAACAAATGAAGTAAAGCTGCAGGCAACTAACTCAGATGCAGTCTCGCGTAACTCTACAAAATGGTGCTGTAAGAGAACACAGCCACTCCAAGTAGGAAAGGGGATTTCGCACACTCTCTTCGAGTTGAGAGCGCAGCATATTGCCACGGGCGTTTCCTATTATCACTTATGCTTTATTCGGTTTTCGCCTACAAAGACTGTCAGCAACGCTCAGCGCGAACCGCGCCTCATTGTTCGAGAAGCTTCCCGATCATTGTAGATCGTTTTAAGATTGCGCGCAAGACGCGCACACTCGAGCTCATTCTAGAATTTGCGCGACAGCCAGCGATAACGCTGGAATATTCGACGGCACATGTTTAAATGCCGACGCGCTTCACCGCTTGTCAGTTGATCGACGGACGACGTCCTGTTCGCCGCTATCATTGTACAGCGTGTATTGCTGTAGTTCTAGTTCTCAGTTTCTCGGCCACAAGTTCGGCCAAATAAACAGTTTCATCTCGGACGTGCTGACTGTTGTCTTCGTCGACGTCACGACCACGTGACATCTGGTGGAGGTGCTGCTTCTTCCATGATCCGGACGCCACCGCGAAGCGCTGACCCAAGCCCAAGCCGCGAGGAGGACGACGGCAAAGAAAACCCGGATCGTCGAGCAAGCCGCAGGCAACAAGATCTACCGCCAGAGCACGGGCCTCTACCTGAAAAGACTCGGCAAACAAAGATTTTGACCTCGACCACAGCGACGATGACAAACGCTGTGCCGCCCGCACCGATCCTTCTCCGGACAACCAAGGAGCCGCCAACCTTCCGCGGATCGTCGTTCGAAGACCCGGAAAGCTGGCTCGAAGCCTACGACCGAGTCGCCGTTTTTAATGCCTGGACCAGCGAAGACAAGCTACAGCATGTCTATTTCGCTTTGGAAGACGCCGCTCGGACCTGATTCGAGAACCAAGAGCGAAGCCTCACAACGTGGGATATCTTTCGCACCAGGTTCCTTGCGACATTCACGAGCGTCGTCAGGAAAGAGCGTGCTGAGGCTCTGCTCGAGACCCGCGTGCAGATGCCGAACGCAAACGTGGCGCTCTTCACGGAAGAGATGAGAAGGCTGTTCCGTCATGCAGACCCTGTCATGCCCGAGGACAAGAAGGTCCGCTTTCTTATGCGAGGAGTCAAACAGGAGCTCTTCGCCGGGCTGATGCGTAACCCGCCATCGACAGTTCAAGAATTCGTTTCGGAAGCAACGACCATCGAGAAGACGCTCGAGATGCGCACCCGGCAGTACAATCGCCGCGCATTTCAAGACAGCGCAGCTGTTCATGGCCTCGGCTCCGACGACTTCCACGAAACGATCGAGCCATCGTGCGAGAGGAGCTGCGAAAGCTTGCGCCGTTTGCACAGCCGGAAGTTACGTCGATTGCTGACGTTGTACGCGAGGAAATCACACAGTCACTGGGTGTTCCTCAGCCGACGCCGCCGCAGCTGCAAGCCATGAGCTATGCTGCTGCAGCCCGACGCAACGCCCCCCCTCCTCGCCCACGTCAAGACGCCGCGCCACCCCAGCAGTTCCGCCGCCAGGCACCACCGCCGCCACCACCGACATCATACCGCCCGCCAGCCGGCCAGCGATACACGCCGAGGAAGACCGATGTCTGGCGCGCCCCTGACAACCGCCCGCTCTGCTACCACTGCGGGGAGGCCGGCCACACGTACCGCCGCTGTCAGTACCGACAGGTGGGGCTACGAGGATTCGCCGTCAACGCGCCGCGCCCGCAGCCAGGCGAACGGCCTCGCGACATCGACGACTACCTCACCGGAACACAGTGGCAAGAACGACGACCTTCCCGCTCGCCGTCGCCGGGCCGCTACATGTCACCGCACCGCCGGCAGAACACTGGCCCAAGCCGGAGCCGATCACCTAGCCCGTATTCCGGGAAACTAAGGGCAGCAACCGATGGAGGTGCGGTTGCTGTACGACGAAATGCCGAAGATCCTCCGCGGCAGCCGCCGACGACAACGCGACGAGACCTTCAGAACACGACGCGAACCAGACAGACCCCTGACGACGAACCCTCGCGGACCGAAGTAGACCTAACGACGCAACGCGGAAGCAGCGGAACAAACCGACGTAGCCGTGACCCACGCCGCGACGTAACCGCAACGCAAGACGGCCGACTAGCGACCTCGACGTTCAGATCGACGGCCACAACGTCACCGCTCTCGTCGATACTGGAGCCGACTATTCCGTCATCAGTGGGCCGTTCGCAGCAAAGTTGAAGAAAGTTAGGACTGCTTGGGAAGGCCCCGAGATCCGGACCGCTGGAGGCCATCTCATAACGCCGATTGGTGTCTGGACGGCGAGAGTCACCATCAACAACCGGACTTATCCTGCGAACTTAGTAATCCTACAAAACTGCTCCAGGGATGTGATACTTGGAATGGACTTCCTAAGTGACCACGGCGCCGTCATCGACTTAAGAACCAAGTCGATAACCCTATCGTCGGAGAAAGCGACACCGCCGGATACGAACCCATGCCAATATGCCCTGAACGTGCTCGAGGATCAAGTCACCATTCCACCTAGATCCAGCATCATAATTCCCGTCGGCACCGAAACGGCTGAATGCATCGAGGGTGTCATCGAGAGCGATCAGCGTTTGCTGCTAGACCGTGACATTTGCGTCGCAAGAGGCATTGCTCGGCTGTATGAAGGGAAAGGAAGCGTGATGCTAACGAATTTCAGCCAAGAATACAGACACTTGAGCAGGGGCACGACGATTACGTACACAGGCGTCCACTGTTAAAGGGAACACCGGAGCGTGTGGCGGCAGCTCGGCGCCACCGCCGGCCGTCGGCTGCAACGAGGGTCGCGCAGACGCAGTGAGCGCCGTGCCCGGTGCTCTTTCTTCGCGTCAGCGGTTCGCTTCGCGGCGATTCGCTGCGCGGAAGCAGACGACGAAAGAGCACGACTCACAGCGCGCACTGCGCCTGCGCGAAACTCGTTGCAGCCACTGGCCGGCGGTGGCGCCGAGCTGCCGCCACACGCTCCGATGTTCCCTTTAACAGTGGACGCCTGTGTACATCGAAGAACTCTTGGCTGTCAGCGATGCGTTTGCCTTTTCAGATTCTGACGAAGCTACAACGACAACCGCAATGCCTGAGCCATCTTTCGACGTAAACCCAAGCCTTCCCGCCCGCCAACAACAACAGCTCCGATGCCTTCTGAAGAAATACAAGGACTGTTTCTCGTCGTCATCACGGGTCCGGCAAACGCCCCTTGCTAAACACCGTATCATAACGGAAGAAAATGCTCGACCACTCCGTCAGAGACCCTACCGGGTTTCGACGCGAGAAAGGGACGCCATTAAGAAGCAAGTCGACGAAATGCTACGCGACGACATCATCCAGCCGTCCAAGAGTCCGTGGGCGTCTCCCGTAGTGTTAGTAAGGAAGAAGGATGGAACCCTACGTTTCTGCGTCGATTATCGTCGCCTGAACGAAATCACGAAGAAGGACGTGTACCCTCTTCCACGGATAGACGACGCCCTGGATCGACTCCACAACGCGAAGTACTTTTCGTCGATGGACCTCAAGACCGGCTACTGGCCAATCGAAGTCGACGAGAGAGACCGAGAAAAGACGGCCTTTATAACACCAGACGGCCTCTTCGAGTTCAAGGTCATGCCCTTCGGTCTTTGTTCGGCACCTGCGACATTCCAACGAGTTATGGACACAGTGCTGGCTGGCTTGAAGTGGCAGACGTGCCTCGTATACTTGGACGACGTCGTTGTGTTTGCCTCAAGCTTCGACGAACACCTCCGGCGCCTTGAAGCTGTACTTGAAACAATCAAGACCTCCGGCCTCACTTTGAAGCCTGAAAAGTGCCGCTTCGCGTACGAGGAGCTCTTGTTTTTGGGTCACGTTATCAGCAGGGATGGTGTTCGCCCAGACCCGCGGAAAACAGCTGCCATCGCTGCCTTCGCGCCACCCACCGACACCAAAGCCGTGCGCCGTTTTCTAGGCTTGTGCGCCTACTACAGGCGCTTCGTCAAGGAATTTTTACGAATCGCCGAGCCGCTAACTCACCTTACGAAGACCGACGTGCAATTCAAGTGGGAAACGGCGCAAATCGAAGCATTTGAATAACTGAAACGACGCCTTCAGATGCCTCCGATACTAGCGCATTTCGATGAATACGCCGATACAGAAATCCACACCGACGCAAGCAGCGTAGGACTCGGCGCCGTCCTTGTGCAGAAGACTGCCGGGCAGGAAAGGGTCATCAGTTATGCTAGTCGGTCGCTATCAAAGGCAGAAACGAACTATTCCACAACGGAAAAGGAGTGCCTAGCGATCATCTGGGCTACATACAAGTTTCGCCCCTACCTCTACGGCAGGCCCTTCAAAGTTGTGAGCGACCACCACGCATTGTGTTGGCTAGCTAACTTGAAGAACCCTTCAGGTCGGCTCGCACGGTGGAGCCTACGACTTCAAGAATTCGACATTACCGTCGTTTACAAGTCCGGAAGAAAACATTCCGACGCTGACTGCCTGTCTCGCGCCCCCGTCGACCCACCGCCGCAGGACGACAAGGAGGACGAATGCTTCTTAGGAACCATAAGTGCCGACGACTTCGCCGAACGACAGCGAGCGGATCCAGAACTCAGGGGCCTTGTGAAATACCTCGAGGGCAGGACCACCGCTGTGCCGAAGGTATTCACGCGCGGACTGACGTCGTTTTTCTTGCGCAATGGTGTTCTCCTAAAGAAGAACTTCTCACCGCTTCGACCCGATTGCCTTCTCGTGGTACCCTCGACATTGCGGCCAGAGGTCCTCCAGGCTCTGCACGACGACCCGACGTCTGGACACCTGGGTGTTTCTCGCACGCTAGCAAGAATACAGGAGAAGTACTACTGGCCGCGCCTTTACGCCGACGTCACCCGTTACGTAAAAACCTGCCGGGACTGTCAGCGACGCAAGACACCGCCCACTAGGCCAGCCGGACTTCTGCAGCCTATCAAGCCACCACGGCGGCCGTTCCAGCAAATTGGGATGGACTTACTTGGGCCGTTCCCGACGTCCAATACCGTAAACAAGTGGATCGTCGTGGCAACTGACTACCTCACCCGCTACGCCGAGACAAAGGCCTTGCCCAAAGGCAGTGCCGCCGAGGTAGCCAAGTTCTTCGTGGAGCACATCGTCTTGCGTCATGGCGCCCCAGAGGTTCTCATCACCGACAGAGATCCGGCGTTTACGGATGTCCTAACTCAAGCGATCTTGGAATACAGCCACACAAGCCACCGCCGGACCACCGCGTACCACCCACAGACCAACGGCCTGACCGAGCGTCTCAATAAGACCATCGCCGACATGCTGGCTATGTACGTCGACGTCGAACACAAGACGTGGGACGCCATCCTTCCATATGTGACCTTCGCGTACAACACGGCCGTACAAGAAACGACGCAGATGACTCCATACAAGTTGGGCTACGGACGGAGCCCGGCAACAACGCTCGACGCCATGTTACCAAACGTGACCGACGAGGAAAATATCGACGTGACCACCTACCTACAGCGCGCCGAAGAAGCACGACAGCTGGCCCGCCTGCGAATCAAAACCCAGCAGCACACCGACAGCCGTCGCTACAATCTTCGACGACGCTTCATAGAGTACCAGCCCGGCGACCGTGTCTGGGTCTGGACGCCAATACGACGACGCGGAGTGAGCGAGAAGCTTCTTCGCCGATACTTCGGACCGTACAGGGTACTTCGGCGCCTGGGCGCACTCGACTACGAGGTTGTCCCTGACGGCATTACGAACTCTCAGCGGCGCCGTGCACGACCTGAAGTCGTCCATGTCGTGCGCCTCAAACCATATTACGCGCGTTAGCGAATCTGAGGACTGTCATTTTGCTTTATTATTGTACTTTCTTGCTTGTGCTTATTGTTTATTGTACTTTGTTGCTTTATTCTTGTTATTGTTGCATGTATTGGCCTGTTCTGTTTTAAGCATCGGGACGATGCTTTTTCAGAGGGGGGCATTGCCACGGGCGTTTCCTATTATCACTTATGCTTTATTCGGTTTTCGCCCACAAAGACTGTCAGCAACGCTCAGCGCGAACCGCGCCTTGTTCGAGAAGCTTCCTGATCATTGTAGATCGTTTTGTTAAGATTGCGCGCAAGACGCGCACACTCGAGCTCATTCTAGAATTTGCGCGACAGCCAGCGATAACGCTGGAATATTCGACGGCACATGTTTAAATGCCGACGCGCTTCACCGCTTGTCAGTTGATCGACGGACGACGTCCTGTTCGCCGCTATCATTGTACAGCGTGTATTGCTGTAGTTCTAGTTCTCAGTTTCTCGGCCACAAGTTCGGCCAAATAAACAGTTTCATCTCGGACGTGCTGACTGTTGTCTTCGTCGACGTCACGACCACGTGACAATATAGAAGGGTATATGAGCCATCCGCTGATGCATGCTTGTCGAGATAGCGATTTTGATTTCTTTTAAGTTAGGGCGAAATCATTGCACTGCTGTTTGAAAAATAACAAATAATTTTTTTCCTATTCCTTGATTGGCTTAATTATCTGTTGGTTTCATTAGTAGCATCTAACAACAAAAAAAAGAACCCCTCGAAAAATTCCCCTTCATTCGTTAAGATTACGACAAACACTTGCGTTAGCCCTAAAGTAAAGAGCAACTGCAAAAACGTCTAACTTTGTCATTTAATTACTATGCCTCGCTTGCCTAAGCTTAGTTCGCTTCCTTTACGTTGCTGAATTGTATGTAACTGAGAAGGTCGTAACGACATCATGAGAAGGGAGAAATAAGTTTCCACCACAATACGCGTACAAATGTTCGAAAGAGTTTTGTTCACCATAACTTGATCGGGCATTCTGTTCCTTAGGACGTTTATAAAAGAGTAAAGTAAGAATTGCAAATGTACATCTGAACGGTGTGATACGCGTGGAGTGTTTAAACATACACTAAAAAAGTCATATAATAAAGAGAAAAAAGAAACGGCAGCTCAAAATTACAGTCAAGAACCGAAACCGAAACGAAAGCTCTTTTTTGTTTCGGCGGCGACATCCTGTGCGAAGTTGCAGAACTAAGTCACTGGCTGAAAAAATAAACGCTGATCCGTCGCCAGGAATCGAACCTATGACGGCGCGCTTATGCCGCGCTCTGAACTTGAGCGATTAGCTCGCTCGGCCACGGTGGACGCCTTGTCGCCGGAGGTAAGCAAGGGTTTATCAATTTACCACAAACATTTGAACGACCGCGCTTCAAAAAACGCGTTAGGGAACAATGTTATACCAATTGCGGCAAGTTGAGAATGGCTTCAAACGAAAGCTGAGTGTCAAGACTACATGTGATTTCCTGACCATTAGCACGACTTGCTTAGTTTTACGACAGTGACCGTTTTTGTCTCGAAAAACAGGCCACATTTTTCGCCGTTTCCATAGACTCCCATTGTACAATCTTAACTGCTCTGGGAACAAAATTGAAGCTTACTGCAACATGATTGCTGCAGTCCTCTCGTGCGTTTAGGTTCCCAGAAGCGCTCTGTGGTCTGCGTTTTTCAATATTCACCCTCTACACTTAATTATTCGGGAAAAACTCGCCAGTTCCATTGAAAACACGCTAGCTTCGTGCCGCGGCCGCCAGGGGCGCTGGCTGTGATGTGTCCACACAAGTACCTCGGAGTATGGGTAAATGAGGGGGATAGATATATGGAGGCACAAGAGAAAGCATCGGTAGCAAAGGGAAAGAGGAATGCTGCAATTATGAAGCACAGAGCTTTATGGGGATACAATAGGTACGAGGTGCTTCGAGGGCTGTGGAAGGGTGTGATGGTCCCGGGGCTTACATTTGGGAACTCAGTAGTGTGCATGAAGTCAGAGGTACAATCAGGAATGGATGTAAATCAAAGGACGGTGGGCCGCCTCGCGTTGGGCGCTCACGGGAAGACGACAAATGAGGCTGTAAAGGGTGATATGGGATGGACAGGCTTTGAAGTGAGGGAAGCTCAGAGCAAAATGAGATTCGAAGAGAGGCTTAGGAAAATGAAGAACAGTAGATGGGCAGAGAAGGTTTTCAGGTGTTTGTATAGAAAAAGCGTTGACACGCAGTGGAGAAAAAGAACTAGGAGGCTCATCAGTAAATATACGGCTAGCAGTGCGGGCGATATGGCAACAAGGAGCATTAAGCGGAAGGTCAGAGAGGCGGAGAGGACTTATTGGATGGCAGCGATGGAAAAGAAGCCGGCTCTGAGTAACTACCGAAAGGGAAAAAACGAAATAAGGAGGGAAAGGTTTTATGATAATTCAAGAGGAAGCGCTTTACTGTTTGAAGCAAGGTCGGGCTGCCTTAGAACGCGTCGTTATAAAGCGAGATTCAGTAACGAAGAAGAACAATGTACATGCTGCGGGGGAACTAAGGAAACGATGGAACATGTACTGAGTGAATGTGGCGATATTCACCCAGGTATACGTGTGGGCACGAGTCTACATGAAGCCTTGGGTTTTAGGGACAACAATGGAAAGCTGCACACGTCCGCGATAGAAATAAGTAAGAGACGGTTAGAGTACTGGTGGCAGAAAAGTAGAGATAAAGAACAAAAATAAATAATGGGGGGAAAATAAGGTCATTCTGCCTTAAGAGGCAGAGAGATGGACCGTGAATTTATATTTTTTTGGTATAATAACATAGATTTAATCAATATAGATAAGGTATTAGGCCAACATGAAACAAGGAAGCTTTTTTTTTTTTTTCGAGCCTGGTGGCAGACATGTCACCGCCCCGTTTTAAAGGGGACGCTCATAGCATCCATCCATCCATCCATCCATCCATCCATCCACAAAAGCTGGATAGGAATATGATATGGAACATGTTATGATTTGCTTTTCTTACGCCATGTGCTTGGTTTGTCTCTCGCACACAAGTCCGCCATTAATTCTACAAGACTGGGCGTTCAAGCCGACCTTGTGCAAACATGGACACAAGAAAGAAGTCAGGGCACCAAGTATTGACTTCTTTCTTGCGTTCGCTTGTACGCCTTGTCTTTTAGATGAATGCTAGCTCAGTTCTTTGTTATTCCAAGTCTCCTATGTCAAAGCGCCTTGACATTTCAGGATGCTTTTTGTCCCGCTGCTGTGCGTGCTGGTGGCGCTTAGCGCGGAAGCCAACGGGCTTCAGGAACCAGGTAAGCAGCTGCAGTTCGTTGCTCGTGTGTCTGCAGCACCCTCTGCGCAGGACGTGGTGTACTGCCGGGCGCAATTATCGTGGACGTGCGCCACGGGCTACTGCTGCCGCAAGGCCACTCGCGCGAGGAGTTGGAGCCGGTGATACGCGACAGCCTGCGCATCCTGGACCTCTACCTACACGAAACCGGCGGAGCCAATAGGCCATTCAGGGTCAAGCGGTCCGCGAAACCCATCGGTGTGGACGAGAGCCGCGAAGGAAAGGTCAAGCGACGAAGCCGGCCGAAGGCCAGGGCTAAGCGCAGCTCCCGCTACGCGCTAAACGCATTCTCGATCAACCCCAAGCCGGCGAACAAGTCAGGCGGATACTACACGCTATTTGCCCGGGTGTCTGAAGCTGTCCTTCAAGACCTGATGGCGCAACGACCACCTGCCGGCAAGTCGCATCTTCCAAGGCACCGGCAATCGCCTAACCATTACTCAGGCGAGCTGTTCCAGTACGTGGCCAGCAGCACAGCCGGCCAGCCACGACTGCCACTACCACCACAGGTGAGCCACGGGGCGCGTCTGTAACCGTAGCCCCGGTCAGTAGCACGCACGCACGCACGCACGCACGCACGCACGCACGCACGCACGCACGCACGCACGCACGCACGCACGCACACACACACACACACACACACACACACACACACACACACACACACACACACACACACACAAACACACACAAATACTGCCACGCGGGCTTCTATTGCCACTGTTATTTAAACGGAACGTAACACGTATAAGCACTGGCTTGCGAAAACCGCACCCGAATGTCTGGAAACCTTCCAGATTGTTTTGACGTCTTCTGATAGGCTTGAGCGCGCAAAAACGAACAGTTGAAAAATGGAATACCAACTAGCCCGTACCCAGACCTTATTCAAGGTAATTGTAAATGGTAGCGAAGCTTCCATAGAAGCCCATACGTTCAGAAAATGGCTGCGTATCAACTGCTCATGGGGCTTAGCGCCATCTGTATGAGGAGGGAACACTTCCGGCGGAACAAAAAATAAAGCGGATGTGATGCAATATCCGGTAAAAAAGTGACGTCATTTTGTTGTCACTAGCGCGAAATTTGACCTCAAAATATTTTTCTTAGGCCCCTGATCGTTAAGGACTCGCGCTACGGCGAGCCGGCAAGCCCTTGGCGAGTGCGCTTGAAGCCAACGCTAGCTAAACTAATATCGACCCGTGACTAAACAGCGGTGTTTAAGTGTACCGCCGTTGAATTCGCCTTGGTTTTACTAGGAAACCTTATTCTTGGAGCTTTTATTCTGCGTTCGTGTCATCTTCCATAGCGTGAATAAAGTAGGCAGCAGCGTACCTCTCATGTTTACAACGTTGCTGGTTTGCTTCGCACATGCGCAGGGGACTTAAAGAGCGCACTGCCTGTGTGCTTCACTTCTAATGAGAAGAAATGACGCCTGGTCCCGCCAAAATAATGATATTTCAGTTTTATTCAATGGTCACATTAACGCAATTTTATCACATCCTACACAATGCGCAACAAATGTCGTAATAAGTATAAAAAGTGCCTACACTACATGCATGTGTTTTGCCTTATGTTCCGATACATTAACCTTACGTGTAACGTATCAAGACATGCGAATTGTAGCGCGACAGATAACTTACCGATCTGCTCACCGATAGCAGGAAATAAAGTTGGCACTGCGTGTTCACGAAGGAAACCGGGCAGCAGAAATACTGATTCATGAAAATACAGCAAGCACACTACTCCGAACCGTGGCGCCGGTGTCTTATCTAGAAGAGAGGGCTCGCCAGGCGTACGCCTGTTGCTATTGCATCCTTGGAACACCACATCGTTTCCGCGAGTACCGAGGAAAGCGTTCAGCGTGAAATGTTAGCCGCGTCGTGCCGTTGCCCATTGAACACCGCAGCCAACACGTTCACCAACGATGAAACGCACCTCGCAGCTTCGCGAACACCAAAATCAAATTCTCACCACAATAATTCACAGAACGCGTGCAAGTGCGAAACAGCAGAACACGTGAGGGGGCGTGTCGTTGCAGACAAACTTACGAGCGCGCCTTTCGATGCACCGCAAGGGCTGCACTGAATAACAATGACGTGCGCCTCTCTTCAGGGGGCGCTAAGAAAAGTGTTTTTCGTAATAATTAAACACTATCATACATTCTTGACACATTGCACCTACATAATATTGTTCAGAAAATAAATGTAATTTGTAAAACATAAAGATTGCTTCGCCCTTGAATAAAACTTGGCTTTTCGGTATTAGTGTTTGTTCCCTCCAAACATATAGTCGCGCTTCAATCGCAGCACCCATAATTCCTCTTGCTGGTGTCGTTGACAATAGGTTCTGAACCGCTTTTCACCCGAAGCTTCGCGACCTATTTGAATCGACCTTGGTTTATTCTGGAACTCACGCGGCCACCAGCGATAAGGCTCGAATGTTCAATGCCCCATCTAGAAATGCCGACGCGCCTTACCGAGATCAGATTATAGATCTTATGCAAAAGCTGCCCCATCTAGCGGCCGCCGTGCGAATTTCCGCCATGTTGAAGGCTAAGCGCGCTCCGCATGTGCACACACGGAGCGTACTTATCGACGTGTGGCGGCTGACGGGAACGGCAATGCCGACATATTTTCGTGTGCCGTGCTGCTGAGATTTAGGAAATTGGGATGCTGGAAAAAATATTTGCAGGAAACCAGCCTCCTTATGTTATTAGATTTCCTTGCGGCCGACGAGAAGCGGCAGATGGTTCCGTTGCTCCGGCTACCGCTAACGAGTAACGCCGTCTTTACGTTCGCCATTCCTTAATAGATGCGGTATGTGACAGCATCGGCACTCATCAGAGAACACTCTTTCGTGTCCTGCCGGAACGAGACAGTTTTCGCGCCGTGTACTTGCAGGCATAGTCAAACCGGCTTCGTGTGCGCGCTCCAAAGCTGCATCGCGGCTACTCGCGCATGCCTGCGCAGTTGGTGACACCATTACTTTGTTCATCAGGTTGCGATAACAGTTACATGTTAGGTAGCTCGTGCGTGTCATGCATTCTCAGCGAACGGACCGATTGTGCTGGAGCGTGATGTTCGTAGTTTGTTTTCGACTCTGAAGTTTAACAAGGTAGCATTTATTTGGTGGGATGCCTTGCGCGCGTACTGCTTCCTTATGCATATTTTTAAAGAATAGCGTGTGCTATTACTGCCTAATTCAGAGGGGCAGCCCGGATCACCTGACTCCCCCCACTTTCTTTTTTATGTGTACGCCAAGAAGAGCACATATCAGGTTCTCCCAGCTGACGCTGATCCCCCTTCGGAAAAATCCTGCATTCACCTCTGTGTGCTATGAAATGTTAACAGATGCTTGTGTGTGGCCCTTTTTGTATGAAACTGAAAGAAATGCTGTTCCCGCAGATGCGTTACATTCGACCGTGGGTGTGCTACCGTTGGTTACGCGCTGAGGTGGTTCCGCAAGCGTTCAGTCGGCGATGCAAAAATCCTAGCTGCAACGGGTTGAAATTGTAAGGCGCCAGTAGGCCCCAAAAGCGACGATGTGAACGCAGACATTCTTGCGGATCGTGTCATTTATGAGTACATGTCGGAAGGATACTTCATATAATGCCAGCTAATCGGCGCCTCCTTCTTGGAGCAGCTAACGCTTTTAATGTTCACTTGTCACGCGCGTGAGAAGCGGACCTTTCTTACTCTTAGCCGTGCGGTAATTCTATGCAAAACATACGTTGAAAACAGCAGCGAAATATTCCTTGTTTCAAAAATAACAAATAGGACAACGTTTTATTTAAAATAACATGCACGATACATTAGGTCGACGTAGGCTGTCCCTTATGAAATACGCTTTGAAATGGGTCAACAGCACTCTTACCGTCATCGCTGTGCCTAGGCGCGTCGCGAGCCTCCTCCTAACCATCCTACACTACACGCATAATGTTCCGATAGCTAACAGCGCTTCATTCGCTACACTGAAAACAGACAAAATTTATAACCAAGCGCAAACCTTCACTCTCAATGACGACAGGCTTACATGTGACTCGGTGACAAACTTGTACTTACTTCACGTTGCGAGGCAGTTCTTCACACGTAATAATTGTCAGCGTAAAAACTAAAAAAATGCCGGTAGCGTGTACAGGCTCGTCTGACGTTTGTATGCCCCGATTGTCGACTATCAAAGCAGATCCAAGCAAGAAATAGCAGCGACAGCAATACGATTCGGACACAAGCCCCCAACATGGCGCCGAATCGGTACCTTCGTCAAACCTCGGACAGATGGCAGCAGTTTTGCATACGTTATACTCCGACTTCCGACACGAGCGCGCGCGAGGACGTTGCGTTTCGACACGCCGAGCTGGCGACGCTACGCCAGGCGCAAATTGGTCTCCCCTACACGAGCCGGCTCCAACGCACCGGTGCAATCGCATCTAGAGGAGAGCATGCATAATAAAGCGAATAACGCGCCGCGCCACCTGTCGGGAACCGACGAAACAGCCCAAGAAGCAAGTTGAGAGTCCGGCGCAGCCGCGCGCGTCTGGCGCGAAATGCAGCAGGATCTTTCTAAAAAGGCAGGGCGTGCAAACAAGGACACAAGAAAGAAGTCAGGACACCTTGTTTGCACGCCCTGTCTTTTTAGAATGAATACTTACCAACTAGCTCAGCTCTCTGTTATTCTATGCAGCAGGATCTATTCGGAGCCGAGCGACGCCCGAGCGCGCCAGCAGGAGTCGGCCGCGTCGGCGGTAAGCCGACGCCGGACTATTCACCGCCAGATTGGGCTATTGGTGGCAGCACCGTCGCCACGTTTGTGTGGATAGGCGGTCGGCGGCGTGTACACAAATGTACGCTGCGGCGCTTCGCCGTAGGCGGTTTGAGTCAATTGTCGGCGAATAAAGCGCGTTGACTGCAACCTAATGGTGGTCTATACGCCCACCATTGCCACATTAATGCACGAAACCGGCCTTAAGTTCCTAATATGTGTGAGAGAAGCGCAATCTGCCAATCAATGGGGTACTGGCCTTCGGTCACATTCGGGTTTTGCACTGTGCTCGATGTTTTTTCTTGCTTTATTTGCACGTGTTTAAATTGTGTTTTGCCTATACCACAATATAATTAGTGTTGCGCGACTGAGCCAATTAAGTATTTACTTCCTGCTCTGGCGGCTACAAAAAAAGAGAGCCTGTATTTCTGCGTAATTACATGAAGTAGAACTTTGTGCAATCTGCCTTTCGATTTGCAGGAACTAGCTATAGAAATCTGCTATAGAAATGCGTGGCTTCAGGTCTTTTTTCACCGCTAACCGGTCTGCAGAAGCTAGTTCATGCTTTGCGGTATCACAAGGATTTCCAAATCGCCAACACTTCACGAGGTGGTATCGCTAAAATTCAGCATTCGCGCCTAGTCGTTTAGTACTTTTTGTTTTATTTAGGACGACGCCAAATGCACTTTGTGACGCGCTTGAACGACAAAGTTGTACCCACATTGCAATGATTTTGGTGAATGGGCCGTACGATGGTTAGACCTAGCGCCATACCGACACGTGCATGCACTCACTTATTAGAGTGCATAAAGTCTCGTAAGGCCAAATGCCTATATATATCGTGTAGGCAACGTACAAGCATTTGATACTGTCCTAGCGCAACGGAATATGCTGTAATCTGAGGACGTGCATGACGTACTCACGCATGCGAACACGGTGTGGCTAGCAGACGACGCAAGGAGCCATCCACACCACGGGGTTTCATCCGCTCGCCGCGAGGTGGCGACTCTGCTCAATCTCGCGACCAATACAGAGCTGTTTTTTGCTGACGTTACGCTATTTTCTCAAATCTCAAGCGCCATTTTCTCAAAATCAGCTGTTGCGGCAGCCGCAACCGCGGCATCAATCAAAATCCATGCCGTGCGAAGCCGCTTGTTCACTCGAGAGAACGCGCGCGAACGATCTCGCGCTCCGTTCGTTTGTAGCAGACGACATGCTCGTTATGACGCGGCATGACGTCACCAAAAAAGAAAACATCAAGCAAAAAAAAAAAAAAAGAAATGGCCACGCCACTTAGAGTGGCGTGGAATCTCCGGCTTCAGTCAATCGCGTGCGCCTACAGAACGAATGCGAACGAACGGTGCCAGAACAAAGATATCCGATCGCCCCCCAGGCCCAGGTAGCACAAAACGGATAATTGACGTTTTATAAACGTTTATCCGAGACGATAAAAACGTTTAGAAAACGTCACGGAATAGAAGCTGAAGGTCTAGAAAACGTTTTATATCTCGTCTAATGTCCGGCTAGAATCCGTTTTTAAGACCATCTAGAAAACGTTTTTAAGACGTTCTAGAAAACGTTTTAAAAACGTTTTAAAAACGTCGCAAAAATCCCATTTTTAAAACAGATAAAAATATCCCATTCCATCGTCTTTGAAAAGACATTTTCTAAACGTTTTTAAGACGATCTAGAAAACGTTTTAAAAACGTCGCAAAAAATCTTATTTTAAAAATAAAAATATCCCATTGCATCGTCTTTGAAAAGACGTTTTCTAAACGTCTTTGAGACGTCATGCAGGATCTCTTTTCTTTTAGCTGTTTTGTTTTTGCGCATGCAATTATAATAGTGCACGTTTTTAGGAAGCCCCCTCTGTTATAGTAATTACAGTTGCTTTATTCTGTAATTACTATTACAGAGTGAGAGCTCAGTAGATTCACAGACAAAAGTGGTCATGTCATCATTTATTATGTAAAACAGCAACGATTCCCGTACAGCATAGAAACGCGAAAACCACGAAATGCGATTTAGCATGCGACCAGATATAATTATTCAGAAGCGTCAAAAGAGCGCAAAATATCGCTGTAATTAAAATGCAGCTATATAGTACCCAACCTTCAAGAACACTTCTTGTTGCACGATTCATCATTAGCAAAATTGTTGTCAAACAACTAACAATGCAATATGACAAAATTTAGGATCTGGCACAGCCATTCTGCAATATGTAAGCGTCGACTCATTAGCTTTACTTAATCAAACGCAAAGATGAAGTGAAGAGAAATTGTCGAAAAGGGAATGTCGCTGAAGCCGACGACTCGACAAGGGGACTAGTTTCCGTCAGGCAGGGGCGTAGCGAGAAATTTTTTTCGGGGGGGGGGAGGGGGTTCGACCATACTTTATGTATGTTCGTGCGTGCGTTTGTATGTGTGCGTGTATATAAACGCGAGCAAAATTGAAAATTTTCGGGGGGGGCGGTTGAACCCTCCCCCCCCCCCCCCTTCTGGGAGGCTACGCCCCTGCCGTCAGGGCCCTGACGAAGACAAGCATTCACGATGAAACATTTCCTCAACGCTTCATCTTCCGCTGAACCTTTTTCTTGTAGGAAGGAGAGAGAGAGAGAGAAGGAACAGAGGATAGGCAGGGAGGTTAACTAGCGTCCAGTTTGCTACCCTACTCATGGGAGGAGAATGAGGGAGTAAAAATAGAGAGAAAGACACACATTTCACAACACACACACAGAGGAGTGTATCACAGGTGGTCACTCAATTTGGTGGCTTGAAGTACTGCAGGAGGGCTCGTGTGGTTTTCTGGGCTGATGTGCTATGAAGACAGACTCCCAAGATCTTTCCTTCGGGAAAAGGCCGACCGTCAAGTCTCCTGAAGGCACACTGGAGGGTCCGGCGATGTGTTTGAAATAGCATACAGCGGCACAAATGACGATCGATAGTCTATGCAGTTGCAGTTATCGCACATTGATGAATCTGCCCTACCAATCCGATAGGTGAATGAGTTAGAAGACGCTACACCGAGCCACAGTCAACACAGCATCACAACAAAAAGACGTGGACAGTAGAAGTGGACAGGACAGCGCTTACTCCTGTCCACTTCTACTGTCCACGTTTTTTTTTTTTCAGTGTTCTTCAACCTAATTTTCCGAACATGAACGTAAACCAACAGGCCCAACTCGCCATCTTGCTCCAACACAGAATTCTAAGCAGGAAAGGAGGCATACACCAAGCACCTGGTGTGTGTCTCCCTTCGTTTCAAAACAATCGTTCAGTAGCGCTACATAAGACCACAGTTAGTGGAAATCGACTCCAATGTGTTGAAATCACTAATAACAAAACAAAACTGCAAAATAATATTTGGCCCACCCAGCCAAGAATGCGTAATGAAAAAAGAACGTAAATTGCTTGCAAAATCACTGTTGCTGAAGTGTATTGCTCACAAAATGAAACTTTTAGGAACGTTCTTACAACATGCCTCTGTTGGAACATTTCTCGTTGAAAAAAATGTTGGAAAAAGCTCTGGCATCATTACAGAAGTAAGATAGACGTTGGAAACAAAAGGCGCCATTTTAGACGTTAGCTAAAAATATTTGTGGATGCAGCAGACGTGTTTCAAACGGCACCCACTAAAGAAGTAACGGTTTCAGGCTTCGAAATGCAGCGTACAAAACTTATGACAGAAATTATGGTCTGACATCCCTAGAGAGCGCACAGTTAAGCTTAAATGTGCCATGGCTAGCAGAAGATATGAACACTGTAAGTTACAGCGACATATAACAACAAGTACAACTAAACCAACTGTAGCGCGAAAACAAAATATATGAACAGAAAACTAATCGAAACGACCACAAAAATTACAATGAATGAGCCACTTACTAAAATGAATAAATAAAAATTAGGAATATGAAAATACCAGCCTGATAAAATAAAACATATTTCTTTTATGATGCCCAGTATTAGAAAATGGCAGGCCAAAAGAACAAATTATTAATATGATAAGACACTTCAGCTAAAGAAATTGGGACTCTTCCCCATTTTTTACTCAATAAGCACACAGCTGTAAACTCATGATTGTCAGAGGCAGATCAGAATATTGCACTTAGTATACATCACATTGCTCAGTGTCAAAATATCACAATGTGTGGCAAGTCAGTCTGAACACGCGGCTTCATGACAGGTACTTGATGGAAATCACTAGGCACATCCGGAAGTCTGCAAAGAACACTACAAACAGCATACACACGAAAGTTGTGCCATTAGCAGCATGGGGCAGCGTTCCACGTCAAATATATTTTAGCATAATAGCCCTAGTGCGGTTTCTTGAAGAAGCCGACAAACAAAGACGCTCAAAAAAGTTAACTGCTTTACAAACTGTGACCTTTTGTTTTTGAAAGTTTCCAAGGAAAAGAGGATAATGTCAATATCTTGACATCCATCTTTTTTTCATACTAAAACATGTCAGTCACCCATCAAAAAGAAGAAAGTGATAATTTAGTTGGTGTAGCCTTTGTTTCTAAACATCTAGGGCAAGTACCACCTGCAATAAATAGGAGAAAAGATCATTTCATTATTTGCTATTATACCTAAAATAGGACGGTGTGAAAAGATGAAAACTCGATAACACCGCACGGCGACAGAGAGCGAGCCTGCTATATTTAACCAGGCACAAAAGACGCGCAATTAGAGAACCTCTTGCTTCTGCTAAGAGCTGCAGGCTTTACCGAGAAAGGAGGAGGTTAACAGAGTAGGGGAAACATAAATTACAAGTCCGAAAGCGCATCGAGATAGTCAAGGCAGCACTGAGAAAAAATGCCGAATGCCGAACTCCTCCCCGTGAAACGCGTCTGACTCTCATGCCCTCAGAAATTCGCAACTAACAGAAAAGCGTGACCAGCCTCTCGTTACATGCAGCTAGCACTGTGGAAGAAACCATGAACCAGTACGCTATCGCTGCAAAGATTCTCTCAATAATAAACCATCTTCAGCGCTAGCAGACAAAGACAAAGACAAGGACTTCGCGAGCATAGGTTAAACGTTACTAGCAAGAATAATTACGGTCATTTGTCTGTGAATTGCTTGGAGTGCGGTTGCGCACCATTGTATGCTTCATGCACTGTTCTGGCGAAGCACAAAGATAAAGACGTGCGGGAGATTATTGAAGCCCAAGCTATCTTTCGAAATAGTGACACGTGTGTGAGTGCACCGTCATTTGATCTTTTGGATAGGGGCCTTTCTGATTGGCTAGAGTGTAGAATGAGGTGGCGAATTGTGCATGGATAAATAGATTGCTGTTTCCTGAAAATAAAAGTGTTGAAGTTAGCGCATTGTGGTGTCGTCTCTCCTTCGTCCTTGTCTGCTAGCGCTGAAGATGGTTTATTATTCAGCATACCAACAAGCCCAAAAAATGGCAATCCTAAAGATTCTCTCATCCACAAACTTCAGTGACACAATAAAACATATGACACATGCCGTAACTTCCAACAATGCAGTTTTAAAATTGGGTGCGCGAAGCTCTGCGTTCGTTCACCGCCATTGCGCGTGCATTATACGCTACGTACGCGACAAACGCTATCTGCGTATCCCATTGTAAAACTGGCTACTCCGCATGCGTCGTACGCCATCCTCTTGCGTACTCACGTTAAGTGGTGGAAATAGCATATGCGCCCAACGAACGCTATCTTTGCGTACCCTATTATAAAACTGCTTCTTACGCGGCACACGCAGCTTAAGCTAATGTGTATCTTGAAACTACCTCATGAAGCGGCCAAGAAAAGACAGTCATTTTACTGAAATTAGGTTAACAAATATAAATATGGTTTTCGCTCATGTTCGTTCGAGCATGAACGGAAACCATGACGTGCATTTACGTTTAGACAGCTTTATCATGTATGCTGAATGAATTCCGCAGTAACGTACTGCTGAAACATGTCGCACATGCAGCCCGTGATGCAATGGAACACGCTTTTCATTTGCCATAGTTCTCAAATACTGAGCACATATGCAGTAAAAATGAACTTACCTTCAAAAATGACAGAAGCCCGTGGTTTACAGTATCCGCAAATCCACAGAAAACTAACCGCACATCAAAGTAACCACGCCCGTCCCTCGAGCATAGAAGAAAGGAAGTTGCGAGAGCGTCCCGCGCGCAAGCTGATGAGTGAAGTTTTCCGCAGAGAATCTTACGGGACTCTAACCGTCAGTCAGCGTAACAGTCGCTCCACACAGACATACTTGCATTCGGGTCCACAAGTTTAACACGCAGCGAAGTATAGTTTCTTCACAGCTGCGTTTATAGCCTCCACGAACCACGACACAAGCACGAAATATAGCAAAAGAGTGTATGACCGGTGAGCTCGACCGCCCATGCGAAATCGGCGAGTTTAACTGACATTGCAGAAGGAACGGCCGCGCGGATGGATACAGTCAGCGCTAAGGCCTTCGTGCGGAAGTTAGACGGTTATCGCTGCAAGTAAATTACAGTAAATTACGTAAAGTTTACTGGTTAACGAACTTTGAAGTCTTCATTATTGCTGATGCAATGTAGACACCGTACGCCTTTATCCTTTTGCGCGTTACTTTCTTTATCGCAATGAGAGATGGCGTGCGCAGGCTCGAGTTCAAATTTCAATTCGCGGTGGTTAATGCTTGCCCATGCATGCATGGGCCAAGTGGCGCGCAGTCCGCTGCTGGGTGACAAAACGTCTTATAAAGTGCGTCTTCTAGACGTCACGAACAAGACGTTTTTAAAACGTCGAAATGGGTTTAGGATCGAACAAACGTCTTGAAATATACGTTCCATACCAAAATGGTCTCGAAAAATGCCTTTTCTAGACGTTATCAAAAACGGATATAATACGGATTTTCTGTGACGTTTTTAAAACGTCGAAATTGGCTTAGAATCGAACAAACGTCTTGAAATATACGTTCCAGACCAAAATGATCTTAAAAAATGCGTTTTCAAGACGTTATCAAAAACGGATATAATACGGATTTTCTGTGACGTTTTTAAAACGTCGAAATTGGTTTAGAATCGAACAAACGTCGTGAAATATACGTTTCAGACCAAAATGGTCTTGAAAATGCGTTTTCTAGACGTTATCAAAAACGAATATAATACGGATTTTCTGTGACGTTTTTAAAACGTCGAAATCGGTTTAGAATCCGTTTTATCCCATTTATCCCTAAAAAAACGTTTTCTAGACCATGTGTGCTACCTGGGGGGGGGGGGGGGGGGGCGATCGGAAATGGCCACGCCACTCTGAGTGGCGTTGCCATTTCTTTTTAACACGAAAGTGTTTTATGCCGGGGTCCACCAAGACTTCAGTGACGTATTTCCGTCACGGAAATGACTTAGAAAAAATTTACACTATCAGATGTCAAAGAAAAATGTTCCGTCAACGGGCATCGAACCCACGACCACTCGGTCCGCATCAACAGATGCTAGGCACGCTATCCACTGCGCCACGGCCACAGATTCTAGAAGCTTTACAAACGCGCCTTTTATATCTACCACTTTCCCGGTCGGCGGGGTGGTGTTGCCTTCTGGGAGCGGTAAAGTAATTCGTCATTACTGTGGCCTCCGCGATTAGCACCTGGAACGCGTTACACGTCCGTCTTAACACACCGAGAGGTGGCGATCTTAGACCAAGCGTCGTAAAAGCGTCGGCCTCGCTCATAGCATCACGCTGATCCAAACCAAAAATAGCTCTGCGACGCGCGCCTGCCTCACCTGGCTGTAACACCCCGTTCACCGCTGACGCGCTCGCCCCGAGAAAAATCGCGGCCGGGCTACCGGGGCGACAGGACGTGCTTTGCGTTTCCCTCTAGTCCGGCCGTGGTGTCAATCACATTTTATCATGTCGCGGGATGGCGACCAAGTTCAGCGTCCAATATGCCATGCTATTCTGGCTATCACACCTCGTTATCTGATTACGCTTTCATCGTTAACTACTACCGCTACCACACGGGTTTGCTTAATCATTTAGCATGGACGTTAGTCGTCGGGATGGAGATGTACCACCCATAATCAAAGTGAGTGTATCCACGTTAAACGGTACTATATTAATAATAATAATAATAATAATAATAATAATAATAATAATAATAATAATAATAATAATAATAATAATAATAATAATAATAATAATAATAATAATAATAATAATAATAGCTGGGCTTTAACGTCCCAAATCCACGATGTAATTATGAGGGACGCCGTAGTGGAGGGCTCCGGAAATTTCGACCGCCTGGAGTTCATTAACGTGCACCTAAAGCTAAGTACACGGTAAACGGTAGTATAGCTGCCAGACATCAATATACATTGTGCAAACTCTCTTATATCAATTCAGTTACTTCTGTAAATATTTAGTTACTTCTGTAAGGGCACGCTTTACTTTCGTGTTATTCCGATTCCTATGAAGGAGGGATCAACCATCTTTTTTTTTTGCTTGTTTTCTTTTTTGATGACGTAATGCCGCGCCATAACGAGCATATCATCTGCTACAAACGAACGGAGCGCGAGACCGTTCGCGCGCGTTCTCTCGAGCGAACAAGCGGCTTCGCACGGCATGGATTTGGATTGTTGCGGCGGTTGCGGCTGCCGCAACAGGTGATTTTGAGAAAATGGCGCTTGCAACGGGTGCTTCGCTTGCTAGGTTAGCGTTTCTCGAAGCAGATGCAGAACGGTAGGAGGTGCGAAATGCGTTTGAAGAGATGAGCGAGTGTGAAGTCCGGCGTCGCTTTCGTTTCTCGAAACGTACTGTACGTTGGTTGTGCGACGAACTCGACCCCGTCATCGGGTGCCAACGAGCCAGTGGGATTTAAACAGAGCGGAAGGTGTTGTGCGCGCTGAAATTTTTTGCGATAGGATGCTTCCAGCGAGCTGTCGGCAGCGAGGAATTCATCGGCCTGTCGCAGTCGTCCGTCAGGAACACGCCATTACTGTCGTTCGCGGGCAAAAACGGTGGGTGGCCTTTTCCGGAGACCAGAGACGCGAAGAGCGAACAAAGGCGGTGTTCGCGTGGCTCGGGCGGATTCACGTTGTGGTCTGTTGGGTGGATGGTCGCTCATCGGCATACAGAAGCCCTATGGCCTGAGCTCCGCGGACACGACGCATTACATGTCGCGCAAGGGATTCTACGCATTCAACACCATGATCGTGAGTATTATTCATGCATTGTATGCGTAGCAAGTTGTTTCATTTATATTGTTTAAACCTTCCGCTTTACTGAGGCTGTTGCAACTGAGTATAGTGGGAGCGGTATTTTCGATCTCTCCAGAACGGGAATTGGTTCGTTTGAGCACACTTCGCTTAGGGTAAGCGATGAAATCATGCGACGCGGGGTACACTTGGTTCAGCGGCCTGCACTGTGCATAATATTACCGTTGCTCGTTCGCCTTGTGTACCCTGAAGCTTGATTCTCGATTTGTATTTGTTGAGAGTAGCGCTCTCAGAATGTGCCGTAGTATGTCCTTATTTTTCATTGTGATGGACGTTACATGGATCAGTACATGTACATTAAGTACGCATTGTTTCATAACCCTTTTTTCAGTCGCAAGTTTTTTTATGTTGTAGGCATTTGTGATACATTGCCTTAAACATACAGCAGCAATTTGGATAAAAGGCTTTGGTGGCTGGAAGATGGGCTGTTCCAAGCAGTAAACATGCAGACTACCCTTTGACACTGCACTGTCCGCGTGTTAGAACTGATGGTACAAGTCCTACCCTGCCCATGATTTGTTCATAGCTATGTTTTAACAGTCGGTAACAGTACAGACAGATGTAGTTACATTAACATAATAGTTTACCAAGGTCTTTTATGGGTACAATATTGACTAAACTGAATTCTGCAGAGATGTGATGCCGACCTCTGGATGTCATTCCATGTTTCCCAGGGTCATGTTGTGACTCGTGGGTATGGCGGAGGAGCCCTCTCCGTCAGCACCTGGAAGTAAAACGGCGGCTTGCTCGGTAAGTGCTGTCAATGCTTGCCACATTTAAGACGTTATCACTACAGCTGTCATGCCGCCCTCGTGCAGGAAACTCCAGTTATCCATTGGGACCGTCGCTCCTGACACCAGTGCCCGGACGACCATCTCGTCGCACCCCTGAGAACCACTACAACAAGGCCCACGCCGCCTTGCGCAATATTGTGGAGAGGTGCATCGGGGTCCTAAAGAGCAGGTTCCAAAGCTTGCAGCGTTACCAGACCCTGCTCTACAACCCCGATCGAGCAGCCGCCATCATTGCTGCTTGTGCAGCTCTGCACGACATTGCGTTGGCGGCACATGAGCCTGTTCTCGAAGGGGACGATGACGACACCGACGATGCTGAGCCGCTGCCAGCAGCGGCTGAGCTACCACCACAACGGGAGCCAGCAGCAGCGCAACCGTGTAGTGAACCTATTTCGAGGACCACAGGGCCTGCATGCTGAGCACCTGCGCAGAGTACGCCGTCGCCTGCAACGACCTCGGCAGCATTGTGGGGTGCGGTTTGTCTTTGTTCATTGTTTGTCACTGACATGAACAAAAGGCCGTTTTTTTACTACACTTCAAATGTGTGCTACACATATCAATGAAACAGGGTTCTCCTATCAATGAATAACCCCCTTGCATAGGTCGACAAAAAATGTCGAGCTCACCCTGACTTACTCATGAAATATATTTTGCCCTTGGGGCTCACTCGAACTCACTCATCAAAATTTTCCTTGAGCGGATTCACTCGGACTCAGGCTCACTAAAATTTTTTGCAACCAGTCTCAAACTCACCGTAGTATTACTCACCTGGACTCACAGCTCGATCTGAATCTGAGTGTGTCGACTCATGAGTGAGTTTGCCGGCCTATGACCCCTTGTCACACAATGCCATGCTGATAAAATACTTCGACCAGGTTGCAAAATATGGTGCTTCACACTAAGCACAAGTGAGAGCTCAACTGTGAATAGCACATGGTGCCATTCAGAGCCAAAGTGGTAACCTGAAAAGGCTGTTTGAATCAGGACAGCAACATTCGCTAGCTTTAGTGCAACAAGGATCGTGCTTGTAAATGAAGTGAACAACATGGGTGGTGTCAGAAGTTATATTTTATTACAAGTATTGCGAGCAATGCACATAAAAAGGAAAATAAATAAATATCCCTTAAATTTAATGCCAAGGAAAATAACATAAAAGTACCTTCCTTTTATAATATACACATGGAGTTGTTACAAAGTGCCTGCTGCTCCTCTGCATCAACACACGCGTCTCACATTACAAAAGTCATCGTAGTACATGAAAACAAGGCACAGTCGAACCGGTATTAATCGAACTCGCTAAAAAAATGCAAGTTGTTGGTTGCTGATATGTCTTCCTCTATTATTCATTTCTGTTTGTACCCAATCCTGTTGTCTAAACACTTCTCTGCAACAGAACACGTGTTCAACTATTTTTTGGTCTTGCAATATTTCAAAATTGTTGTGCAACCTAGACCATTCACAAAAGCTCTTGTTTTTTTCTAGGATATGTAAAATCGATAGAAAACATACAGTGTGTCACAATATTCTACACGTATACACTCTAAACATAAAGATACACTACAGTGAATTATGTGCATATGGTACAAAACTGTTGAATGCATTACTTTGTATAATGAGATTTTAAAAAATGACATGGCGAAACATGATTTATAAATGAAACCACACTGTGCTATGCACTTGTACTACAAAACTGCTGAATGCATTACTTTGTATAATGAGATTTTAAAAAATGAAATGGCAGAACATGATTTATAAATGAAACCACACTGTGCTATGCACATGTACTACAAAACTGCTGAATGCATTACTTTGTATAATGAGATTTAAAAAAAAATGACATGGCAAAACATGATTTATAAATGAAACAACACTGTGCTATGCACATGTACTACAAAATTGCTGAATGCATCACCTCGCACGATGAGATTAAAAAGACAATGACATCGCAGGACAGAATTTACCATTGAGCTAAACTGTGCTATGTACAATAAAAGAGCACATCAGTGCTTTTGATATGCAGAAAAAGAAAATTAACTGAAATAAAATTGCAGGGCACCATTAAGCAAACCAGCGTATCAAAGCTCGTGATGTGAACAAAAATAAATCTACATATGTGTACAACTACTCTTTACAAGTCACTGTGCAGGCGGCTTCTGCTGCAATGAGGGCCCGGGCGAGGGTACCAATGCCTTGCAGCTTGTGGACCACGTCACCGAGAAGTCGAACCTGGCAGTCGGCAGCTTTCTAGTGATGACTGGCCCGGCCGCCTTGTGTTCGCGGCTAGTAACTCCAGCGCCTCTACCTGCCGGTTGCCCACATCTCGCAGCTGCGACATGAGCTGGAAACCAAGAAATGTGTAACCATTACTATCTATGAATTTCCTGCTACCGACTCTTCGCTGGAAGCTTCTGTTCGTGAAGAGTTTCAGTGCGTGCAACAATTTTCTCTCTGTTGAAAATCCACTGACCCAACGGCATCCATGAATGGTGCTTAGTTCACCGCACAACCAATGAACTTCGTTTGGACAGACCAAAGGGGCGACGGAATTCATTTTCGCTCGTCTCATGAAACGCATCTCACACCTCTAACCACCTCTACACGAGAAGCAACCAAGCAGCCCTTTTCAGGGCTACACAATCGTTTGCCCGGCTTTACGCGATGACTGACACAGTCTCCCTCCGAAACCCTAGCTGCTGCAGTATGCAAAACATACAGCAAGCAGGTGTAACACAGGTGCAAACATGTGCATTTGTGTATGATGGCTATGTTAAGAAGTTATATATCGAGCTTGCTTTTTGAATAGTACATTAAGCAATAGCACATTTTCAGTTTCACTTTTGAAGCAAGTGACAAAATGGGGAAACATTTCAAGATGTTGAACATTCTTCCAATGCAACTTTATAACACGAAAGTGTTGTATGCCGGGGTCCACCAAGATTTTCATGACGTATTTCCGTCACAGAAATATGTCAGCAAAATGAACGCCATCAAATGGCAAAGAAAAATAACTATAAGAAAAAGTTCCGCGGACAGGCGTCGAATCCCCGACCTCTCGGTCCGCGACGATGGCTCGCGGGCGTTTATCCCACTGAGCTGCCTCCAAACACATAACGGGGGCTACATGAATGCTTTAAGAGAACGGAAATTTGGGCAAGTTGGTTTGCATTCATTTTAAAAACAGCGCAGCAAAACCAAGACAGTATAGAAAGAAACAACGGGACGGATGCTGTCCCGTTGTTTCTTTCTATACTGTCTTCGTTTGCTGCGCTGTTTTTGAAATGACTACATGAACGCTTTTATCTTTCACACTTTCCTCTCACAGTGCTCTTGCATGGATGGATGGATGGATGCTATGAGCGTCTACTTTATAAAGAGTTGGTGACATGTGTGCCACCAGGCTCGAAAAACAAAACGAAGAAACGCGCCGTTGCTGCGACCGTCCCATTCTGCGCATTTCCAATAGAAGTGTAATTTCGTTTAACACCCCGCGAGGTGGTGGCTTTAACCAGCGCCTCCTTTGACGCAAGCCTCGCTCATAGCATCCATCCATATCGAAAAATAGCTCTCCGACGCTCGCCTGGCTGTCGCACCCAAGGATGTTTAAAAAAATTCGGCAGATCCCACGCACTGTGGGAATCGATGTAATGCGAAGCAGCCAGCAAAGAGCTGCATACATCGCCTTGTTTGTCTTTGAGCCAAATTAAATCATTCATGCCATGGCATCTAGTCCACCATATATCGCATGTTTGCCATGCACGCATGCATGCACAATCTAGACACCATGCCCATGAAACGCATATTCTGGTATATACAATGCATGACCTGTCGCTTATGTTCATCACGCACTCGAGTCGTGCCATACCAGTTTCGGTATATATCCAGTTAACAAAACGGCCGGAAACACACCATGACAGTGGCATGTAAATCATACCGTACATGACATGCATAACATGATTCGCATGTTAAGACCTCTCATTTATGTTCGTCATACAGTCACATCGCGCAATACCAATTTTGGTGTATATCAAGCGAGCGAAATGGCCGCGAGTGCACCACGAGTATAGCATGTAAATCATGCCATACATGACATGCATGTCATGATTTTCATGTTAACACCTTTCATTTACGTTCTTCATACAGTCGCTTCGCGCAATACCAATTTTGGTGAATATGAAGCTAGCGAAACGGCCGCGAATGCACCATGAGCGCGGCATGTAAATCATGACATACATGACATCATGTCACGGTTTTCATGTTACCACCTGTTATTCATGTTCGTCATACAGTCGCGTCGCGCAATGCAAATATTGCTATATATCAAGCTAGGAGAACGGCCGCGAATGTATCATGAGTGTGGCTTGCAAATCATGTCGTACATGACCTGCATATCATGCTTCCATGTTACCACCTCTCATTTACGTTCGTCATGCAGTCGCGTCGCGCAATACCAATTTTGGTGAATATCACGCGAGCGAAACGGCCACGAATGCGCCATGACCATGACATGTAAATCATGTCGTACATGTCATGAATGTCATGATTTTCATGTTACCATGTCTCATTTACGTTTGTCATACAGTCGCCGCGCGCAATACCAATTATGGTGTACATCGAGCTAGCGAAGCGGCCGCGAATGCATCATGAGCGTGGCATGTAAATCATGACACATGACATGCATGTCATGGTTTTCATCTTACCAACTGTTATTCATGTTCTTCATACAGTCACTTAGCGCAATACCAATTTTGGTGTATATCAATCTACTGAAACGGCCGCAAGCGCACCATGAGCGTGGCATGTAAATCATGACATACATGTCATATATGTCAATGTTTTCATGCCAGCACCTGTTATTCATGTTCTTCATACAGTCGCATAGCACAACACCAATTTTGGTGGATATCAAGCAAGCGAAACGGCCACGAGCGCGCCATGAGCATGACATGTTAATCATGTCGTACATGTCATGCATATCATGATTTTCATGTTACCACGGCTCATTTACGTTCGTCATACAGTCGCTGTGCGCAATGCGAATGTTGGTGTACATCAAGCTAGCGAAGCGGCCACGAATGCATCATGAGCATGGCATGTAAATCATGACATACATGACATGCATGTCATGGTTTTCATCTTACCAACTGTTATTCATGTTCTTCATACAGTCACTTCCCGCAATACCAATTTTGGTGTATATCAATCTACTGAAACGGCCGCTAGCGCACCGTGAGCGTGGCATGTAAATCAGGTTGTACATGACTTGCACGTCATGATTTTCATGTTACCACCTCTCACGTTCCTCATACGGTCGTGTCGCGCAATACCAATATTGTTGTGTATCATGCAAGCGAAACGGCCGCAAATGCACCATGAGCGTGGCATGTAAATCGTGACATACATGTCATGGATGTCATGGTTTTCATGCTACGAGCTGTTATTTATTTTCTTCATACAGTCACATAGCACAATAACAATTTTGATGTATATCAATCTAGCGAAATGACCGCGAGTGTGCCATGAGCGTGGCATGTAAATCATGTCATACATCACATGCATGTCATGATTTTCATGTTACCACGAGTCAGTTATGTTCTTCATACAGAAATGTCTCGTCATGCCAGTTTTCGTATATATCCCTTCATTTAAACGGCCGCGAGCGCCGAGAGACCATGTCATGTAAAGCATGCTGCACATGACATGCGCGTCATGATTTGCATGTTAGGACCAGTCATTATGTTCGTCATGAATTCTTGTCACGTCGTACCAATTTTGGTGCATATGAAATTAACGTAACGGCCGCAAGAGCCTAAGGTCGTGGAATGTAAATCATGCTGCTCATGACATGCGTGTCATGATTTTCATGATATGACCTGTCATTTATGTTCGTAATAAGGCCATGTTATGACACACCTATTTTGGTATACATCCGATTAACGAAACGGCCAGGAGAGCACAAAGTCGTAGGCGGCTAGATAGATAGATAGATAGATAGATAGATAGATAGATAGATAGATAGATAGATAGATAGATAGATAGATACGCTCAAAGTCGCAGAAGTTCGCTAAGAAATGCTTCGCATTTAAAAAATTACACCATCTCCCGCTAAAGGGGACCATGAGGCGATGCGAAGCCGGAGCACTTGCACGATCGCGTTCCGTTGGCGTTCGTTGGGCATGCTAACGACCTCGCGTCGTGGAACGCGAAGAGGGACGCTACGCGCGTCGTATCTTGCATCTAGCCTGGCCGTTAATTCTCACAGGGCGAGCGGAGAACGCGGTCGACAGGCGGGCGAGAGGGGGGCAGCGTGGGAGAGGAGAGAGAAGCGGAGGAGACGCGCATGCGCTCGAGCTCATCGCGGTGTTGCGCAGGAGAGAATTTCGGCATGTCTAGCCCGCGTTTCAGAGGAAGAGTGGAAAGGGGAAGGGGAGAGGGAAAGTGGGGAGGGAAAGTGGAGAGGGGAGGGGAGAGGGTGAGTGGAGAGGAGGTGTGTGGAGTGGGTATGCGCATGCGCAGTAAGGGTGGTCACACCGCACACCACCACCACCCCCACCACCGGATTGAGCTCCGCCTTAAGATACTTCGCATCTAAAAAATTCTGGAGTGGAAGCTCTTGAAACGCCTTGCCAGCGAAAGTGAAGCCAGCTTTTGCCCACCAAAGAGCTCGGAAACATGCTCTTTTCTGGTGGTGCCTACTTATAGGTCAAACGGCTTTGATCTGTTAGTGTAAATGCTACGTTTAGTACAAAATAAAATATCGTGGTTGCCGACAAAAGTAACCCGTCGAGAGGAGTCTTGACGATTGATGTCCAATAAAATTTGCCATGACTTTGAGGCTTACTTATGAAAAGAAGTAACTCAAAGACACACTTACAGCAGTATCTGACCAGTAAAAGTTGCCATATTAAACTTCTCTGGCGTGCGTGGAAAACGCTCGCTTTCCTTCGCCAAACGCCGATGGTTTATTGTGCTCCTAGTAAGATGGCAGGCGCAGCCGCCATCTTTTGGTGGGCACGGCTTCACTATAGCGCAATAATCGCCACTCCAGCAATTTTTTAACCTCCTTGGTCGCACCGCGTTCCCCGCTCGCCTTGTGAGAATTAACTGCCAGGCTATAAGGAAGACACAACGCGCGTAGCGTTTCTCTTCGCGTTTCATGACGCTTTGGAGGAGTGCATATCGAGTATCAGCGTTGATATGCTTGTTGATGCCATATTTGCGCGGGATTAACCATATGCGGTGCCCACGTATATAGTAAGAACTTCAGCTACCGCAAGAGTCTAACGCCCGTGATCATGGGCGTTAGTCGTCAATACGGAGACGTACCACTAGGCGTCAACGTGAGTGCGTCCACGTCAGGCGGTTCTTCATCTGCCAAACAACAATAGACATTATACAAACTCTGATAAACTTATGCACTAAGGCAATCAACTACTTCTGTGACGACACGTTTCACTTTCGTGTTATACCGATTCCTATGACAGAGGGATCAACCATCTTTTCAGGGGCGAAGCTCCTTAGGGTGTGGGTCGTTCCCTCCTCTGTAGTAGTATGTATGTAGCCAGCTCTAGTTAAATGAATTGCTTACGATATGGCGTTTCATGTATTTCTTAGAGCTCTAGTTTAATGAATTGCTCACTAGATGGCGTTTCATGTATTTCTCTGAGTTGCTGTTTAAAGATGACAGATGGCGCTTGTATAATGCGTCTTCACAATCAGCGCAAGAACGGACAAGGGACAAGAAAGGGAACATAGACGAGCGCTGCCTATGTTCCCTTTCTTGTCCCTTGTCCGTTCTTGCGCTGATTGTGAAGATGGATTACCAACTAGCCCAATGTCAAACTTTGCTTCTGTATAATGCGAATGGCGCATGTCATTGGATGCCTGCGATCGTAAAAGGCGCTCGCTCTGTGCGCGCTTACTCTTTCGCTCGGAGTTGCCGGATGGAGGCAGACAAGGCGCTCCCTCTTGGCGCGCTTTCTCTTTCACTCGGACTCGCCGGATGGAGGCATACAAGGCGCTCGCTCTTGGCGCGCTTTCTCTTTTGCTCGGAGTCGCCGGATGGAGGCAGACAAGGCGCTCGCTCATGGCGCGCTTCCTCTTTCGCTCGTCGCCGGATGGAGGCAGACAAGGCGCTCGCTCTTGGCGCGCTTCCTCTTTCGCTCGTCGCCGGATGGAGGCAGACAAGGCGCTCGCTCATGGCGCGCTTCCTCTTTCGCTCGTCGCCGGATGGAGGCAGACAAGGCGCTCGCTCATGGCGCGCTTCCTCTTTCGCTCGTCGCCGGATGGAGGCAGACAAGGCGCTCGCTCATGGCGCGCTTCCTCTTTCGCTCGTCGCCGGATGGAGGCAGACAAGGCGCTCGCTCATGGCGCGCTTCCTCTTTCGCTCGTCGCCGGATGGAGGCAGACAAGGCGCTCGCTCATGGCGCGCTTCCTCTTTCGCTCGTCGCCGGATGGAGGCAGACAAGGCGCTCGCTCATGGCGCGCTTCCTCTTTCGCTCGTCGCCGGATGGAGGCAGACAAGGCGCTCGCTCATGGCGCGCTTCCTCTTTCGCTCGTCGCCGGATGGAGGCAGACAAGGCGCTCGCTCTTGGCGCGCTTCCTCTTTCGCTCGTCGCCGGATGGAGGCAGACAAGGCGCTCGCTCTTGGCGCGCTTTCTCTTTTGCTCGGAGTCACCGGATAGAGGCAGACAAGGCGCTCGCTCATGGCGCGCTTCCTCTTTCGCTCGTCGCCGGATGGAGGCAGACAAGGCGCTCGCTCATGGCGCGCTTCCTCTTTCGCTCGTCGCCGGATGGAGGCAGACAAGGCGCTCGCTCATGGCGCGCTTCCTCTTTCGCTCGTCGCCGGATGGAGGCAGACAAGGCGCTCGCTCATGGCGCGCTTGCTCTTTCGCTCGTCGCCGGATGGAGGCAGACAAGGCGCTCGCTCTTGGCGCGCTTCCTCTTTCGCTCGTCGCCGGATGGAGGCAGACAAGGCGCTCGCTCATGGCGCGCTTCCTCTTTCGCTCGTCGCCGGATGGAGGCAGACAAGGCGCTCGCTCTTGACGCGCTTCCTCTTTCGCTCGTCGCCGGATGGAGGCAGACAAGGCGCTCGCTCATGGCGCGCTTCCTCTTTCGCTCGTCGCCGGATGGAGGCAGACAAGGCGCTCGCTCTTGGCGCGCTTCCTCTTTCGCTCGTCGCCGGATGGAGGCAGACAAGGCGCTCGCTCATGGCGCGCTTTCTATTTCGCTCGTCGCCGGATGGAGGCAGACAAGGCGCTCGCTCATGGCGCGCTTCCTCTTTCGCTCGTCGCCGGATGGAGGCAGACAAGGCGCTCGCTCATGGCGCGCTTCCTCTTTCGCTCGTCGCCGGATGGAGGCAGACAAGGCGCTCGCTCATGGCGCGCTTCCTCTTTCGCTCGTCGCCGGATGGAGGCAGACAAGGCGCTCGCTCATGGCGCGCTTCCTCTTTCGCTCGTCGCCGGATGGAGGCAGACAAGGCGCTCGCTCTTGGCGCGCTTTCTCTTTTGCTCGGAGTCGCCGGATGGAGGCAGACAAGGCGCTCGCTCATGGCGCGCTTCCTCTTTCGCTCGTCGCCGGATGGAGGCAGACAAGGCGCTCGCTCATGGCGCGCTTCCTCTTTCGCTCGTCGCCGGATGGAGGCAGACAAGGCGCTCGCTCATGGCGCGCTTCCTCTTTCGCTCGTCGCCGGATGGAGGCAGACAAGGCGCTCGCTCTTGGCGCGCTTCCTCTTTCGCTCGTCGCCGGATGGAGGCAGACAAGGCGCTCGCTCTTGGCGCGCTTTCTCTTTTGCTCGGAGTCGCCGGATGGAGGCAGACAAGGCGCTCGCTCATGGCGCGCTTCCTCTTTCGCTTGTCGCCGGATGGAGGCAGACAAGGCGCTCGCTCATGGCGCGCTTCCTCTTTCGCTCGTCGCCGGATGGAGGCAGACAAGGCGCTCGCTCATGGCGCGCTTCCTCTTTCGCTCGTCGCCGGATGGAGGCAGACAAGGCGCTCGCTCATGGCGCGCTTCCTCTTTCGCTCGTCGCCGGATGGAGGCAGACAAGGCGCTCGCTCATGGCGCGCTTCCTCTTTCGCTCGTCGCCGGATGGAGGCAGACAAGGCGCTCGCTCTTGGCGCGCTTTCTATTTCGCTCGTCGCCGGATGGAGGCAGACAAGGCGCTCGCTCATGGCGCGCTTTCTATTTCGCTCGTCGCCGGATGGAGGCAGACAAGGCGCTCGCTCATGGCGCGCTTCCTCTTTCGCTCGTCGCCGGATGGAGGCAGACAAGGCGCTCGCTCATGGCGCGCTTCCTCTTTCGCTCGTCGCCGGATGGAGGCAGACAAGGCGCTCGCTCTTGGCGCGCTTCCTCTTTCGCTCGTCGCCGGATGGAGGCAGACAAGGCGCTCGCTCATGGCGCGCTTTCTATTTCGCTCGTCGCCGGATGGAGGCAGACAAGGCGCTCGCTCATGGCGCGCTTCCTCTTTCGCTCGTCGCCGGATGGAGGCAGACAAGGCGCTCGCTCATGGCGCGCTTCCTCTTTCGCTCGTCGCCGGATGGAGGCAGACAAGGCGCTCGCTCATGGCGCGCTTCCTCTTTCGCTCGTCGCCGGATGGAGGCAGACAAGGCGCTCGCTCATGGCGCGCTTCCTCTTTCGCTCGTCGCCGGATGGAGGCAGACAAGGCGCTCGCTCTTGGCGCGCTTTCTCTTTTGCTCGGAGTCGCCGGATGGAGGCAGACAAGGCGCTCGCTCATGGCGCGCTTCCTCTTTCGCTCGTCGCCGGATGGAGGCAGACAAGGCGCTCGCTCATGGCGCGCTTCCTCTTTCGCTCGTCGCCGGATGGAGGCAGACAAGGCGCTCGCTCATGGCGCGCTTCCTCTTTCGCTCGTCGCCGGATGGAGGCAGACAAGGCGCTCGCTCTTGGCGCGCTTCCTCTTTCGCTCGTCGCCGGATGGAGGCAGACAAGGCGCTCGCTCTTGGCGCGCTTTCTCTTTTGCTCGGAGTCGCCGGATGGAGGCAGACAAGGCGCTCGCTCATGGCGCGCTTCCTCTTTCGCTTGTCGCCGGATGGAGGCAGACAAGGCGCTCGCTCATGGCGCGCTTCCTCTTTCGCTCGTCGCCGGATGGAGGCAGACAAGGCGCTCGCTCATGGCGCGCTTCCTCTTTCGCTCGTCGCCGGATGGAGGCAGACAAGGCGCTCGCTCATGGCGCGCTTCCTCTTTCGCTCGTCGCCGGATGGAGGCAGACAAGGCGCTCGCTCATGGCGCGCTTCCTCTTTCGCTCGTCGCCGGATGGAGGCAGACAAGGCGCTCGCTCATGGCGCGCTTCCTCTTTCGCTCGTCGCCGGATGGAGGCAGACAAGGCGCTCGCTCTTGGCGCGCTTTCTATTTCGCTCGTCGCCGGATGGAGGCAGACAAGGCGCTCGCTCATGGCGCGCTTTCTATTTCGCTCGTCGCCGGATGGAGGCAGACAAGGCGCTCGCTCATGGCGCGCTTCCTCTTTCGCTCGTCGCCGGATGGAGGCAGACAAGGCGCTCGCTCATGGCGCGCTTCCTCTTTCGCTCGTCGCCGGATGGAGGCAGACAAGGCGCTCGCTCATGGCGCGCTTCCTCTTTCGCTCGTCGCCGGATGGAGGCAGACAAGGCGCTCGCTCATGGCGCGCTTCCTCTTTCGCTCGTCGCCGGATGGAGGCAGACAAGGCGCTCGCTCTTGGCGCGCTTTCTCTTTTGCTCGGAGTCGCCGGATGGAGGCAGACAAGGCGCTCGCTCATGGCGCGCTTCCTCTTTCGCTCGTCGCCGGATGGAGGCAGACAAGGCGCTCGCTCATGGCGCGCTTCCTCTTTCGCTCGTCGCCGGATGGAGGCAGACAAGGCGCTCGCTCATGGCGCGCTTCCTCTTTCGCTCCGTCGCCGGATGGAGGCAGACAAGGCGCTCGCTCTTGGCGCGCTTCCTCTTTCGCTCGTCGCCGGATGGAGGCAGACAAGGCGCTCGCTCTTGGCGCGCTTTCTCTTTTGCTCGGAGTCGCCGGATGGAGGCAGACAAGGCGCTCGCTCATGGCGCGCTTCCTCTTTCGCTTGTCGCCGGATGGAGGCAGACAAGGCGCTCGCTCATGGCGCGCTTCCTCTTTCGCTCGTCGCCGGATGGAGGCAGACAAGGCGCTCGCTCATGGCGCGCTTCCTCTTTCGCTCGTCGCCGGATGGAGGCAGACAAGGCGCTCGCTCTTGGCGCGCTTTCTATTTCGCTCAGGAGCGGACACTTTCCCTGCATTTCACCGATCACAGAGCGGAGATAATGAAGGGACCACGTAAACCAACAGTACAATAAAAGTTTGATGTTTAATATATACACGGTGTTTCACACTCTTTATATGATGCATTGGGCGAATTTCACGGCAGAGTTTCACGGTTTACCAATGATTCCCTCCGGAGCTTCGCCCCACTCATCATCATTCACCCCATGGATATGCTGTGATTTTTTTTGCTACATTTCACTATAACTGCAAGGCAGGACACCTGTTCATTCCATCTGACAGTTATGCAAAGCACTAGCTCCTGCAACCGTTCGCCAAATTTTTTGTGCAACTTTTTGTCTTTATGCCCACAGATGTCACCTCTTCACAAACATATGCCTGCACGCATGAGCATCACCTGTCAGCATGTAATACCATCTACAGTTAATCAAAAACATCAGCGAAACTTACGAGTTTGGACACGGGGAAAATTCTGGGCCACATCCTCTTCAGCCACACCAGCGGTAGCTGGGGCAGAGCTCACGAATACCTGTTATAGTAAATAATTCTCACAGGGCGAGCGGGGAACGCAGTCGGCAGGCATGCGAGAGGGGGGCAGCGTAGGAGAGGAGAGAGAGGGGGAGGGGACGCGCATGCGCTGGTGCCCATCGCGGCGTTGCGCAGGAGAGAATTTCGGCATGTCTAGCCCACGTTTCAGAGCAAGAGTGGAAAGGGGGAAGGGAAAAGGAGAAGTGGGGAGGGAAAGTGGAGAGGCGGAGGAGAGATGGGAAGTGGAGAGGGAAAGTGGAGAGGGTGAGGGGAGAGGGGAAGTGGAGAGGGTATGCGCATGCGCAGTAAGGGTGGTCACGCCGCATACCACCACCACCACCACCACCACCACCGGATTGAACTCCACCATAAGATACTTCCCATCTGGGAAGTATCTTATGTGTGCGTCCCCTTCCTGTGTGTCCTGTGGTTTTGCGCTGGTTTTCTAATCAAGTACAACCAACAAGCCCAGCTCTCCGCACTTTCGCACTTCCCATCTAAAAGTTTCTTGAGTGACACACTGAGTGCAATAGGAGTATGGAGTGCAAGATGTGAAACTTCACCAGCAAGCCGCGGAAATTGTTTCCGACCAAGAACCTTGACGTTGCAGGCGACGGAAGTCCCCAGATAGTGCACATGCTTGCAGGCTCTGATCTGGGGAACCATCTGTAAGCATACGGTAAAAAAGACTATATCCCAGTCTGGTGCCTACTATTGACAACAGTGCAGCTACCCAGAGCTACAAACAATAATTTGTAGGGATTATTGTTGCGAATGTGCGCTAATGCTGGAAGTGGAATAGCAATGTTTTTTAGAGATGTTTCAACAGCGGCATGCACACAGACACACATAATTCGGAGAGAGGGGTGGAGGGAGGCAAACCTACTGGCTACGCACCTCACTCGACTCGAGGGTCTGAGAAATGGCTTGGAACACGTAGGGTTCTCTAATGAGCTTAGAAATATTGTTCGCGGCTGTTCTTTCGTCATCACCACAAATGTGGTTGTTTCGCATTCTGTTCTG